>NC_052048.2:143315940-143656966 GCF_903992535.2 Arvicola amphibius
ACAACCACCACCTTACTAAGCCAGCATATTTCCTAACTATGATTTTTGTTTGTTTTTCAATATAGGGTTTTTCTGTGTAGCTTTGGAGCCTGTCCTGGAATTCACTCTAGTCCAGGCTGGCCTTGAACTCAGGGATCCTCCTGCCTCTGCCTCCTGAGGGCTAGGATTAAGTACTTACTCTTTTTTTTGTTGTTGTTGTTATTGTTTTTCAAGAAAAGGTTTCCCTGTCTTAGCTGTCCTGGAACCAGCTCTTGTAGACCAGGCTGGCCTCGAACTCACAGGATTCACCTGCCTCTGCCTCTGCTGGTGATTAAAGGAGTGTGCCACCACCGCCCGGCCAAAAAAGTTTTTATTATGTATACATTGTTCTGCCTGCATGTATACCTGCAGGCCAGAAGAGGGTACCAGATCTCATTGTAGGTGGTTGTGAGCCACCATGTGGGTGCTGGGAATTGAACTCAGGACCTATGGAAGAGCAGCCAGCGCTCTTAACCTCTTAGCCATCTCTCCAGTCCCTAAGTACTTATTCTTATACCTACAGATAAATATAGTTCTCATCACTCATTGAAGATGGAAACCATTACAAGGAACCACAACTGATGAAAACGATGATATCATGTGGTACCCGTCAACTGAGAAATCTACAATTCCTGCACCTAAGGCTCAGGAATCATTGTGAAACAGGTATGCAAGTTCGAGGCCAGCCTGGTCTACAGAGCGAATTCCAGGACAGGTTTCAAGGGTACACAAGGAACCCTGTCTCGAAAAACCAAAAACAAACAAGAAACCTAGCCAGCATAGATGTCTCTTCCAGAGCATCAGAGTTGATTCCTAGCATCTACGTGGTGATTCACAACCATCTGTAACTCCAGTTCCAGGGAATCCTGTGACCTTTCTAGCCCTTTCAGGCAACAGATAAGCAAGTGGTGCACAGACATGCATGCAGGCAAAATGCCCAACTGACTGCTGCTCTTCCAGAGGTCCTGAGTTCAATTCCCAGCAACCGCATGGTGGCTCACAGCCATCTGTAATGAGATCTGGTGCCCCCTTCTGGTGTGCAGGTGTACACGGAAGGAGTGTTGTATACCTAATAAATAAATAAATTAAAAAAAAAAACTATTAAAAATAGGGGCCAGCAGCGCTAAGCTCAGTGGCTGCAGGAGTGCCATTCTGTCTCTGGCTACTCAGCTAAGGTGCCCCTTGAGATCAAGGGGGCAGACAGAGGCAGAGCTCAGGAAGGTGGATGAGGCCATTGCCCTGTTCCAGAGGATGCTGTGACCCCCAACTCCATCTCTCGAAGTCCCCATGGTCCACCAATAGGGATGGCAGCAATAAAATATTTTGTCAAAAGGGGGGGGGCAGATGATGGCACACACCTTTAATCCCACCACTTGGGAAGGAGGCAGAGGAAGGAAGACCTCTGAGTTTGAGGCCAGCCTGGTCTACAGAAAATTCCAGGAAAGCCAGAGAAACCCTGTCCCAAAAAAAAAAACGAAATAAATAATAATTAAGTCACCTTTCAGCAAAGGCTCCATGAGCCCTGATCTTGTAAAATCATCCGTATTGAAATAAAATTTATTAATACCAAAGTCACCATTTAGGACCAACATGATGGTTCAGCAGGTAAGGGCACTTGTCACCAAGCCCATGACCTCAGTTCAAGTCCTGCAACACATGTGTTCTGTTACACACATGTACACACAGACAAATGGGGTAGGAGCTTGTGAGGTTTTGCTGAAGTTTTCTTTGAGTAGGGTTTTTTGCTGTGTAGCACAGGAAATCCTGCCTCCCCCACAGTAGTGCTGGGAATACAGATGTGCCATCACACCCTGACCTCCTTTAAATATTTTTGCGAATTTTGGTGAAATGTTTACAGCTAGGGTTTACATTGATTTTAATCTATTCTGGTGTTTGTGTTGGCAGAAATTGTTTCACATTATTCTTAGAACTTCTGTAATACCTACTACATTTGAATTAATTCTGTGAATTTTTTTCTTAGTTTTTCTTCTCTCTTTAGCTCTGGCTTCCTGGATCTTGCTTTGTAGATCAGACTGGCCTCGAACTCAGAGATTCCCCTGCCTCTATCTCCTGAGTGCTGGGCTTAAAGGCCTGAGCTACCACCGCCTGGCTACTTCCATGAATTTTAAGATCAACTGAACTGGTTGGGAAAAGAATGTTGGATTTTATTTTAAGTGAAGGTTCCTTAAGCCTCTGGTAAGGTGAGGGTTCCTATACGTTAGATGAGTGCCAGAGAAAATGAGTTGGAGCTAAGCATGGTGGCTCATACCTGCAAGCCCTGCACTTGGAAGGCAGAATTTGGGTGACTGCAGTGTTTTCCAGGCCAGCCTGACCTGAAAGCACAAAGGAAAAGGTCCCAGAGAACCAGAGTTCAATTCCCAGCCCCACATGGTGCTTCAAAACCAAGGCCTTCCTCTGAACCTAAGAGGTCACCAGGTAGGCAGCTGATGCACGCACACATCCATACAGGAAAGCACTCATAAGATGATCTTTTAAAATGAAAAAAATGGGGCAAATGCAAAGTGCATGCTTTTGTTGTTCTTGTTTTGTTTGCTTTTTTGAGACAGCGTTTCTTTATATACCTGTGACTGTTTGGGAACTGGCTACGTAGACCAAGCTAGCCTTGAACTCACAATGATCCAAGGCACAGCACATGCTTTGAATCCCAGCCTTAATCTGGAGTCTGAAACAGGCCACAGAGTTCTAGGGCAAGGAGAAAGAAAAAAAGAAAATGGTTAATAAGGGGGAGCAGGGCCAGAGAGAGTAGCTAGGGTGCCTTTCAGACCTAGAGACCCAGCCCTACCTACCTGGAGACTTTCACTGTGCACGTGGTGGCTGAGCTGATCCAAAAGAAGCTGCAGGGAGACATGGAGAGTAAACAGAGCAGGACTTGACCAAATTCTTGTCCGGCGGCAGAAGCCTGAGGTACAGCTAACAGAAAATATCATGAAGGAGGAACGGGTGTTCAAACTTCTGAGTCCTGTGCTTGTCAAACAGGAGTTGAGGGAGTCTTGGGCCACCTTAGGGAAGAGGCTAGTTGTATCACAGCTTAAACTGGCTGAATCTCAGCTTCCGGACCTTGAGCCTAAGTCAGAGCAACCAACAGAGGGAGTTAAAAACCCTTGCTCAGCGGCAGCAGGAGTTCCAGAGGCACGCAGCAAGGCCAGGGGGCGCTGCTACGAAGGCTTGACCCCACCATAGCGGGAGGGGAGCGAGGGCTGGGAAGTTGGTTCTGCAAGTAGAGAGAGTACTTGCCTTGCAAATCTTATAATCAGAGTTCCATCCCCCAACCCAAGTAAAAGCCGGATTCCGCGGTGCGCTACTGTAATCCCGGCCTTGCTGTGTCGGAGATCCGGGTGTGGAGACCCCGGCAAAGCAACAGAAGGAAGAGAGACCCTGTGTCAACAAGGTGAAAAGTGAGATCGACCTCAGGAGGAAGTTGTTCTCTGATCTCCACAAGTGCACTATGGCGCTCATGAGCCTGCCTGTAAAAATTAAAAAAATTAACGAGCAAGGTGATTAACAGAATATTATTTAGAGAAGTTTTATTCTATGACCCTTAGTCTGCAAAAATTTACTCAAGGTTCAGCAATTTCCAAAGTAAAATACAATTAGGCTAATTTTAAGGTGTGTGGAGATTATTAAAATGTTTGATTTTTTTATTTAGAAAGTTAAACTATAATAAAGATAGTTTCGTTACCATGCTTATATCATTGTAACTTGTTCATGTTTGCCCCTCTCCCACTGTCCTTTTCCCGTCCATCCACATCGGTCTGTCTCTTTGCTACATTTAGTGCCTTTTCTGCTTTCCTGTCACGTGTGCGTGAGATGTATGTATGTACAGATTCAGATATTTTCAACTGTGCATATTTGCCTTGCCTTCTTTGCTCATTCACTACTTGGTGAACAGCTGAACAAGTTCTTTATCTTGGCAGTACAGCCGAAAGCACAGCTGTGCAGGTGGTGCAGGTGTCTCTGTGGTGTGCTCACTCAGGGTTCTTTGGGCATACACTCAGAAGTTATATATCAGGATCACATGGTAGTTCTGGTTTAGATTGTTTTTGAGGGACCTCCATGCTGATTTCCACAGTGGTGCATCAGTGTACATCCCACCAGCAATGTAAGTTGTTTCCTCTTTCTTTGAATTCTCATCAGAATTTTTTTTTATGATAGTCATTCTGACTGGGGCAAGACAGAATCTCAATGCAGTTTGCTGTTATCCTTAAAGACAATCTTTGCTTAAATGTATTTATTTATGTATGTATTTGGTTTTTTGAGACAGGTTTTCTCTTGTGTAACCCTGGCTGTCCTGGAACTGGATCTGTAGACCTGACTAGCCTCTGCCTCCCATGTGCTGGCATTAAACCCTCCTGGCCTTGTATTTCTTTATTTTTATTTCATATGTCTGGGTGTTTTGCCTGGGTTTATGCCTGTGCATTGTATGCAATACTGGCAAGGACAGAAAAGGCTGTCTGGCCCCTTGGAACTGGAGTACAGAGGGTTATAAGCTACCATGTAGGTCCCGGGACTCAAACCTGGGAAGCCAGATCTCTTAACCACTGAGCCATCTCTCCAGGTCCCCTCAATGCCATTTTAATTTATATTTACCTGATGGCTGAGGATGATGAACAAGTTTTCAAGTATTTATTGACATTTCTTCTTTTGAGAACTTTTGAGTACCTTAGCTAATTTATTATTGATTGTAAGTTTTTGTTTCCTTTTTTTTTTTTCTTTTTTAAGCAGGCTGTCTCACTCTGTAGCCCTGCCTGTCTGGAACTTGCTATGTAGACCAGGCTAGCCTTGAACTCAGAGATCCCCCTGCTGCTGCTTCCTGAGCACTGGTATTTTAGGCATGAGACACCACACTCAGTGTATAAAAAATGCTTTAATTTCATGTAACTCCACTTGTTAATTCTTGGGATTATTTACTGTGTTTTTTGGAAAGTCTTTATCTCTACCTGTATTTTTGGTTTTGATGCTTTGAGACATGGTCTTATAATGTAGTTCTGGCTGGTCTAGAATTCTCTATGTAGACCAGGCTGGCTTCAAACTCAGAGATCTGCCTGCCTTTGGAGTGCTGTAATTAAAGGTATGTGTCACCCTGTTCAGCTTGCCTGTGTCTTAGATGTTTTCCCCTAAGAGTTTTTGGGTTTTACACTAAGGTCTTTGATCCATTTTGAATTGACTTTTGGTAGGCTGACACATATGAACCCCATTTTATTCTACATGTTGGAATCCAGTTTTTCTCTGTTCATTTGTTAAGGAGGGCTGTATTTTCTCCAATGTATGCCTCTGGATCTTCTCTTCCATTACACCAGTCTGTAAGTCTTGTTTGAGACAGAGCCTCTCTATGTAGCCCTGACTGTCCTAGAACTATGTAGACCTGGCTGCCCTCTGCAGTCTGCCTGCCCCTGTACCCAGAGTGCTGGGATTAAAGGTGTATGCCATTGTGCCTGCCCTACATGTCTATTTTGTGCCAGTTCCACACTGGTTTTATTTTTATAGCTCTATAATGTAACTTAAGAATCAAATACTGTGCAGCCACCCCGACTTAACACTACCCCAGCATTGCTATTTCTGCTTGGAATGCTTTTGCCTATTTGGTAACATTAATGCTTGATGGAGGAGAGTTATCTGTCTATGTTACTTTCATTGGTTAATTAATAAAGAAAACTGCCTTGGCCCTTTAAGAGAACAGAAAATTAGGTAGGTGGAGTAGACAGAACAGAATGCTGGGTAGCACGAGTGGGGAGACGCTTCAGGCATTCGCCATAGTGAGTCTCCATGCTTCTCCTCTCCGAGATGGACGCAGGTTAAGATCTCTCCTGGTAAGCCACACCTCGTGGTGCTACACAGATTACTAAATATGGGTTAAAGGAAGATGTGAGAATTAGACAATAAGAGGCTGAAACTATGGGCCAGGCAGTATTTAAATGAATACAGTTTCCGTGTAATTATTTCGGGTGTAAAGCCAGCCGGCGGCCGGGTGGTGGGACGCAGCCCCGCCAGTTCCTTTCTACAAATGCTTTCCTGTGAATTTTTTTATTAAAGATTTATTTATTAAAGATTTATATATTTATTATGTATACAGTGTTCTGTCTGCATGTATACCTGCACACCAGAAGAGGGCACCAGATTCCATTATAGATGGTTGTGAGCCACCATGTGGTTGGTGGTAACTAAATTTAGGACCTTTGGAAGAGAAATCAATGTTCTTAACTTCTGAGCCATCTCTCCAGCCCCACTTTCCTGTGAACTTTAGGATTTTTTTTTCTAGCATTGAAAAGAATGTCATTGGAATTTTTATAAGGATTGCACAAATCTATAGATTGTTGTCAGAAATATAGCCATTTTCACAGTGTTCTGCCAGTCTGTGAGCATGGAACATCTTTCCTCTACATTTTATTGTCTTCTCAATTTTTCAAATGGATGTAATCCCAGCACTAGAGGTTGAGGCTGGAGACTCATTCTTAGCTACTTGGCAAACTTGAGGTCAGTTTGGAGCTACATTATGAGACCATGCCTCAACATAACAAAACAACTAAAGAAAGAATTCCTTCTTTCAATGCAAAACTTTTTAAGCTGAGTTTAGTAGCTCATGACTAATACCAGCCCTCAACTGTGATTGCCTTATGTTGCTCACCAAGACTCCCATGTCAGTCCTGCAAGGTGGTATCTGGGGAATGTCAACTATGAGATACCAGATTTACTTCCCACCCAGGATTCTCCAGGATGTGAGCCACCTTCCTCTACGAGACTTGATTTCACAGAAGGTTGTCACCACCTTGCTGTAGGTTTGCAGACAGATCAACAAGGAAAGAGAAATTGTAATAGCCCACATGGGCTACAGAGCAAGACCTAGTCCCAAAATAGCCAAAAAGTCTTACCCAGTGGCATAGACCTGTAATTAAAGATACTTGGGAGACCGCATGCCTTTAATCCCAGCACTCGGGAGGCAGAGGCAGAGGGATCTCTGTGAGTTTGAGGCCAGCCTGGTCTACAAGAGCTAGTTCCAGGACAGGCTCTAGAAACTACAGGGAAACCCTGTCTCGAAAAAACAAAACAAACAAACAAAAAAAAAAAGAAAAAAAATGATACTTGGGAGACTGAGGTAGAAAAATTGAAAGTTCAAAGCCTGCCTGCGCTACATACAGGGTTCAAGACTAGCTTATACTGGCTGCTCTTCCAGAAGACCAGGGTTCAATTCCTACTACCCACAAGGCTCTGTAACTGCAGTTCCAGGGGATCTGAGTCCCTCTTCTGGCCTCCAAGGGTGCTGCATGCATGGTGTGCACAGACACACTCAAGCAAAACACCTATGGGCATAGAATCAAAATTGAAAAAAATTAATTAAATAAAAGCAATTCTAGTTGCAGGGATGGAAAGATGACTCAGTGGTTAAGAACACTGGTTACTCTTCCAGAGGAATTAGTTTTGGCTCCCAGAGCCTACATGCTATGTCAGAAACATCTGTGACTCTAGTTCTAGGGAATCTGATACCCACTTCTGGCCCTGTCTTAGTTACTGTGCTATTGCTATAAAGAAACACCATGACCAAGGCAACTTTTACAAGAAAACATTTAATTAAGGGCTTGCTTACAGTTTCAGTAGGTTAGTCCATGATCATCATGGCAGAGAACACAGTGACAGGCAGGCCAGCATGGTGCTAGAGCAGTAACTAAGAGCTTACATCCTGATCTACCAGCAGGAGGCAGAGAGAAAGACCTAACTTGGGCTTTTGAAACCTCAAAGGCCACCCCTAGTGACATACCTCCTCCAAAAGAGTCACACCTCCTAGTCCTTCCTAAACAGTCTACTAACTGGGGATTAAGCATTCAAATATATGAGCCTATGGGGGCTATTCTCATCCAAACCACCACAGACTCTTAGGGACACCAGGCATACACATGGTACACAGATATACATGTAGTCAAAACATTCACACACAAATTAATCTAAAAAGAATTGTTTTAAATCATTGTTAGTTGGTTTGGAGACTCAGCTCAGTGCTAGAGGTCAAAAGAGGGCATTGATTCCCATGGGACTGAAGTTACAGACATGTTGGTGGCTAGGAATTAAACCTAGGTCAAGACATGGTTTCTCTGTGCTGTGGGACAATGGTCTGTACCCTGTCACTTGTATTTTAAATTAATGCTAATTGTCCAGGAGCCAGGCAGGAAGTAGAGGTGGGACAATGAGAACAGGAGAATTCTGGGAAGAGAGAGAGTCAGTCTGCAGCCATCACTCAGACACAGAGCAAGCAAGATATGACTTCCTCACCGAAAAAGGTACCAAGCCATGTGGCAAACATAGACAAGAATTATGGGCTAATTTAAGTTATAAGAGTTAATAAGAAGCTTGAGCTACTAGGCCAATCAGTTCATAATTAATGTAGACCTCTGTGTGTTTCTTTGGGGCTAAATTGCTGCAGGACCAGGCAGGACAGAAAACTCGGTCAGCATTTCTGTGTAGCACTGGCTGTCCTGGAACTCACTTGGTAGACCAGATTGGCCTCAAACTCAGAGATTCACCTGCCTCTGCCTCCCAAGTGCTGGGGTTACAGGCGTGCATGTGCACCACAGTAATGGATTAATTCAGCACCAATGTAATAATGGATTAATTGAAAATGCTGCGGGATCCCCGGCAGCTACAGCAGAAATGCCGCAGGTCCCCGAGTGGTGGCAGTGGGTAGTGGGTCCTGAGAGCAGCCAGTCGTAGGCAGGAACTGCGCACGAGACCATGCTGCAGGTCTCCAAAGCTGCCTGGTCCTGGGCAGGAAGCCACAGGGCTGGCGAGATACAGATAGACATGGATAGGCACACCATGCAGAGTGAGGCTGGATATTTAGTAGGTTATGGAAAGGAAGGGGAGAAGAGAGAAGTGCAGGGAGAGGGATAGAGAGAGAGAGAAAAGAGAGAGGGGAGGGAGAGAAAGGAGAGATGGGAAGCTGCTTCAAGAGGAGAGGGAAGCTGAAGGTTAGCTTGTCTCAATGGAGGGGGGGAAAGGGGCGTGGCTTGTCTCTTAAAGAGACAGGACAGACCATTACAACCACCATCTACCTTTTTTTTTTTTTTTTTTTTTTTTTGAGACGGTTTGTAATCCTGGCTGTCCTGGAACTCCCTATGTAGACCAGATTGGCCTCAAACTCAGAGATCAGCCTGCTTTTGCCTCCCGGGTGATGGGATGCTGGGATTAAAGGTACAAACCAGTATACTCAATGTAGCAAGTGCTCTTAACTCTCCAGCCCATGAGGCAAATTTTTTAATCCTTTTTAATTCTTTTTTTTTATTTTTAATGATTTATTTAACTTTATTTTATGTACGTTGTTGTGAAGGTGTCAGATCTTGTGGAAATGCATTTTCAGACAGTTGTGAGCTGCCATGTGGGTGCTGGGAACTGAACCCGTGTCCTCTGGAAGAGCAATCAGTGCTCTTAACTGCTGAGCCATATCTCCAGCCCCCCTTTTTAATTCTTTAACATTCTTTTTTCCCAGCAGAATCTCTCTCTCTCTCTCTCTCTCTCTCTCTCTCTCTCTCTCTCTCTCTCTCTCTCTCTCACACACACACACACACACACACACATGTTGACTCTGATACTAATTTCTTGAAATTTGACTATTCTCTGGCAAAAACAAACAAAATTAATTCTGTCAAGAAAGTCATTCTTGGTTCATTAAGATGGCTCAGCAGGTAAAGTTATTTGCTGTTAAACCTGATGATTGAGTTGGATTCCCATGACCCACGTGAGCTAGAGGGACAAGCATAAGATGAGGCCAAGCATTCATAATTAATAAGTCTCCATGTCATGATTTGAGAGCTGGCTGATGGTCCGAAAGAAAGCTTGCAACAAAATACACACACACACATACACACACACACACACACACACACACACACACACACACACACTGTTCTTAACCATTGAGCCATCTCTCCAGTCTCAAAGAATTTTTTTTTTTTTTTCTGAGACAGGTTTTCCTTATAGAACAGCTCTGGCTGTCCTGGAACTCATTTTGTAGACCAGGCTGGCCTCAAACTTACACAGAGTTTCTAACTGCTTCTGCCTCCCAAGTGCTGGGATTAAAGAGGATCTGTTTTTATATGTACAAATATCTTGCGTCATGTACGTTTGTGCACTGTATGTATACCTACTGTGTGAGAAGGTCAAAGAAAGTGGAGCCCCTGGAAGTAGAGTTACTGGCCACTGTTAGCCTCCATGTGGGCACTGGGAACCAGACACAGGGTATTTGCAAGGGCATTAAGTGCTGAACCATCTCTCCAGCCCCAGGAGACTCATTAAATATGTATAAAAGGAGATGGGCTGGAGAGATTACTCAGTGGTTAAGGGTACATACTGATCTTGCTGAGTACCCAAGTTCAGTTCCCAGAACCCACATGGAGCTATTAACAATCACCTGTAATTCCAACTCTAGAGGCACAAGGGGCAACTTCCAACACACACACACACACACACACACACACACACACACACACCCTACCTGTTTAAAAAAAGAGCATTAGATATATTAGATATAGGGAGATGGCTCAGTGGGTAAAGTGCTTGATATACAAGCATGAGGACCTGAGTTCAGATCGCCTAAAAAAACACAGGGCAAGTCAAAGTGCATGCCTGTCATTCCAACACTGACTGGAGGAATCTGGAGGATCCCATGGTCTTGCCGGTGGTCGGACAGTCTAGCTAATCAGTAAGCTCCAGGTTCACTGAGAGTCTCTGTCTCAAATGATTAGGTAGAGAGTAATAGAGGATACTGGGCACCCACCCCTGGTTCGCTCCCCATCCCCCCCTCCACACACACACCCCTGCAGTCAGACAGACACAGTGGTTCATGCTTGTAATCTTAACTGGGAAGTTGAGAAAGGAAGATTGAGACTCTGAGGCCAGCCAGGTCAACACAGCTAGTTAGATCCTGTTTAAATATTTCAAAGGCAGCAGCTGGATCATGGTAACACATGCCTGCAGTCCCAGGACTTGGGAGGTAGAGGCAGAAGGATCAGAAATACAAGGCTACCCAGGCTCCACAAAATCCTATCTTGAAATAAAATGAAAACCCAGGGCTGTGGAGATGACTTGGCAGGTAAAGGGCTTGCTGTGCAAGACTGAGGATGGGTGTTCGGATCCCCAGCTCCTGTTTAACTGCTGGGATGTGACAGGCTACCTACAATCCCTGCACTCATAAGACAGAGATGGGACTTCTAGAACATTAATCATAATGGTCTACAGGTTAACTGAGAGACCTTACTTCAATGAATAGGACAGAGACTGACCAAGGAAGAGTGTCAAAGTCAGCCTTTGACCCCCCCCCACATACATACGTGCACACACACCGCAAAAAGAGTATCTTCTAGGTAACAAATTCAGAAGAAGTATTTCCAAATTTTAGAGCTGGAAAGAGGTTTTTTGTTTTGTTTTGTTTTTTAGATAAAAGAAAAGAAGGATATTCCTGGGTACACCGGACAGGGCAGCTGGCAGGACAGTGACTATTGTATACTTATGAGCAAGCGCTTTTCCTATCATTTCTGCATGAGTGGCACATGCTATCACCCCAAGTGCTCGGGAAGTCAAGGCAGGAAGACTGTGAGTTTGAGGCCAAGATGATCCTTTCACAAACGGTCACCACTCCACATCAGATTAAATGTCCACTGCTAGCCAAATGTGGTGGCACTAGACTTTTTTAGTCCTAGCCCTCAGAGACAGAGGCAGGGGGATCTCTGTGAGTTTGAGGTTAGCCTGGTTTACAAATCAAGTTCTAGGACGGCCAGGGCTATGCAGAGGAACATCGTTTTAAAACATCATAAACAAACAAATAATAAACAAACAAATATCCGTTGCCATATTTGTATGCTACATTTCCTGAGTCTAGTGTATCTCTCATCTATCAGTAGATAAGAACATTCTGGCAACTAAAGAGATATTCAGTAGTAGAACAAGCATGGACAAGGCTTGCTTTTTTTTTTTAATTTAAACTCTGCTAAAAGGAAAAGAATTCTATTGGTGGAAACAGGACTGGGTTAACTGGGCACAATGGCATATACTTGTATTCTCAGAGCTTGGGAGGTAACAGCAGAAGGGGTCATCTCAAGCTCAAAGCCAGTCAAGGGCTCTCTGTAGTGAACCTTGTCTAAAAAACAAACCAAAACAAAAACTAAGAGCAAGAAAAATAACAGTGGCTGATAGAATAATTTCTATTTATTGCTTTAATACACTTGCTGCCAGCGTGTATTGATGTTCCCAAGAAAATAACAAATGCAAAACAAATTTAAAGTTAGGAAGTGAAGATGGGAAAAAAGGGGGAAGGTTCTACTCTGAGCCATTTAATCCCCTGGGAAGTCTGCCTGGTATGGGAAGGGGTGCACACCTTTAATTCCAGCTTTTTTTCTTTTTTTTTCTAGTTTTTCGAGACAGGGTTTCTCTGCAGCTTTTTTAGAGCCTGTCCTGGAACTAGCTCTTGTAGACCAGGCTGGCCTCGAACTCACAGAGATCCGCCTGCCTCTGCCTCCCGAGTGCTGGGATTAATTCCAGCTTTTAAGCCCAACAGGAGGCAGAAGCAGGCAGATCTCTGTGAAGCAAATTCCAGGACACCTAGAGCAACACACCCCTGAAAAAAGCCAGGTGTTGACACAGCGCCCTCTACTGGCCTCCATGTGCAAACTGGCATGCACCTGCCCCCAAATTTGGGGGGGGGGATTTAGATAAACTGTCCCAAACAAAAGCTTTAAAATGGGCCATTAGGGAAAGCTAAGGGCCTCTTGGTACATCACTGATGTCTTTAAGGGAAGCGTGCAAGGCAGAGTGCTTCCTTGTACGGAGTATTTGGGTTCCCACCAAACCTACCCATCCTTACCTTCAAAGTGCTGCACTTTGGAGACACAAATATTTGTTGAACAATTAAGTAAACACTATATCATTTTTATTACATCAGTATTACGAGAGAGAGAGAGAGAGAGAGAGAGAGAGAGAGAGAGAGAGAGAGAGATGTAAACTTGAAATACATTCTGAATTACACCCAATACATCAAAAAAAAAAAAAGTATTTCTGCATTCTCCAAGTGTGGTGAGATTTTCTACATTGTCCCGTCCTTCAGATCAGTTCTGACTTCCGTCCTCAGAAGATGATTAACTCAGGAAATGCTGAAACATTGTGATGCTCTGGGTGCCACTATTAGGACTAAGGTTTTCAGGATCTTTGAGGGGCAAGAAAAAGCTTAAGGATATTTTGAGTTGGAAAAAACGTTGGTCTGTGTTCTCAATCCTAAAGGGGGAAAAGTTCCTCCCCCGAATCAGGGTTTGTCTGTGCAGTTCGCTCTTGTGCACAAGCGCCTCCTCTTCCAGTCTCTTGAGTAGCTGGGCTGTAGATAGGCGCCACTCCGTGGCTTGCATTTTAAAAAGGCACCATACAGCGTTTAGAGGGCAGGGGGATATGCTCTTGCTACACTCCAATACACAGCAGCTTTAGATGTTCAGCCGCTTTTAATGAGAAGCTATACACTGAAGGGTGACACCACACGTCATCCAACAAATATTTCTTAGGCATATACTTTTCATAAAGCACCATTTTAAATGCTGGGTATTTGGGAGTTAATATAGATGGGGAAAAATCTCGCATGGAGTTTACTTACATATGAAATAAATGAGGCAGCGTAGGCTCGAGAAGAATGCCTCAGGTGAGACTCTCCTACAAACGGAGGCTGCGCAGTCTTGGGGCTTACCCGGCTTCACAGTCCTTCGCTACAAAATAAAAATAGCAAAGAAAGAACGGTGAGTTTAAAACGGCAGTGCGCCATCTGTCTGTCAGGGATTTGAGAGATTTCCAGTTTGAAATATCTAGCAAGTCAAAAGTTAACAGCTCTAAAAAATAAGAAGTAAGTACAAGTTTGTTGTCTTTTTCTTAATTATTAGTTCTGATTTTTGATGATAATGACTCTTCTCTTACGAATTGGATGTAAAGGGCTACATAGCAAGATCCAGTCTCAAAACAAACTAAAAATAAGCAGCCAAGTCTTTTAAGTTTTTGAAGTGAATAAAAGTTTTATAGAATAATTTTCTTTTTCTGTTTGTGTTACCGATAACTCCAAGGAAGCAGAGCTAAGTGTCTCATTTTTACTTGGCATTTGGGGTTATAAACTACTTAAGCTTTTTTACTAATTTACCGTTTTTGTTGTCATTTGCATAATAAAATTTGCGTTAACGAAATCTCTTCTCAGCCTGCCTAAACTCTGCAAATTTTAGTCCCTCTAAAAATGTTAAATAGCCTAGGTTGAACCAGCAGTTAAATCACTTCCGGTAAATTCCAACAGCTGCTCTTTTTTTCCCCCTTTAGTTTTAGGTGAGAAAGAAGAGATGGCTCCTAAGTCATCCAATTTACTTCCTCAAGCCGGGCTGTCATCCTGGGAACGAATTAACCTGGGCCCTGCGCCCGGGACGCCTCCACCAGAGCGCCGAGAATTGCACGCACCCGGCGTCTGAGGCCCCCTGCAGGACCTCCTCCCTCACCGCGCCCTTCTCGTCCCGTGGCTTTCGCAATTCTCGAGTTCCATTGATGAAACTCATTCAGAAGCAGCGACAATGTCGAAATTCTTTAATTCTATGAAAAATGTCTTGACTCTTAAATGTTGCTCTGCTCACATGAATGTTTCAGTTTTATGGTGGTGGTGGTGGGGTGGGAGGTAAGCCAGAACTGATTCACAGGTGAACTCTTTTGTTTGTTTTAAGACAATGTTTCTCTGGGCTGGAGGGATGGCTCAGCGGTTAAAGGCTAGGCTCACAAACAAAAATATAAGACAATGTTTCTCTGTGTAACAGTCTCGGTTGCCCTGGAACTCGATTTGTAGAACAGGCTGGCCTCGAATCTGCTGCCCCTGCCTCCTGCGTACTGGGATTAAAACAGAAGAATTTTCTATATCTTTTTCTTAGCAAGTCATGCTTAAGAGCAATATTAGAAATGAACACAGGTATCTCTCCTGGGCACTGTAATGTTTTAATACCCACAGTCTAAATCTAATGACAGAAAAACCAGCAACATAATAAAGTGTGCAATGAGACTTGCTTTGGCTAGAACATCTTTCAACTGGTTTCAACAGGTTACATTTTTTTTTCAATGATCTGTAGTTTCTACAGAATCAAGATATAAAAAGAGGTATGTCTTAAAATCTAATGGAAAGTGGGGTTTGGTGGCACACTCGGGAGGCAGAGGCAGGCAGATCTCTGAGTTTGAGGTCAGCCTGGTCTATAGAGTGAGTTCCAGGACAGTAAGGGCTACACAGAGAAACCCTGTCTCAAAACAAACAACAAAAACAAACAAACAAACAAAAAACAAAAAACCCTCACGGAAGCAGAAAAGCAATTTTAAACATTGTAGGCACTAAACACCCTCGTTTTGGCCACCTCGTCATTTGCCATTTGATTCATTATTGTTGTTTTTGTGTGGTTTTATCTCCGTTCACAGTCGTTCTGTGGCAGTCGCTTACTTTCTCAGTGTGAATGAAGCACAGAGGAGTCTGTGAAGACGAGACGTTCGTTGATCTGGGAGAGCGAAGATGTTTTTACACTTTCTTGTCGAGACAGTGGCCTGTGACAGGCTGGCACCAGAGAAGGTGCCACAGGGGACTGCTTCCCTCATAAACCCTTACTGCTCTTTCCTCTCTATCCACCCAGCACGGTCTCCCAGTGTCAACCCATAGCAATTCCCCACTCTTGCATTTTTTAGGACATTCTATAAAATGTCTTGATTGCACAAAGTGAGTGATGTGAGAACCAATTTCTCAGTTATTTAAAATGAGGGGAAAAATCTATCCCTGTCCCTTCCTCCAACTGGGGGTGCACCTAGCCTTGCTGCAGAGCGGGGCAAGCAAAGCACTCTACCACTGAGTGGCAGCTGCAGTCGGCTCCACTGGAATTTACTGGAGGAAATGTGGCTGCTGTTTCCACCTGTGATATTTGCAGGTTTTACAGAGACTAGTATTTCCAGATCCTGTGCTGTGCAGTGTCCATAAACCTTCCTTAAAGTGCAGTGGTCCATAATCGGCAGTCCCCACCTTAGCGTCCCTGCTGAAAACTGAATTCCGCAAATATTTGCCTACGGTTATTCTGGCCTTGTGCGGTAAAAAAAGGCAGAGGGCTGTATAAATCCTTGAACTTTTTTTACAGCCGTGGAAACAAAGGCCTAGGAGATGGGAAAAATGTAGACCTGGGGTCACAGCAGGGTCAGTGTTGACAGCTGAGGACGGCCATATGATTTATAGGTGGATGGAGTTATGGAAGAACCTTTCCAACAGGGGCACAGCCAAGGCCTCGAGTCATCAGCCTGGGTCACTTCGTGCTTCTAGTCAGGGTGAAAGCCATGAGTGCTTGTGGCCAGGGCCACCATCGCCCAAGCTTTCTGCCAGTTGTCCTCCAACTAATTCTTCAGGAGATGAGACCAGAGGGAACTCTCTTAATCACACACTGGACACATACTCACGTGTTCATGTGCGCACACACATGAGTAAATAGTAATGTATACTCCCTCCCACCCCCTGAAAGAATACCAAAGCAAGAGTGAAGGCTCAAGCTTACTAGGAAGTGACATAGGAGCAAATATAAACATTACATTTTTTTCCAGTTTGATGTGGGGAGGACTGGTCTAGCTCACCACCAAGAGTGTGCAAGGCAGCTGTTTGTAAAGCCCTGTTCCTTGGTCCATGAGACTGACACAGCTGTGCACAGAAGCAAGCTTTTCAAGAGATGAGTGACATCATGGGACCCTCTCCCTACCCCAGCTCTTTACATCTGATGTCACCCGTCAGGCAGACACTGGGAGTCAAAGCAAGGGCCAGCACATTAGACAGACCTCTGGGTGGCACTTTCAGATCCTGGCTGAAGTTCCTGAGGCGAAGCAGGTGGTTTTGTTTCCACCATTGCGTTTTCAGCAGTAGCTGGCAACGACAGCCAAGACTTATGTCCAAGAAATATGAAGGTGCCGGGCGGTGGTGGCACACTCCCTTAATCCCAGCACTTGGGAGGCAGAGACAGGTGGATCTCTGTGAGTTTGAGGCCAGCCTGGTTTACAGAGTGAGTTCCAGGACAGCCAGGGTTGTTACACAGGGAAACCCTATCTGAGGGGGGGGGAAAGAGAGAGAGAGAGAGAGAAAGAGAGAGAGAGAGAGAGAGAGAGAGAGAGAGAGAAAGGGTATTGATACTGGACAAATCTTGCTCTTGACTCTCTTTCCCTGAAAATAAAAATAGAAAAAAAAAAAAAAAAAGACATCACCACGATCTGAGTCAGGTTGTCAGATGATGCCATCCAGGTCACCTTGTGGCCATCACCCAGTATGTCTGCCTGCCTGCACTGACCTCACTTCGTCTTACTTTCCCCAACTGGAAGACGGATGGCTAATCTTGCAGCCCCTGAAACTCCCTTATGAAATAGGTTCAATCTAGAGTCATAAGTCATGTAAGAGACAAGCTCTGTGTAACTCACCAGCTACTGAACAGTTTCTTTACATAGAACCTTTGGCATCTATGTGTAGATGTTTTCCCACTTGGAATCTTCTAGTACTAGGACCTAAGACATACTACCCAACTACTTTCTGTTACTGTTACGTAAAGACAGACTAGTCTCATTTCTTGGTTTTCCATCCATTCCAGCTTGGACTTTTGAATATAAAGTTGTAAAAAGAAAATGTTGGGGGCTGGAGAGATGCTCAGTGGTTAAGAACATTGCCTGCTCTTCCAATGGTCCTGAGTTCAATTCCCGGAAACCATATGGTGGCTCACAACCATCTGTAATGAGGCCTGCAGGCATACACGCAGAAAGAATAGTGTACAATAATAAATAAATAAAAAGGAAATGTTGTTATGCACACTAGGGTTCGAAGTGTGGAATTTACAATTTCATATTACACTGCAGAATATTTTTTATTTTTACTTTTGAAACAGGGTTTCTCTCTGTAGCCCTGGCTGTCCTGGAACTTGTTCTGTTGACCAGGCTGACCTCAAACTCAGAGATCAACCTGCCTCTGCCTCCTGAATGCTGGGATTAAAGGCGTGAGCCATCACTGCCCGGCTTTGACATAATATTGTGTTGTGTGACAACTGTGTATGTGTGCCTCAAAAATCTAGAAGAAAGAACTTTGGGTGTTTTCATCACAAAGAAAGGATACATGCTTTAGGAGCTAAGTAATTAAATTTGATTTAAACAGATATTAAGTATATTAATATTATGTATTGAAATGATATAGAATGCTCCAGTTATATTTGTAATTTTCGTTATTTATAACAGCTAAAATTAAAATAAAAAACCAACAAAATCAGTTTAGGAGTTTTGGTAAGTGCTGTTAAATCTGGCTTTTGGGTTATATACTACAAATTAATCCTCAGATGACAGATTTTTATAATAACTCCAAGTCTAGATAGCCTTCAGTAAAAAAGCAATTGTTTTTGATTTTACACATAAAGTTACATGAACTGGAAAGTCAAAACCAAAACAAGAAGCTGAAACAAACTATTATACAATTGATTCTTCCTGTAATTAGCAGTAATTATGTATTAACTGCACACCCACATTTTTATTCTTACCCATTTGTAAATAGTACACTAAAGTTGACTAGTGGATTTTTAAGACATTTAAGAGTTAAAAGAATTCCATAAATAAGATTTTGATCTTCTTTTCCGTTGTTATCGTTTTGCTTGTCTATAGCAAATTTATTTCTGTTTATTGCCCACACCAAGACAGTGCTTTAGGTTCATACTGAATTAGTAGCCCAAGGTCGTGTGTAAAGAAAACGAATTCATAGCTGGGTGTTGTGAAATGCACCCTTAATCACAGCACTCTGATCTCTGAGCTTGAGGACAGCCTGGTCTACAGAGTGAATTCTAGGACAGCCAGGGCTACACAGAAAAACATTGTCTCAAAAAGCCAAAAAGAAAAGAAAAAACAAAAAGAAAAAGAAAAAAAGAAAGGTAGAAAAACAAATTTACTTTCTAAAACAAAAACAGTTTGGTTTGCTTAAAAGCAGTGGTCATTTACCTGCTTACACGCTCCTTGTGCAAAATGTTTGTTATCCTCGTGGCATGGGACTGTCCCCTCCACTTTGTAATGAAATAATATAGGAATCCTTAATAACTAAAGGGGCTTTATAACAATACTCGGAGGGGCTATCACTGGATTGAAACATCATTCTTCATTCCTAACCGCTCAGAGCTTTATTACTCATTTTCCTGGAAACAACATTAAAGTTTATTCCCAACTCCCTTAACACAGTAAAAACATAACAAACCAAGACAAAAATAAATTACAGGACGCAGATTTTACTTAAAATGTTTTCTCTATTATTTCAAAAATTGTTTTCACAAAAGTAGATCGATATCTTTGGCTCTTTTTTCATAAGGGTATTTTCTATAATTCTATTTACTTTATTAGACTGTTCACACGTGGATTATGTACACGTAGCCAAGAGAAAGGAATTATGATGACTTTACATTTTGTGGCTAAACTGCACATTTATCAAAATATGTAGTCAGGATTACTTTTATTGGTCTTAAAGTTAATTATATTTATGCTTTAATAATACTGGCAATTTTACACATATAATACTAATATTTAAAAAAACAGATCTAGAAAGCTACAAAGTTGAAAAGATGTTTGCATTATTTTAGTGATCATACATTGGATGTACTAACAGCCTCTAATTCCAATTCAGTCTGCCTTGGTAGCCTTATCCCTCCAGCTTTCAAAACATCCCCAAGAATTCTGATGGCTGAGGAAAAATCCTTTGAAAATGTTGCCTAGCCACCTGTTTTAACCTGCAACCTCACTTGAACACAAGTTACAGCTTGCTTTACACCACACCTTCTCAGACCTCTCCAGAGGGCTTCTCAGCAGATGTGCAGAGGAATCTCGGTGTTCAGGGCAATACTGACGGCAGCCCATCCCCAGATAAAACTGCCTTCAGCAGGAAGATTTGTTCCTGAGGGAACAGAGACATGCTGCCTTTAGCTTGGATGTCTCTGTCACGGTAAACTCAGCTTGGCTTTATGTTTTATTAGTATTTAAAACAAAACTCAATTTAATTAGAAACTTTCAATATTGGCTCTGGCTCAAGCTAAAATTTGAATGTATTTCTATGGTTGCTAAAGATAAGCACCTTTAATTTACCTATTGATATTTTGATTTTTAAAATTTTTTTCTCTTTGTTTTTTTTTTAAATACATGGCCATGCATTTCAGTGAAAAACAAAGATCAATTTGAATTGTGGCAGTACAGAATTATAAAAGCAAAGAAACTGAGCCAGGGCATAAAATTCTAAGTAGCTTTCAAAAAAACAAAAGCAGTGACATCTCTCTGGACTTACAGTCCATAACCAAATGTGAACAGTATGCCAGAAATCATGCCTGTGAACAGTATGCCAGAAATCATGCCTGTTTCTGGTATTTTTCCTGACTTTGATGGTCTGTTATTTTGTTCCTGTCCCTTTTATGAATTAGGTTTAGTGACTGGACTAGAATTGGGATGCTTGGGAGAGAAGAGTCAGAGTTACTTCAGGGAAATGGGGGATTTTCAACAGTAACATGTTTTATTTTTGTTTATATCAAATACGCATTTTTAAAAGTCCTCATGAGTTTTATAGAAAAAGAGCTAGTTGCTTCTAAATTTATGAAAAAAATATTTTCCAAGTCTATGGAAATCCTAGAAAAACATTTCAGATTTTAAGTAGATGAGAAATCTACCTTACTATGGAAAAATATTTGGGTTTTTTTTTTTTGAGAAAATTTTTTTTTTAAAAAAATAGATTACCTTAATGATTGACGCTAGACCTCCAAAAATTAAATTAAATAAAATTTCCATAGACAGTTCCAGTTATTGATATTAAATAAAACCTCCATACAGACACAATTTTCTCTTTAGGAAGGCAGGGGTTAACTGCTTACTCGTATATGCCTGTAAACTCAGCGCTCGGGAAGCTGAGGCAGGAGAATCACCAAGTCAAAGTCAGCCTGGGCTACAAAACAAAACAAAACAAAACTCACTAAACTTAGTTGATAAAAACCAAACCAAAACAAAAAACCACTAACATTTATATTATTAAACTACACTAAAAAAAGTGTTTTACCAGTGTCCTAGGTCAACTTTGATAAAGATCTCGGATTAGTCTGTCTTTAACGATATCCGATGGTGCCATGCTCTTTATGAGCTTCAGCTGGAAAGTTCTGACATCAAATCACAGGCTCGAATTTGCACGTAGCTTGGGCTTGCCCTTTAAACCTGGGGTCATCAGGCAGAGGCTCAGTTGCAAAACACGACTGAGCTTAAGGAGTGAATTTCGCTGAGTAAAGTGGACATGGTAATGCGACGCCATTATTTTGGCAAGTAAAGACTTAGAAAACGTTTGCCTTATTAAATCTAAAAATGACCTCTCTGTGTACTGAGAGATTCATCTGCTGGCCCCAAGGGCTACCTAGGAGGGGCTCTGTGTTGTTTCATTAAGAAAACTTTAATTCCTAAGGTTTGGGGACTTTGTTTCTGGGATGGGACAGTCCAACTGTGCGCACAGTGACTCAAGATGTGTCTTTGAATTGCAGAAGTCAGGAAATGCTGAGCAGTGGTGAGAGCCCCACTGGCCCCCAGCTCTCCCGGATTTAGTGAGGAAGCCTAGGTCTGGACTGTTCTCTGCAGAAGACTTTTCACGTTGGTTTCTGACTCATTTCACCCTGTAGTCAGTACATTCTTCTCAACCCTTCCTTGCACTTCTGTTGTGCAAGGGAACATGCACAATAAATGAGTTGCAACCGATCAATAAGTTTAAATACCCAACCCTCTCCAGCCTCTTCAGGCCCCTCCCCCTACAAACAAATGCCTCGCTCTTTTGTTTTCTATGGTTGGTCTGGAGCTACACACAACTCGTCAGTCCCCACCACGTCTTTTCATGAAAGGTCTCATTCTCCCGTTGCAGAGAAGAATGAGCACTTTACAGTTTTCGCCACAGGAAGCAGTATAGAACAAGATACAGTTGCAGAAAGTGGAATTTGCTATCTACTACTTAACATAAAGTTTACAGGCAGATGAAATTCCAATTTCTGACTTAAAGGTGAAAAGTTAAAACAGTAAATTTCTCAACCAGATTGAAGAAAAGTACTATTTGTATAAACTTTTGTTTTTGAGAAAACATTTGAAAATAATCTCAGGTTTTGGAGTTTTGGCTTGTCTAGATTAATCTTGGAATTTATTTTACAAATGCAACTTTCTCTTTAGAATTCTTAATTTTTTTTGTATATTGCATTGTTTTAAAGTTTCTCAGATATGGGCTTTTTAAGATTTTTGCCAAGGTTGTTTTTAAGCTTTGTACTTTAAATTCAGTCTCTAAGTTTTAATCAGTTTGTTCATCTCAAACCATTTGTGACTCTTCCTGAGTGACTTTACATAAAAAACACCATTTATTAGCCACATTAGTGACATGTAGCTGAATTAAACAAGATCTGAAATGATTACTTCTAAGTTCTTATTTAAAATTTATTTTTAAAAGCTGCTTAAATGACTGCTACAAGACATGGTACATGGTAGTTTGTTAGTCTGTTATTTTAATTCGATTTTAGAGTTTAGATCTAAACAGTAAAGAACTAAACAGTTTCCTCAAAAGCACATGAAGATAATGTGACCCACAGCAACTGAAAGTTCACAATACACAGAAAATTCTTTGATCGTTCTGATTTAAACCGTTTTCTTCAAAGTCTTAAATATTTGCTGAAGAATAATCTTTTACCGGTTTTTAACTAAACCGAGCCACCCCCCCTTGCCAAGACCGTAAAATAATTAAAATTATCTGCGGATAAATTTGTTATTTTTCTAATTGGTTCGTTTTTTTCTCCAGATAAAGATTGGTATTTTATGAATGTAGACACATCAAGCAAAATTATAACTCCTTTTTTGTCACAACCAGTTTTGATCATTGTACGAGAAAAAAAATAGAAATTTATTTATAAACACAAACCCACCAGCACCTAACTCGCACATTGTGTATGTTTACCTTCTCGGCTACCGAAGTTATTTATGATTATTTCGTTTGTTTCGTATTTTTCCAAGCCAATTTCGTATTTATTTTTTCTCACCGTCTCCACCAAACGTCAGTGAAATTAGTACATTTCAGCTACAGAAATCGTTACTCCTTCAAGGTCGTTTTCAACTTCATCGGTCTTAGGGCAGCTTCAACGTGGTCCGGGCAGAGCTGATGATTTTACCCGGAATTTTTCGTTTGCTTTTTTTTTTTTTTTTCCTTTTTTTTGCAGGTTGTTTGGTTTTGCTTAAAACAACGCTGCGGACCACAATGGGAGTTGGGCAGGGAGGGTGCTGGACGAGGTCTCTAGATTAGTTAAGCTCAGGCACCTGGGAAGGTTTGGTTGCGGTTCTTTGAAATGAGAATTAAAAAAAAAAGGGGGGGGGGGGAGCACGGCTACATTCGAAGACCTAAAGGAAGAGTCCAGCGGCACTGCGCGTGCGGACCCCGGCCTCCCAGGTTAGCCCCGCGCACCACGCGCTGCGGGACCGGGCGAGCAGTTAAAGAGCAGGGCGCCGCGAGCGGAAGCCCACCCCTCACCCACAGCCCAGCCAACAAGGGAGCAAAGGGTTATTTTCGCGCCACAAAATATGCAAATACAGGGGCGGCCCGAGGGCCAATGGGTGGAGACCAGCGAAGACTCCGGAGGCGGCCGCTGTCGACGATAGGCTCGCTGCCTCCACCAATGGGCGAGCGGCCCCAGCGAGGGCGGGGCCTCCCCCGGCGTTGGGTGCGGGTCTGGATTCTGCGGGGCGGCGGGTCAGCTCGGAGCTCCGCCCTAGGCCGCTTTTCCGCGCTGTCGACGGCCGCCCCGCCCGGAGCAGACGTAGCGTTCGTTCCCCCTCGGTGGGGACCGAGCATCCTCGAGCGCGCGCCTTCCTGGCGCGTCACTCGCAGGCCCCACGCGTGGATGCGGCCGGATGGTCAGGGTTCCGGGGCGGGCAGCGGCCGATGAGGACCTTCCCCAGTGTGCGATTCGAGGGGCTCGCCCGCTTTGCGCGGAGCTGGAGAAAGGAAACAAACCATCCCATCTTTTCTGTTCCCGGACACCATGTTTAATACAGATAGAAGTGACAGATTCTGGAGCGAGAGCAGTCAGGTCCCTGATCTCGCCGCTGGTTTGAACGGAGTGAGTTCGGGGGAGCGGTTCTCTGGAAGAGTGAAATGTGCCCACCCGCGCGAGGGTATCAGGCCGGGGCCAGAGAGCCTCAGGGCCGCCCTCTGCTTTGCCTACCCAGCTCAGCTCACAACCTGTGGATACAGCAACCATAACGAACCTTCTAGGCATATCAACCATTTTTACTTTTCCAGGCCAGTAGAAGAGATGCAGCTGTTGAATGGGTAAACAGATGGGTGCAAGTCCTTCCTCCGTGGAATTGATATTAATTAGGGACTTAGAACTGCTGAAGAGTCTGGAGTAGTCTACACACAAGCAATGTGAGAAAATTCTTTAAAGCATCTGCATAATTTACGAATTTAAAGTCACACTGACTGACTTCATATTGTTTCTAGAAAAGTAATCAAAGATGTTTTTTGTTTGTTTTGTTTTGCGCTCGAAAAGCTAACAATTTAGTCAGTTGTTTTATTTATTTTTTTTTAAATTTTGCCATGGAGTAGATACTCACCCCTCAAATGCTTAGAGAATTGAAAGTGGGCTGTATCCACCTCCCTTTTTGATGCTTGAACTCTATTACTGGAGTGTTAGGGTCCTAGCCAGAGTATCCAGTTTGTTACAATAGTAACATTAAATTCACAGGAGTCAGGGAACATATTCATTAAAACACCACACACGGTTTAAATTCCAGCTGTTAGGATTTGTTTGACAGTGACAGTCAACCATGGGCTAATATTTATAGAAAAATAATTTATCCCATGCTTTTAAAACAGTTATTTCGTTAGGTCTCATTTAAAAAAAATAAAACCAAACACAGTTAATTCAGAAAAAGTCAGTACAATTTGATAGCAAGCTGATCAATTTGTTGTTATGAAAAATTACTAAGTTATGCGATCAGACTCTTAAAGTGATTTCAGAAAAGCTAACATTACAAATAAAAACATATTTCTCCAGCTAGGCTTTGGATACAGGATGAAGTACTACAAAAGTAAATTCACAAATTGTATACTGATATTTTTGAATGCCACAGAAGCTAAAAGGAATACATATTTTCCTTGAGATCCGTTTTTCTTTCAAAAAATATTAAGGCGAAGATTAGCTCTTTAGATAGCTAAAGTTAGCCATAAAAAAATTTCACCTCCAAAGGGTCCGTTCCAGATTTCCAATAATTTTAAACACCGTGTCAAAAGTACACGTTTGCCCCATCTCACAAAGACCATTTTACTGAATTAAGCTTAGATGAAAATACTGTTTAAGTGTGTTTACATTTATACAGTTGGATTGGGTTTACTTGGCAGGAAAGAAAAACCTGTTAGAAAGAACAGTTGCATTTAAAATGGATGATCTGACACCTTCCGGTTACTTAACACAAAATTGTAAGTTCCTTTTAAAAGACAAAATGCAAATAATCTAGCTCGTACAATAATCCCACGTTTGAAAATAAATTGCTACTCGTCTTTTTTGAGAGGAACACTTTAAAGTGTTTATAAGGTTTTTGACAGATAAGCGCACCATATCAAGTTATCAATTGCTGAAGACGTTTGAAGTATGAAGCACACATTTTCTCTATTCACGTTTCTACCAGCAAGAGTAGCAAAACATTAGATTTTTGTCTATTTCCAGGCTACAAAGAACTTAATTTTGGTCATCAAAATCCATCAATTTATCTTTTCCATAAAATACCTGCTGAAAATATATCACAAGTTATCTTGTGAAGCCTTTGAGTAGAGCACACAACCATTAAACCACAGTCGAAGGTGCCCACAAGGACAGGGACACTGCCTTTTTTCCTCATTCTTGTTCTCCGGCTCACATTTTGTAGGCTCAGGAAGGCTCCACCGGGCCCAGACCCAACCTCCCCCCCCCCCCCCAACCACCATTGTGCTCATTACCTACAGGGAAAATAATGAATGGCTCGCACGGTCAAAGGAAGGCAGAAAGAGCCGAGGAACAGTTCCCTAGCGCGGCCACCATCGAGGGCTGACGCTGAGCGGGGTTCCATGAGAGTCCCAAGTTCTCAAACTAAAATTATTTAAATAAAAGTAGCAGAACTCCTCGACCCTCCCCCTTCAAAAAACCACAGGAAGCGAGGGTTTCCCTTTAAGTACCGACTTTTCCCACTCGGCCACCCCTAGCCCCGCAGCCTCCGCCCCGCGCCCCTCCCCCACGCGGCCAGCCCGCCCCCGGCCTCATTTATCCAGAGCCTTCTCGCAGCCGAGCAGCCAATGAGAGGCGAGGCGCAGAGCCACCCGGAGCGCAGGCGGAGGAGGTGTCGCGCAGACACCCGCCCAGGACGCCGGCTCCCCTCCCCCCACGCCGCCCCGGGCAGCCCAGTTCGCTAGGTGCCCGGGGCCCTCGAGGGGAGCGGCGCTCTGCCCCGGGGTTCCACTTTCCCTTGTCACCAAAGCCACCGATTGAGAGTTCGAGATTGTCATTCAGGTTTCGTTGTTAAGTGACCCATTTTTCAAAAATCGGATGGTTAAAACTACGGTAACTGCAACGGCGGGACCCCTTAGCCTTTTCCTCGTCTTAAGAAAAACGAATCGAACCGCCTGGCCCTCCCGAGGCTCGGACCCTTTCGAAACTCGCCGTGCCAACCGCGGCCCGCGCCTGCTGCTGCGGCTCGCCGCTCTCCGCCCCCTCCCCAGCTCGGGGTCCCTGGTCCAAGCTCGCGTCCCCTCCCCCTCTCGTTCTCTCGCTTTTTTTTCTTTCCTCCGAAACCCACTCTAATTGAGGCGCTGGGATTCCTCACGTGAGACGTTGATTTGTAGTTTGAACACGTGGCTCATTCAAAAAGCCGGACACTCGGAGCGGCTGCCCCCGCCCCACTCCCTCCGCCGCTGCCAGTCACCCCTCGGGGTTTTTTACGGGGAGGCGGCGCCTGCCCCACGTAGTGTGATATTTTCACAGCCCGCTGGCCGCTGCCAAAGGGGTTGGGGAGGAAGAGACAAAAAGTAGTTTCCCCCCGCGCCTCCTCCTTTTTCTCTCTAATCCCGCCTCCTCCCCAGAGTTAGGAAGACTCGACGCTGGGCTCGTCGCTAGGCTTTTTCTTTCTCTCTCTCTCTCTCTTTTTTTAATACCCAAAAGAGGAAAAAGGACGCTGGGATCTGATTTTCGCCCGCCGCTCCGGTGCTCGGGTCATTGGGTGTGGGTTTGAAAGGCAAGACGAGAGGAACAAAACCCACCGACTCCATCCACCGCCGTGGGTGCTTTTAATTTAGCATTTTCCTCGGTTTTTAAAACAACCTCTCTTCACAATGAACAAATTGTACATCGGGAATCTAAGCGACCACGCCGGACCCGCGGACCTGGAAAGTGTCTTCAAGGACGCTAAGATCCCAGTGGCCGGCCCCTTCCTGGTGAAGACGGGCTACGCGTTCGTGGACTGCCCGGACGAGGGCTGGGCCCTCAAGGCCATCGAGGCGCTTTCAGGTGGGGCCCGAGCGCGTGGTCTGGGCGTCCCCGTCGCCGCAGCTGCCATCCGGGACCGGGATTGCGGGGGAGGGGGGGGGATAGACGGGCTGTCAGCCGCCGGGGCGCGGCGCGTGTGCAGGCCGGGCCAGGCGGGCCTCGGGGCCCAGCGTGGACGCCCGCTGGGCCCTCTCTCTACCCGCTGTCCCCCGGCGGCGGAGAACAGAAAGTGGCCTCAGCCCCACGCCCGAGGGAGGCCGCGTCCAGGCGGTCCCGCTCCACCCCGCCTCGTCCACCTCTCGGGGTCGGTGGAGCGAAAGGGGCAGGTGGGCGGCGGCGGCCGGCTGTCGCCAGAACGGCAGCCCTGCCACGCGCGGCGCCGCGGTCCGGGCCCAGGCGCCTCAGCCCGGATGCCCGAGGGGAGAGTCGCTGCGGGTGCCTTTCGGTTTCCCAGCTGGACTCGAGGCCGGCGCCTTGCCCGGCCAGCGCGTGTTGACCAGCACCCCGGCCGCCCCAGCTCCTCCTGGCACCCTGGCTTCTCAATCCCTCCGCCCAGTGTTCCAGGCCAGCCTGGACGTGGACCAGGAAGAAGGCCGCGCGCCCCCATCGCAGGCTGTTTGTTGGGGGTGTCCCTTTTGCAGACCGTGGGTTGCTGGGTGGCCCTCTGAGGGGGTCTGGAAGCGAAAATGTAACCCAAGTGGTGAGAGTCTGACTATTGGTCTCCCTCCTTAGCCTTCTGCAAGTTAAAAAGCCACACCCACCCGAGGGGTCAGCTCCGCACCTTTGCCGTGCCCTGCGCCTCTCTTGTCCTTGAGCCGGGTGGGAATCTTGGAGCCCTCCGGAGGTCCCCGAAGCGGGCTGTGTTTTCTCTTAAAAGACTGCAAGTTTCAAGGCGGGGAGAGCCGCTAAATCCCTTCGTCTCGCCTCTTGTGTGTCCACAGGTAAAATGGAACTGCACGGGAAACCGATGGAAGTTGAGCACTCGGTGCCCAAACGGCAGAGGTGAGCCGAGTTATTCTTTTCACATCGATTTGTAGGGAGAAAGCGCTTGAACACAGATGAAAATTAGGACCACTCTAGCTTACACGCTGGGGGCCGCGGTTCAGCTTGCTGTTTTCCCTCTTGCATTTAAGTTTATGGCAGGTGTGTGTGCGCGTTGATAATTCTGGGAAGCAATCGAGGGCTTGTCTGCGGCCCCTGCTTCTGGGTTATTGTTGCTGTTATAAAAGCCTGTCAGGACGCTCTCGCAGCTACATTTTCTTGTCAGAGCCGGTCTAGTCGCTTCAACTGGAAACCCGCGTTTCAAAGGGCAAAACAGTCTTTGGGAACCGAGGGGATTTAGGAGACTGGGCCGGGATGGAAGTGGGGGCTGGTCCGCGGGTGGTGGGCGCTTCTGAGAGGGGAGGAACACAGTTGCCTTTGCCCTGGTTCACTGGCCAGCCAGCGGCCATTGGAGTACAGAGAGTGAATGCCGGGGTCCTGCAGCCTTTCAAACACTTCTAAGTTTTTGCAAACAGTGCCTTTGTTCAGCTCCTCCTGCCTTTGGTGTGTTTTTGCTTACAAATAACCGCCAAGGTAAAGGCTAGGAGATCTGTGCTACTTCAGTGGGATTTCTCTGAGAGCATCTGTAGCTGTCACTTTACAAAATATTTGCAGGCTGTTTTAACTGCTGAAGCTTTTTGGAGAAGTGGCTCTTTTTTCCCCCCTTGGCACAGGCCGTTTCTGGATTCTAACTCTTAACTGGAAAGACCGAGGTTAGCATTATGCCCTTCTGGGTTTTGCAAGGTGGGGTTAGGGTTTCTGTCTTGCCCTTCTGTCCTCCACCCCCCTTTCCTAACCTGGGCCAAACAATAAGCTTGAAGTTATTTCAAACCAGGGCTGTGTGTATCTGGTGAAGTATTTGTTAGCGTGTGCTCTGGGGGACAGAAGGGAGTCGCCTGTAGAGACAGGGCAGGAAGAATGCTATATGCTACAGTCAGATGCCTTATGTGCTATGTTTTGAATGAAGTTCTCTTCCCTGGATCATTTCACATTTCTGGCTTTAAGAATAAACTGGTGTGGATATTTGTAGATTATATAAGCACTTGCTTAATTTTCCTTAAGATAATTAGATATTTGAGGAACCTGATTTAGTTCCAGTTAAGGAATTTCGGTAGGGGTCAAGTTATTTCATATAGTAGAATGTAATCAGGTTTTTTTTATCTTCTAAAATAGATGTGGATAAAAAGTATTAAGTTGATCTTGGTTTCATAGAAATGTAAATGGTTGAGGGACAAAGCATGTGCTCTTAAGAAGACAGTTTGTGCATCAGCCGCTTTGAAAAATGAAACATACTCTACAGACGCTAGTTGGTTTCATGCTTAGCCTGTGTGTCTTGGTTCTTATTGATTTTCTCTCCCCTGTGCTTGGGATCAATCCAGGCCTTCATTTTTGCAGGCAGGAACTCTACACTTGAGCTACATCCCCAGTTCTTGTTTTTTATCAATTGTTGAATTAAAAGTAAGAAAAGTAAAAAAAAAAATAAAAAGAAAAAAAAAAGGAAAGAAAGAGAAAGAAAGAAAAAGAAAAATTGGTGTTGTAGCTTGGTGTTTGCTTAGCATATCAGAGATTGACCTCCGTTTGCTGTGCCCTCCACTTTTTCTTTTAGGAATTAATGTCTCCCCAGGTGTGGAGAATTAATTTAGGGACTTTGGTAACAACTGCTAGTCTTCTAAAAGTTTTGCTTAGTCTGAAAACAGTTACTTGTTACTTTTGAATGGGCAGGCTTCCTCTTTTGGAAAGCTAGCAGACAGATGTAGCAAGTGGGAGCAAATGTTTACTGGAAGCTTCTTCAGTTTATTAACAATGTAATAATAATAAGCTTTTCCAGCTTTTTTTGTTTTCACTACTAAAATGCTTAGGATTTTAAATGTTCTGCTGTCTTGCTAGCAGAACAAAGTAAACTGCGTACATTTTGTTTCTGACTTGAGAGCAGTTGAGTACTGGAAATCCTTTACTGAAATGTCTTTAAGTAGAGCCTTCTTTAGCTGCCTGGGAAATTTACTGTTCATCTATATGACGATTCAGTTTTAACTGAGCCTTTAAGTTGTGCCGTTTTCCTTATCTGGACTCTTCCATCATCTCCATGGGCTCTGGAAGAAGGCCAAGAGTTGGCCTGGCAACCATACACTCACATACCTATGGCTAGGTTAAGAGGTGACTCTGGGGTGGATTACTTTGATAGGAGCTGATTGCACAACTCAGTCAGATCAATAGAGTGCCAAGATAGTCTGCTGAACTTTGAGACAGAGTTTGTTTTGCTTAGCAGTCATTTTTCCACCATGATGTGGGCATCTGAGGCAGGCACGCCCACTTGTAGGGTAGTGACCTTTATACCTGTTTGCAAGGCATGCTGGGAAGCGGGTGCTGGGGAATGCTTCTGGTAGAACTCTGAGATGGACGCACAGGGAAGCAGGCACAGAGGTGATTGGATGCTTTGCAGGCTAGCCTAGCTGCTCTCATTGCTAGCTGAGCTGGGCGGGAACCTTTCAGGAAGGGGTATTGTTGAGTTTGGTTCAAACCAAGCTTAGTTCCCCATTACTGATGTCTCAAGGGAATGTGGAAGGAATGTGGCTTTTCTGCATTCAGATGCCCCTCTGTTGTAGATTACAGCAGAGTGCACAGGGCTTGAGGATGCCTGTGTCCAGAAGAGACGATTGCTTTGGGTTCTGAGAGGGTGTTACACCCTCAGTCCCAAATTCAGAGGATACAGCATAGGAAGGCTTGATAGCTTCCAGATCAGGATTAACTTTTTTTCCTCTTGGACATAAGGTGAGTGAGGAAGTAGTTTCATCTAGGAAGGATTGTGGAAGAGAGTGGTTGGAAGAGCCACTGGTGTCTGTAGGGCTTCTGGATGCCCTGTGTGCTTATGTAAACGGTACTGCTGCCCTGTTTTTGTTATGTTGTGGGCTCTTGGGCACGGGAGAGGGAATGGCAAAGTTGCTGACACTGCAGAACTGAGACATGGTGGTTTCAGTTAAATTTCCATGCCTTACAGATTCTTGATTTTTTTCATATTTTCAGTTTTTCACAACCTACTCATATTTGATCAAACTTGTGATTTAGTTCTTAACCTTGGTTATGAATTATTTGAATAAAGGAGAGAAATTATAGGATGTTATAGTTAATGTGTACCAAGAAGGACCCTTGAAAATAGTTTGTGGTCCTAAAGCTCAAGTACTTCATGTTCTTAATAGGAAGATAAAGGAACAACTTGCTTTGATACTGGAGCCTTGTCTCATGATGTCAGTTGAGTAGAACATTACAGAAATGACTGGGGTTTCATCCCATTGTGAGAAGCTATTTAAAAGCTAGCATGTTGCTTCAGTGGCTGTTGAGTATGGAACAATGCAGAATACCCATTAGCCGGGGGCATGGTAGCTACACACTGTGGGCCAGCTTCAAAGTCTTAGGGTGGCAAAAGCTGTTTTCAATGCTGACCATTTAGATACAGGTATAGTTCTCCTTAGTGGTGTGGGACAGATGAGTCTCACTTTTGAATTGTGGAATTTCTCACACATGCAGATGGTTGAGGTTTAAGGTTAGGGAACTTGGTTGGGAAAGAACTTGGAGCAAAGTTATCTTTTGAGTGCATAACTTAAGATCGCCTGTGTGACTGTTAGTTAAAGTGGTTGTGGCTGGGGAGATTTTTTTTTTTAATTTCCTATTTGCTTGATACAGTTAGAAAGAATTTGTGAGATTTCTTACTTTAGCCTTAATAGACTTTTTAGAAAGGAAATGCTAAGTAGCTTCTACCATGTTTTGCTCACAGCAACCCGAGGAAAATGTTACTGAAATATGATATCTCTGCGGAGGCAGTGGGAATTGGGAACCTGGCTTCTGATTTTGGCTCTTGCTTTTGACCTGTGTGGTTGCTGAGACTGCTCAGGCCAGATGCCGTTGTGACAACTCCACAGAGCATAATTTGTTCTGAGGTTTTGCCACTTTCCTGGAAGCAAATGGGTTCTCAGATAGGCTTAAAATTTAAAAGTACCTTTGGAATTATAGAGATCTGATGCTTTCTCTCTAAGGAGCTTGACTTGAAATTTTCTGTAGTTCAGTAGTTCAGTAGCTTTCCCCGCCTTTTTCCTGTGTACCACTTTCAGGCGGGCAGTGAATGGAAAATTATCTTTGCCATGCTGTGGAAGCCTTTGTGAGCCCTGCTGCGGTGGTCTTGTTGTCACAGGACTGGGATCGCGCAATCAGTGGCGCTGCCGAACCACCTCCATCTTTGTGAGGGACTCTTGCAATTGCCCTTAGCAGCATCCAGGCAACAGCTTTCCTAAAACTAATTTTTTGAAAGGTATGAATTATCCATTCACTAACTCTGGCAGTTGGTTTGGTCTGGGAGGAAGGAGAGGCGGAAAGATGATTTAGCCGTGCTATTCTTAGCTCTGTTTCCTTTATCGACTGTTGCGTCTGATTCAAGCTTCCAGAGTCACAAGACAGGAGGTGGCACTGTGGTAGCAGTGACCAAAGGGTTGGCATTCTTAGTTAGGATTTCTACCCCACACATCTGATGTTTACAAATGGCTTGTACTGCCTGGATTTGCTTGAAGGCTGGGCTGGTGGTAGACATACTTTGGAGAGCTTTGTTAAAATTGAGGGTATAATTTATCAAGACCTGAAGTCCTGTCTGGTAAGTGCTTAGTATTGGTAAATAAATAGTAGCAAACATTAACATGGTGTGTGAATTTTGTTGTCCTGAAGTGGGGGAGGGAGACTATGACTCATACTTCAACAACTGTACATGTTTTAGAGAATTATCCTGAGACCATTTAACATGATTAAGAAGTACTTTAAACTTATCAAGAAAAGTGTAGTAGATAAGATGATAAAGGACCAAGTGTCGTGTTTTTCTTTTGAAGCTAGAGCTTGCTGTATAACCCAGGCTGGCCGCAGACTCTTAGTTTTCCTGCCTTGGGTTCCTGGGGGCCGTGATTACTGGGGTGTATTACCATACACCAGGCTCAAAGTTCTTAGAATATCTAGCATTATTATCACTTAATAGTTGTCTAAGAAATAGAGTCTGTTGCAGTCATGGTATTACATATTCTGCCCAGCAAACTCTAGCAACTTAACTGGTTCAAAAAACATTTTTTTTTTTTTCTTTTTTTGGAGATAGGGTCTGTTTCTCAGGCTGGGCCCAAATGTGCTGTGTAGCAGAGGATGATCCCGAATTTCTGATCCCCCCAGCCTCAGCCTCCTGGGTGCTGGTTATAGGCATCTGCCACCATGCCCTGTGTGTTGGGGCTGAACCCACAGCTCTGTGCGTGCTTAGCAAGCAGTGCACTAACGAGTGTTACATCCCCAGCCTTTCTTAGTTTCTTACCCTTGAGAGAGGATCTCACCATATAAAGCAGGCTGACTAGGAGAGCCTTCTGTCTCGGCACAGCTAGCTCTTCCTCGTGTTTCTACAGATCTGTTAGGTAGTTGGTTCTCTCCCACATGATGTCATTTTGGGTGATTTATTACAGCTGGATTAAAGAGTCCTAGAGGAGTCACTCCCACAACTGGCCCCTGGGTGCTTATCCCTGTAAGATCTTTGTCCAGGCGCTATCTCCTGCAGTTAGTAGCCGAAGTGTGCCCCCCTCAACCCAGTGATTGGCACATTGTTATCTCTGTCCCAATCCATTAATTAAGGCAGTTCACCTGGTCAGACTAGATGCATGAAAGATAAGGCTATGTCTCTGTCTGCAGATGGTGGAATTGTGTGCATGCTCATCACGGGAGGAGTTGATGGGCATGGCTACAGTCAGTCTAGGAAGTTCTCTATCTACCTCAGGGCTACATCTCAGGCCTTTGTTTTTTTGGATAGGGGGTCTCCATGAAGCCCAGGCTGGCTTTGAAATTGCTGTGTAATCCAGGATTTTCTTGGGTCTTAATTTATATTTGGGAAATTTTTTTTGAATTTGATGCTATTTCTACTAAAGGGGTTTGTTGGCCTCAAATGTTTGGAGCATAGAATATTGGACCAAAAGTGTATCTAGTAATAGCTTTTCTGTCATATAAAAGGCCAGGGTTCAGTTTCCAGCACCGAGAATGTTTTTTATTGCTTTTATCAATAGGAATGGAGAGTCGTTCTCTGCTTTTATTTTCTTGGAAGAGACACATTGGTGTTAGCAGAGGCTCTCTCTGTAAATTTCTAAGAAGCAGTAACTCAGTAACTGCTGATGAATTAGAGAGTTGAGAACCAAGGATAGCCAAGCAGTAGGGTGTAAAATGGTGGCAGTCACCAAAAGGGGGCATTATTGGTGAAGGGACAGATTCTGGGGTGGGAGGTAGGAACTTTCCTTTTGTCAAGTTTTTATTTATTTATTTATTTTTTTATTTTTTGGTTTTTCGAGACAGGGTTTCTCTGCAGCTTTAGAGCCTGTCCTGGAACTAGCTCTTGTAGACCAGGCTGGTCTCGAACTCACAGAGATCCGCCTGCCTCTGCCTCCCGAGTGCTGGGATTAAAGGCGTGCGCCACTCCTTTTGTCAAGTGTTTAATGCTTAGAAATACAAAAGGAGTGGAGAAGATCATTGTGTGCTTTATTCTGGAGCTCAAGGGAAGGTAGGTGGTAGAGAAGAAAATTAGACTCCTTAGATGTGTTCACCATCAGAGTGAAAGTAAGTTGGTAAAGCAATTTCTTTGTGTAAAAAGTGTGTGCCAGAGGGGCTGGAGAGACGTGCTAGTGTTTACTAGCACTGGCTGTTCTTCCAGAGGATCCAGTTCTATTTCCAGCACCCATGTGGTAGCCTACAACTATCTGTAACTCCAGTCCCAATGGCTATGCCTCCTTAGCACCCATATGTGCCCATACATATAGACAGGTAAAAACTCCCATACACATAAAATAAAAATAAATAAATCTTTAAAAAAGTTGGGGAGGGGAGGTGTGTGTGTGTCTCTGTGTCTCGGTCTAGACCAGGCTGGCCTCGAACTCTGAGATCTGCCTGCCTCTGCCTCCTGAGTGCTGAGATTAAGGGCATGTGCCACCATGCCCAGCTTTCAGGTGTTCTTATTAGACTTAGTACCTTTGATAGAAAAATATCCTGGGGCTGGATAAATAGCTCTGAGGTTAAGAGCATTGACTGCTTTTCCAAAGGCCCTGAGTTCAATTTCCAGAGACCACATGGTGGCTCACAACTATCTATAATGAGATCCGATGGCCTTTTCTAACAGTGTATACGCAATAAATAAATAAATGTTAAAAAAGAAAAGAAAAATATCCTTTTCTTCACAATGGTCAGGTAGAGGGAGTGTTTTGAGGAAAACTAGACTAGACTGGGAAAGGCGGTGTAGTCACCTGAGTTGAGTTTGTGATGTAGATGAGCACATGAGCAGAGGGGGAGGTAATCCCAGCCTTTGGGACCGGAGGTGGCTCACCAGCTAAGCACATTTGCTGTTCTTACAGAAGACCTGGGTTTTCTCAGCACATGGTGGCTCACAACCTTCCATGACTCCATCACCCCGTTCTGACCTATAGGCACAGGTATGCACATGACACACAGACACATGTAGGCAAAACACTCATGCATAAAATAAAACTCAAAACAAAATTTTAAAAGCTTTGTGTAAGATGGTTGTGAGCCACCATATCTTTGGCCCAAAACAAATCTTTTTCCTTCATCTCCAAGACAGGGTCTTTCTGGGTAGCTCTGACCGTCCTGGAACTCACTTTGTAGACCAGTTTAGAGATCCACCTGCCTCTGCCTTCAGAGTTCTGGGATTAAAGACATTAATACCATGCCCAGTTAACCAAAATAAATAAATCTTAAAGAAAAACAACTAACTGAACTTCTAGCACTGCTGTAAGTGGATGGATTTATGACAATGACCTGGAATATCGCCTTTCTTCCAGATTTCATTTATTGACTCTTGGGTTGTCTTCCTAATTTCTAGAAACATTTATAAGTTCATTGTTTCTAATCTTTTAGAACTGGAAGAGTCCCCTAGTTCTAGTAGATCATCTTGTTCATCATTCAAGACCTGTCTGTAACATCTGCCCAGGACCTGTTGCCTGGTGTATTTCATCATTTCTGGTGGCTGTGAGCTCAGTTCCTTAAACAAATCATACACTTTTGATTAACATAAATTTGGGAAATCCTCTAGAAACTATCTTAAGTTGCAAAAGAGTGAGGTCCAGTTCAGATCTGTAGAGCTTACCTGACAAGCGGGGGTTGAAACTGTTGGTCAGTTCATTATGGCTAGCATAGGCTACTTTAATAATGTCTTACTCTGTTGCTCAGGCTGGCCTAGACCTCTAAATTCTTTAGTCACAGCCTCCCCTGCTAGGCTTCCAGGTACTCAGTCATACCACACCTAGCTCTTTTTTTTTTTTTAATTATTTATTATGTATACAATATTCTGTCTGTGTGTATGTCTACAGGCCAGAAGAGGGCACCAGACCTCATTACAGATGGTTGTGAGCCACCATGTGGTTGCTGGGAATTGAACTCAGGGCCTTTGGCAGAGCAGGCAATGATCATAACCTCTGAGCCATCTCTCCAGCCCCCACACCTAGCTCTTTTAAACACTTTAATCATTTGGTTATTTTTGGATGCTGGGAGAGGTTAAGCATTCTTTTCATTTTACTCATAAAACTTATGCCACAAGAAATATGATCTTTTGAAAGTGCCTAAATTCCTCCTTAATTTTGCTTCCTTGAAAATCTCATCCTAGATAAGAGCAGGCTCCTCAGTTGTGAATTCCGCCTTTGATGGCCACCTCACCTGCTGGAATGAAGTGCTTCCTTACTTAGCTCAGCTGATCTTGAAGGACTTGGCTTCCTGTCAAGACTTGTGTTTCTCTTCTGTAAGTTCTTTCATCAGTAATAGGATGTTTGGGGCTGAAGAGCAGTCTTGGAAGTTAAAAGGTTAAGAGCAGGCATCACTCTTCCAAAGGACCAGAGTTCGATCTGTTCTCTCATAACTACTGCTCTCATGACTCCAGTCCTGGGGTGGGGGTGGAGATCTGACTCCTCCTGCCTCCACGGGCACTTGTATACATGCTACTCACACACACACACACACACACACACACACACAATTAAAAGATCTTTTTTAAAAAGTTGCTACTTTCTCAGTGTATTAGACACCTACTGTTTTCAGGAAGGAAATTTAAAGAGACACAACAGTAAATTCTGTGATATTAGTTGCTTTGCTAAGAGATTCTCCATAGAGCCTTGGGTGAGGAGACCAGCCAGCATCACCACTGCTGGCCTCATTGCCCTGCCCAGCCTGACTTCACTCTCCCTATTAAGTTGCTCAAAACCTCAAGTGGCTTACTTGAGGATCTACAGCAGCCCTGTTGTGTTTGTGGGGACAAGTTGGGGCAGAGACATCTGCTGTCTTGCTGTCTCTGAAGTTTGGAAGTCTTTGAAGGGTTGACTTATTACAGTCTTCCTTTACAAAAGACAGCCCAAAGTGGTGGGCAGTCACGGTTTATTACAGAGTGAAACCGGTCAGGGAGTCTAGTTTTGTTTGGTTTTGGAGACGGGTCTCCTGGAGTCGAGGCTGGCCTTGAATGCCTGGTGCTGCTGGTGCTGTGGTCATCGGCGAGTGCTGTCATGCCCAGCTCGGACATCAGTTTGAAGAAGGAAACCAAAGCCTGGCATGATGGCTCATGCCTTTAATTCCAGCCGAGGCAGGTGGATCCCTGAGTTCTAGGGAAGCCTGATCTAGAAGGCAAGTTCCAGGACAGCCAGGGATATACAGAGAAATCTTATCTCCAAAACCCCAAAACAAGAAGAAACCAAGACCTTTAACTGATACATTTTTTTAGCAGCTTCATCTAACTATGAATGCATTGTGGGGTGGGTGGGTGGCATGGTGGCAGCTGAGAGAAAGTGAGAGTAGAGAAGCCCCAGCCTTTTCGCTTGAATGTGACGGTGGGAATACATTCTTAGCCTATAAAATGATCTGTTTGTCCTGGCTTGTTTGGAAGTCTCTTTAATTACTACTATTGTTGAAGATTGGGAGGCTTGGAGGTAAGTCTTTACCTTCTGTGTCCTTACTATGTGTTCTGCCTGCACCTGTCCATGCAGGCCAGAGGAGGGCACCAAATCTCATTACAGATAATTGTGAGCTACCATCTGGTTGCTGGGAATTGACCTCAGGACCTCTGGAAGACCAGCCAGTGCTCTTAACTTCTGAACCATTTCTCTAGCCCCTCTTTCTTTCTTTCTTTTTTTTTTTTAAATAAATATGTATTATTTGTGTGTGTGTGTGTGTGTGTAAATGTTTTGCTTGCATATGTGTATGTGTACCATGTGTGTGCCTTGTGCCCCTAGAGGCCAGAAAAGGGCATCAGACTGCCTGAAACTAGAGTTACAGCCAATTGTGAAGGTGGGCACTGAACCCGGGTTGTGCTCTGAACCTAACTCTGTAGCTAACGTGCTAGCTCTGCCATGCTGGTTTTAGCATAGGGAGTTGAGGCAGAAAGGTGTCTGTATGGCTCCTGTAGGAGTCTGTGGAATTGTGTTTGTGTTAGGCACAGACGTACTTCCACTCAGTTAAATTCATGGCAACTGCTGTGTTTTGGCTCCTTGAGAGCCAGATGTGAAAACTGGATGAAGGTGGATTGGATTTGGAGGTGATGGCCAATGTTGAAGAGCTTTGTTTTATTTCCTGACATGTACTCATTTAAGCAGAAATCTGTGCATCTGGGTGTGTGATCCCAGCACTCTGGAGGTGAGGCCAGCCTGGGCTACATGATGATAACCTATCAGAAAAATAAACCAAAAGTCTTCTTGCTCTCCTCTCTTTCTCTCTCCTCATCCTCCTCTCTTCTCTTTTTGATTTTTGGTTTGTTTGTGGTAGAGTCTCTAAAGTACTCCAGGCTGGCCTTGAACCTCTCTGTCTGACCTCCCTCTGACCTTGGGAATGTTCAGCACTGGGGGTACAGACTTTATGGGTGTGTTGTTTATATGTGTTAATTTTTTTCTCACAGTTTGACATATAATAGACTTCAGTAAACAGTGTAAGTATTGAACATGTGAACTTTACTTTTTTTGGTGTACATTTAAATCAACTTAAAACATGAGGGTGAGGACAGAGAGATGGCCAAATAGTTCAGAGCACTTCCTGCTCTTGCAGAAGGGCTGGCTTCTATTCTCAGCACCCACATAGCAGCTAACAATCACTTTGTAATTCCAACTTCATGGGCTCAGTGTCCTCTCCTGGCTTCCAAGGGCACCAGGCATGCATAGAGCAAATAGACCTATGTGTAGACAAAATACTCATACACATAAAATAAAGATAAAAGTAGAAACATCTTCATTTGAAACTAATCGCAATACATGAGGGCGTATGAAAGGCCTCAGTGGATAGAGTCACAAGGGCTGCCACCAAGCCTGGTGACCCAAGTTTGACCAGGAACCGTATGATGGAAGGAGAGAACTGGTCTCCATCAGTGTCCTCCAACCTCCGTGTGTGCTACTCAAGGGAATGAATAAATGATTAAAAAGCAACCATAAGGCAAAATAAATCTCAATCTCTCTTTCTTTGGATTTATCTTCAAAGAAGCATGGTGGAAATGCATTTATTCCAGCACTTAAGTAGACACCACTGGATCTCTGAATTTGAGGCCGTTTTGGTCTACATAGTGTATTCTGGGCTGTCCTGGGCTTCATAGTGAGATTTTGTCTAAAAAAAAAATGTTCTTACATTTAATTGTGTGTGTGTGTGTGTGTGTGTGTGTGTGTGTGTGTGCGCGCGCATGCGTGTGCATTCTGGAGGGCACATGTGTGTGTGAATATGTGAGTGCAGGTGTCCTCCCTAGTCAAGAAGTCGCAGCATCTCTGGAGTTGGAGTTGTAGGCTGGAGCTAGGTGTTTTGGCTCCCAGCTTGTTCCAGGAATGCCTTGTCTTCATCCCCTGTGTACAGGGATTATAGGCAGGTGGCCATGCCCACAGACACTTTATGTCGGTTCTGGGCTTCCATGCTTATGCAGTCACTTCAGCCACAGGTCTTAGCCCTGTCCCTTCACAAATGTTTAATGTGTATCATATATTTACATATGTATTCTGTTTAAGTATTTTTTCCAAAACATGGTTTCTCTGTGTATCTCTGACTGTTTTAGAACTCACTTTGGAGACCAGGCTGGCCTTGAACTCAAGAGATCTGCCTGTCTCTGTGTTCTGAGTGCTGGGAATAAAGAAATGCACCACCACTACCCAGCTATAAAAAGCTATTTATAATATGATTTTATCTAGTGCTTTTACTATGTGTTTTGAAGGATTTTAAGTGTGTAGTATGGATAGATTTAACTGTTAGCTTGCTGTGCTGTGAAGTATATTTATGCAATAATTTAATATTTTTATTATAACATGTCAAATATTCTTACATATGCATCATTGAACGCCCCAGAAAAAATTCAAGTTGTATTGTGCTGGGGGCTCAAACTCAGGACTTCCTTTGTGCTAGGCAACCATTAATGTGCCCAAGACTCAGGATTTTTTTTTTTAAATATAATATCTTACTGTGTAGCTCAGTCTGGTCTCCAACATTCTAACCCCCAGCCTTGGTCTCTGAGCTGGGGTATGGGTATGTACCACCATGTCCGTTTGTAGCTAGAAAACTGTATAACACAAATTCTTAGATTGGAAATTGTTGTACCAAACATATATATTTAGCTGAGTGTGGTGATGTATGCCTGAAACCTGGTACTTGGGAGCCTGAGGCAGGCAAATTTCTGTGGGTTTCAGACCAGTCAGGGTTATACAGTTGAGACCCTGTCTCAAACAAAATAAAAGTAATAACAAAAATTAAATTTGTAAATGCAAGAGGGGGGAACTATGAAATTTCTATTATTGACAGGATTCATCATGACAACAAAGGAAAGCCTCTTGTAGCCATGTGCAATGAGACCCTGGGGTCAGGAGCTGCTGGGAGTGAGGGTCACCCTGGAGGCAATGCAGGATGGTCAGGAGCTGCTGGGAGTGAGGGTCACCCTGGAGGCAGTGCAGGATGTGAGGCTGAGGGTCAGGAGCTGCTGGGAGTGAGGGTCACCCTGGAGGCAGTGCAGGATGTGAGGCTGAGGGTCAGGAGCTGTGGGAGTGAGGGTTCACCTGTAACCTTAGGGCTCTGGAGGCAGTGCTGCAGGATGTGAGCCTGAAGCTGACCTATGTTTCCTAGTGAGGTCCTCTCTGCAACCAAACACAATACAAACAAAAACCAAACTTGTATTTTCAAGTCTGTGTGATTTTAGAATGTTTTCCTTCTCATTCAAAGATGATGGCCTCACTCTAATAAGCTTGCATTCCCTTCATTTTTGTCCTTTGTTTGTATATATAGATAAAAAGAAAGAAAACCTTATAAAATTAAGTCTGGTAAGTTATCCCTCATGTGTTTGAAGTTTGCAGGTTTGTTTTACATAACTAGCACAACTTTTTATCTTGCCTCTGAAAGAATCAATAGCCCCCTATAGCGGGATCTGTATTAAGTCATCTCCCAAGGGGGAGACGGTGCTGCTTATATTTTGCTGCCTTTTTTATGTTACTCCTTGGTGGTACAAGTGTCTCAACAGCCACTTCTCAGCTGACCTCACTTTGGACCTCGAAGTGCATCTTTTCTGCTGGATATTTAGCTTGTGAAGTTCTATTTGTATTATATTTGTGTATTTTAAGAAGCAGTCTCACAATGTTAAAGTAAAACCCAGGGATTTCTTGGAACAACAGAAAAGAAGGTGGTATCCCAGTGGGTGGATAATGAACAAGAAGCTGAGTTACAAGAGCCCGTGACTTTGTTAAATCTGGGAAGTGATTGAGTTCCCCCTAGAGACTTCCAAATGTTTATTTTAATTTAACTTAATTAACTTAGCAAGACTTCTCCATCTCAAAAATAAACTGTTGCCCAGGCTGGCCTCAGGTTTTCGGGCATGGGGGATCCACAGAGCTCAGCCTATATAAGCTGGGGCTTATATAGGTTTGCATCTATGGTGCAAACCATTGTGCTCAACTGCAGTTTTAAAGAAGCCTAACTTTTATTTGTAATAATAATTATTTTTTATAAATAGTATGGATGTTTTGCCTGTGTGTGTGTCTCTACGTCATGTGATGCCTGGTGTCCAAGGAGGCCAGAAGAGGGCATCAGGTTCTTGGGACTGGAGTTACAGCTGGGTGTGAGCCACCATGTATATATGAGGATTGAACCTGGGTCCTCTGGAAAAGCAGTAAGGGCTCTTAATCACTGAACTGTCTCTCTAGCCCCTATTTTTATTTTCTTAAAATATGTTTTTAAATTTATGTGTATGTGTGTTTAGTGTCTTCCACCTATGTTCAGGTTTCCACAGAGACCAGAAGAGGGTGTTGGATCCCCAATAACTGCAGTTACAAATGTTTGTGAGCCTCCTTATATAGGCGCTAGGGATAAAACTGAGGTCCCCTGGAAGAGCAGCCAGTGCTCTTAACCACAGAGCCATCTCTCCAGCACCCCCTGGGGTGTTTTTAATTTCTGCATTTTGTGTATATGATACTGTATCTCCTGTTTTTTCCTCTCTTTCTCTCCTTCCCTCCTTTTTTTGGGGGAGTAGGGGTGGGGATAGAGTCTCTCTATGTAACCCAGGCTGGCTTTGAACTGAGGGAGAGTCCAAAGTGTGCCACCATGCCTGGCTTATTTCTGTGTTTTTTGATTTCAGAAATGAATTGTTCAGGCCACATACAGATGAAACAACTGCGTAATGGTTCTGTTTTAGTTTTTCTTTTCTTTTTGTTTCTTTTCTTCCTTCCTTCCTTCCTTCCTTCCTTCCTTCCTTCCTTCCTTCTTTCCTTTATTCCTTCTTTTCTTTTGTTTTTTCCAGATAGGGTTTTTCTGTAGCTTTGGAGCCTGCCTGGTACCAGCTCTTGTAGACCAGCCTGGCCTTGAACTCACACAGATCTGCCTGTCTCTGCCTCCCAAGTGCTGGGATTAAAGACATGCGCTGCCACCACTCGGCTCAAGATTTATTTTTATTATTTCTATTTACATAAAGGTGTATGTGTCTGCATATTGGGTTGTGCAAGTGACTGTAGGTGCCTATGGAGACCAGAGGCATCAGATCCCCTTGACCTGGAGTTAGAAACAGCTGTGAGCTTCCTGACTGGTACTGGTAATCAAACTGAGGTCCCCTGGAAGAGCAGCAGGTGTCCTAACCACTCAGCTATCTCTCCGTCCTTAGTTTTTACTCAGTAGCTTTAGTGGTTTGTTGTAACAGTGATCTTGAAAGTTGACTGACATTCTTGTAAGAAGTTGTAATGTGTCAGGTACCTAGGACCCCAAGAGGGATGGGAAGAACAGCAGAAACTGGTCCACCCACTCTCTGAGTGACTTTTTCTCTTGTGACTCCAGGTGCTCTCAGCTTAGCTAATGCTGTTTGGTTGATGGTGATTTGGGATTGTTGTGGAAGACTTGGTGTCTGGTTCTATTTTGGGATCTGTTCCCCTGAGAGTCCTGCTCTCATGCCTCACTCCCCAGGCCAGCTCTCCTGTCTTCTTCAGGTGAGGGGCAAGGAGAGGGGGCATATCACCTTCATCCATGTGGTAGATGAGGGGAGGGGCCAGCCCTCCCACTTTCATACCCTCAGGGCTCACTCACCCACACACCTGCCACCAGGACCAGCCCTACTGTGCTGCCTGGGTAAGGTGTGGGGCGGATCTCCCGAGTACAGCACCTGTCAAGGGGCAGGGGCAGCTTTCCCTAGGCTGAAGCCAGTTGTCGACTGAGTTTTCTGTCCTGCCAGTTCCTGCAATCATTAAGTCCCAAAGAAATCACACAGAGGTCTACATTAATCATAAACTGATTGGCCCATTAATTCAGGCTTCTTATTAACTCTTATAACTTATATTAGCCCATTATTCTTGTCTATGTTAGCCACGTGGCTCAATACCTTATTCAGTAGGGCAGTCACATCTTGCTGCTTCTGTGGTCTGGTCAGGACTACAGAGGAATATGGGCTTTCCTCTTCCCAGAATTCTCCTGTTCTCCTTGACCCACCTCTACTTCCTGTCTGGGTGTCCCACCTATACTTTCTGCCTGGCTACTGGCCAATCAGCATTTATTTAAATATAATTGACAGAATACAGATCACTGTTCCACACCAGCCAGTGAGTGGCAGGACCAACTCTTTTGCCTCCTTAATGCTTCTTGGGAATGGCTGTGCCCCCTAACATTCCATGGCTTTCCTAGCCATGGCTCGGGTAACCTTCTGACAGGGTGATTAGGGTAAGGTGTGATTAGGGCTACCAAACCTGTAATAAGGATGACTGTGCTCATATTAATGTTGGTTATGGCAAGACAATTGTCAATGGTGATGATTAAAGCTCCTGGTATTATTTGATTTTTATTAAAGACATTACAAATGATGTAATGAGCCTTTAAAGAAAAACATGGCTGGTCCTTTTATGTGCACATACTACTAACAGTGAAGTTAGGGAATGCAGCTCAGAACAGGGAGGAGGGCCAGAGTCACCTTGATTGGAGCTGCATGAGCCACCTATGGGAGCCCTTGCTAGTAGCTTTGTGGTCGTTGGCAGACTGATGGAATTCTCCAGTTTTTACTGGTTTGGTTGTCTATAAAAAGGAGTGATGACACACATGCACAGGGTGTTTAGCAGGCAGTGCTGTCTGCAGAGGACTTCCTGGGTTAGCTGATGTCTCTGTGGAGTTGGTGCAGTCATGCTTGTGAGTGTACCACATGGCAGTAAAGGACCTGCACAATCCCATTGTCTAGGTTTGGATGTGTACAGTGACATAGGGTGTTTTAAATTTCTTTGTAGAATATTGGTTTTGCATAAGAAAGCATAAGAAGCTGTACTCTGTATCCATATACATAGATTATTGAATCCTCAAATGTATTTAGTCATGAAATTATCCTGACGAAAGGTAAGAAGTAGGAGTTCTGAGTTACATATCTGGAAGGCCGTCTGAATATTAGACACCCAGTCTTACTAGTTACAGATTCCGGTTATCGTGGCATTTTCTGTTTTACCACCTTGTAGAAGAACAAGGAGGATCAAGTGTCTGGTGCTGGCAGGGGAACGGAGGAAGTGTTGCTCATACAGTTGGTGCCTGCTGGCGGACGGCTGACATGTGCTGCAATGGCAGTGCAGGTTGTATCTGTTACCTAAAATACTTGGGACCAGAAGTATATCAGATTTGGGAGTTGTGGGATTTGGGAACATTTATATAAACTTTTTGAGCATTCCTAATCTGAAAATTCCAAAACCAAGTCTTTAAACTATGAGCTCAATAGTCAGAACTTTGAAAATTTTTGGACAAGGGCAGAAAGCAGCCACATTCTTTGCCAAAATATAGGAGTGGCCAGCTGCTAGTGTTCTTCCACTCTGACACCTCTTGATATAGACCTACATTGCTTTCAGCACCACTGTCTTCCAAATTCCTACTGGGGTGGTCGATTAAACCCAACTTCAAGACTTTAACTGTTTTCTAGCCAGCATCCCAAAGTCTTCCCTATTCTGGCAATAAGCATCATGGTCAGGCCTTTCACAGTAATGCCCAGTCCTGGTACCAGCTTTTTTAGTTACAGTTCTGTTGCTGTGAAGAGGCACCATGACCAAGGCACCTGTGCTGGATAGTTTTATGTCAGCTAGACACAAGCTCGAGCTATGTGAAAGAAGAGAGTCTCGATTGAGAGAATGCCTCCATAAGACCCGGCTGTAGGTTTACTTACAGGGCATTTTCTTAGTGATTGATATGGGAGGGCCCAGCCCATTGTGGGTGGAGATACCTGTGGGCTGGTGGTCCTGGGTTCTTTTGTTTTGTTTTGTTTTGTTTTTCGAGACAGGGTTTCCCTATAGTTTCTAGAGCCTGTCCTGGATCTAGCTCTTGTAGACCAGGCTGGTCTCGAACTCAGAGATCTGCCTGCCTCTGCCTCCCGAGTGCTGGGATTAAAGGCGTGCGCCACCACCGCCCGGCGGTCCTGGGTTCTTTAAGAAAGCAGACTTGAGCAAACTGTGGGGAGTGAGCCAGTAATCAGCATCCCTCCATGACCTCTGCATCAGCTCTGCCTCCAGGTTCCTGTGCTGTGCAGTGAATGGACTTCCTTCCTTCAGTGATGGGTTATGATATAGAAGTGTAAGCCAGATAAATCCCTGCTTTCCCAAATTGCTTTTGGTCATGATGTTTCACTGCAGCAATAGAAACCCTATTGAAGACAGCACTTCACAATGAAGACAGCATTTAATTGGGGGATTACAGTTTCAGAGGGCGTTATCATGGTCGGGACTGTGGTGGCACACAGATAGACATGGTGCTGGAGCAGTATCAGAGCTTTATGTCCTGATCCATAACAGCAGGCAGGGAGAGGGAGAGGGAGAGAGGGAGAGAGAGAGGGAGGGAGGGAGGGAGAGAGGGGGGAGGGGGAGAGGGGGAGGGAGGGAAAGGTGGGGAGAGGGGGAGGGGGAGGGAGGGAGAGAGAGAAGGAGGGAGGGAGGGGGAGAGAGAAGGGAGGGAGGGGGAGAGAGGGAGAGGGGGAAGGAGGGAGAGAGGGGGGAGGGGGAGAGGGGGAGGGAGGGGGAGGGGGGAGGGAGAGAGAGAGCGAGAGCAAGCACTGGGTCTGGAGTGGGCTTTTGAAATCTCAAAGCCCACTGTCATTGCCACACCTTTAAATCCTTCTCACATAGTTCCACTAATTGGGACCAAGCATTTAAACATGAGCCTATGAGGGACCATTCTCTTTCAAACCACCACACTCCTCACTTTTTTTTTTTAAATTTTGTTCTTTTCTTTTCTTTTTCCTTTTCTTTTTTTTTATTTTCCAGTCAGGGTTTCTCTGTAGTTTTTGGTGCCTGTCCTGGAACTAGCTTTTGTAGACCAGGCTGGCCTCGAACTCACAGAGATCTGCCTGCCTCTGCCTCCTGAGTGCTGGGATTAAAGACGTGCGCCACAACTGCTTGGCCGATATTGTTCTTTCAAGGCAGGGTTTCTATGTAGTTCTCATCCTGGAACTCACTCTAGAAACTGACCTCTAGCTCAGATTGGCTTGCCTGTGTCTCCCGAATACTGGAATTAAAGGTATGTGCCACTATCACCTGACTTCACTTTTTATTTTTTTAAATAAAAATACTTTATGTGTATAAATGTTTTGCCTGCATATTTGTATGTATGCCACACGTATGCATGGTGCCCATGGAGTTCAGAAGAGGTGTCAGATCTCTTAGAACTAGAGTTACAGATGGTTGTGACTCCACCATGTGGTTGCTGGGGGACCAAACCCAGGTCACCCACAAGAGCAATATGTGTTTTTAACCACTGAGCCATCTCTCTAGTCCCTTACATCATGTTAACAGGCTTTAGATTATTCAGAAAGTCTGCTGGCTGAAATCTGAAATGTCGGTGAACTCTGGGCACCGTGACATTCAGGCCCCTTGTATTTTGAGTGGATATTTATCCGTGAATATTGAGGAACTAATTGAAGTCATGGTAATAGGTAGAAGTTTTTCAAAAATTCTAGTTTTTGCTTAAAGTTCAAATTTAATCATTTGGAAATAAATATGTGAGGAGAAACCATTCTCTAAATGTTCACCTGATTCCTTTTTGAGACTGTCAGGCACTCAGGCATAAATAGTTCTCCTGAAGTGTCCTCAGGTAGACATGGTACTTTCTAAAGAGAGGCTGACCCAGGATGGTGTATGACTGTGGTCCCAACACTTGGAACTGGGAGTTCCAGGCCAGCTCTGGGTCTGAAGCTCTGTCTCACAGAGGAAAAGTAAGACTAGTTCACCTGGTACTTCAAGCAGTTGCCTGGCCTCTGGATAGAATTGAAAGCCACAGCAGATAGCTGAACCGCTTGTGTGCACCTCTGTCTCCAGTTCAGAGATGAATAAAGGGATGCGTGCTCAAGAATTGAGACTGATTCAAACTTATTATTTTCACCACTTTTATATTAAGACAAAACGCCTAATTTTTTTTATTGCAGGTGTCAGTGAGGCACATAGGGACTAGACAGTTGAGAGTCCCTGCATTGCTGCATGCTCGCAGCCAGCAGCACTGTTACACAGACATCAACACCCTGAAAGGGGCGGAGTGCCATCTTAGAAATGTCATAATGATAGTTTTGGCTCCTCAGGCCTCTAAAAGCATCTGGGGAACTCCAGGATGCTCAGGCTGTACTTTGGGAATTACTGCTCCACTCTAATGTGTACTTTGCCTACTTGGATCAGGTGTTTTTTTGGGAATTTGTATTTACACTATAGTGGCAGATGGTCAGATCAAGTGAGAGTTTCTATCCAACTGCCTGGCAGGGGATTTCATACAAAAAACAGATGTGGAAGACAGAAGTGTAAAATAATAAACACAAAAAGGCAAAGTCTAAATGCATAAAAACATCTAGACTAATTAAAAAGAACTTAAAACCAAGTGTGAGAGTTTGAGCCATGGCTTTGTGTTAAGAGAATTCACTGCTGATGCACAGGACCCAGGTTTGGTTCCCAGCACCCACATGGCAGCTCACAGCTGTCTGTAACTCCAGTTCTAGGAGATCCAAAGCCCTCTTCTGACCTCCTTGGACATTAGTGTACATTCATACATGTAGACAAAAAGATAAAAAAAGGCAAAAGCAAAAAAACAACAACAATAAAACAAACCTCAAAACACTCCCATTGTGGTGGTTTGAATGAGAATAGTTCCATTGGCTCATATATTAAATGCTTAGTCCCCAGGGAGTGGAACTGTTTGGGAAGGATTAGAAGGTGTGACCTTGTTGGAGGAGGTGCATCACTGGGGATGGATTTCAGTTAGCTCTCTGTCTCCTGCTGTGAATCAGGTGTGAGCTCTTAGCTACTGCTCCAGGCCACCATGGGAATGGATGAACCCTCTGAGATCATAAACAAAACTCCAGGGAAACGCTTTCTCTCTAAGGTGCCTTGGTCATTTCACAGCAATGGAACACTAAGACATAAACAAAAGTGTGAGTGAGCAAAATGGAGGTTTGGAGCCTCCAGGCCCAGGGCAATGAGCAGACCTGTTAGTACTAGTTAGGCTCTCAGGGCATAAACAGGTTGACAGTTACAGTGATTTGAAGCTGGAGACTGGAGCTGCTATCATAAGAAAACTGAGGTCCAGCTGCTGGTGTACCCCAGCCAACATTCTCAGCCCTGTGTCAGCTAATGTCAGAAAATAACTAGTGTTGTTCCTGCCAGGGACACACTTTCTTAAGCGAAGTGTTTCTCCTTTGAGAGTCGCAGCAGTGACATTTCTCAAAGCCCCTCATGGTGTGTATCTTCCTACCTCAGGACACAGAGTAGCTGGCCAGTAAGTTTTCTCTTCTCTTGAGAGGCGAGGGAGGAGGGAAGAGGAGAGGAGAGGAGAGGAGAGAGGGAGGAGGGAGAGGAGAGGAGAGGAGGAGAGGAGAGCGAGAGGAGAGAAGAGCAAGAGAAGAGAAGAGAAGAGCGAGAAGAGAGAGAATGAGACGGATCTCCTCTCCTCCCTCCCCTCCCCTCCCCTCCCCTCCCCTCCCCTCCCCTCCCTCCCTCCCTTCTTTTCTTTCTTTGCAGCCTTGGCTGTCCTGGAGTCTGGTATATAGACCAGGCTGGCCTCACTCTAGAGACCTACTTGCTTGGCCTGAAACTTTCTTTTTCACATAGTTCTATTAGAATCAGCCTCAGCAGATTTTGTGTGTTTTATTCAACAGGTATGAAAACAGTACTTTTCTTTTAAAGTAAAAAGCCTATAAGCAGGTATTTTGAGACAGTGTAAAGGGCCCGTTTCTTACAATATTAAGCACCAATTTTAGCATAAATTGACTGTTCCTGAACGAAGCTACATTTCATGACCAGCACTGCCAGTTTGTGGGTGCAGCTCTGTTTCTGCTCTTTCCCCTCTCCCCCAAGCTGCCTTTGTTTCTGATGTGGTTTGTGGCTGCTTCTCTTTACTCACTGTCCTGACTTTAAGGTGAAGATTTTGTTTTGTTGGATATACTTATTTTATGTGTTTGAGTGTTTTTCCTGTGTATGTATGTGTGTGTCCAATGCCCATGAAGGACAGAATAGGGTGTCAGAGCCCCTGGAACTGGAGTTACAGATGGTAATGAGCTGCCATGCGAGTGCTGGGAATCAAATCTGGGTCCTCTGAAGAGCAGCAGATGAACTGCTGAACCATCTCTGGAGTATTTAAGATCCATTGTTTCTTGAAAAAGGGTCTCACTCTGTAGCCCAGGCTGATATCTAACTTGTGGTGACACTCTCCCACCCCCAACTCGGCCTCCAGAGTACCTGGCTAAAGTGTAGGGTTTTTCTCTGTGTAATAGTCCTGGCTGTCCTAGAACTCCCTCTGTAGACTGGGCTGGCCTCAGACTCACTCTGGAGTGCCAGGGTTACAGGCATGGGCACTGCTGCCCAGCAAGGGTAGGTCTTTAGGTGAGAGAGTGTGTGGAGATGTGTATGGTGAAGACAGCAATTCAGTGTCAGTGAGATGATTGTAGTCTGATGTCTACAGGCAGCTGTGGGGTCTTGATTCAGGCCGCATATTTGGGTGAACAGCAGTTTTGATGTCTTGTTAATCTTAGCTACCTAGAGGCCAAAGGACTAAGATACTTGGCAGTTCCCTCGGCTGTCTGTAAGATACCAGGTCAATTCATATGAATGGCACATTAAGTCTTAGGTTCAGTGTCATGTCCTATTGTGCCTCTGTATGCTGCCTCTAATAGTGCCGACCAGATGCAGGCTGTTTGAACTGAGGTGTTTTCCCCAGTCCGTGGCAGTGTCAGCCACTGTCGGTACAGCCACTGTGGATCCAGTGAGCACTGACACATCCCCCAGTGCTCAGCCTTGTTGTGGGTGAGTGGGGAATGGGCCGACACAAAATGATCTTTCAGCAAAATTCCCATGGCAATTAAATTAAAAACACCTTTTACCCCCAATGATGATGAAAGGTGAAGAACACTTAGAATACACAGTATACACGGAAATATTTAAACCATAAAATTACCCTCTCCCTTATCATAGAGGCAAGCATGACCTTGTCTTCTGTCCTTTTGGAGGAGATTTGTATGCACATGTGAGTATCTGTTGCATACTTAGAAAAAGCATCCAGCTCTCTGCTCCTTACTTTAAAAAGTCATTTTGAAAGTATTTTAGCATTTAGGAGGAGAAGTTGGTTTTCCTATAGGATGATCAATACTATTAAAGTGGTGAATCTCAAGGACCTCCTTGTGATGGGGGGTGCAGTCTGCCTGCTTAGGGTCTTGTCCCTGGTAGGCGCTGTAACATCTTAGTTCTTTTCTTTTATACTTATTTTTATCTGTAGTGTGTGGGGCACATAAACCATGAAACACATGAAGGTCAGAGGGTGTGTTCTGGGTATTGAACTCAGGTCATCAGCCTTCTGGGTAAGAGCCCTTACTCTCTGAGCTAGCTCTGTATCTTAGTAATTTATTTTTTAAAGATACATAGATACATTTGTGTTTAAGGATGTATTTGTTTTGTCTGAAGGTATGTTTGTGTGTGCCTGGTGCCACCGAGGCCCAAAGAGGAGGATGCTGGACCTAAAGCTAGAGTTAGAAGGGCAGGAGCTGTGCACATCGGGTGCTGAGAGCCAGACCACGGCAAGAACAAACTCAACTGCTGGCTCTCCTCTCTAGCCACAGGTTTTATTATTGATCTTTGTGCTTGCTTCAGATTATTCTGTTGAGAAAACTCAGCACGTAGCTTACCCCATTATCAGTTATAAAGGAAGGAAGAAATGTGCAGTTTAACGCTCTGGGAAGCCCTAGTAGTGTTCTTGAATAGTGTGTATTACTGTGTCGGTTGGAGCTTGCTCAGTGCTGGGAATTTAATTCTGAAAAGGATGAAAACACTCTAACACTAAGCCAGCACTCCAGTAAGTAAATACTTCCTGTGCTAGCTTGTCACCCTGAGTTCAGTCCCCAGGACCAGCATTCGAGAAAACTGACTCCTGAAAGCTGACCTTTGACATCTACATATGCATGACACACAATAATAATAAAGGAATTTTAAATTTTTGCTAAATTAGTTTGTTTGTGTGATGTTTGTATGAGTGTCCACGTGTGTGCAGGCCTGTGCTCCCATGTGTGGAGGTCAGGGGCTAATGTTAAAAATGTCTCATTTTTAAATTTCATTTTATTGTGTGTGTATGGTGTATGAGTGTGGGCATGTGTGTGATACAGGAAGTGTGTGAAAAGTCAGAGACCAATTTTTAGGAGTTTGTCCTCCCTTTCTACTGTAGCTTCTGGGGATCACATTTAGTTGTGAGGTTTGTACTGTAGGTGCCTTTTGCTGCTGAGCTGTTTGGATGACTCTCCTCCTCATCTTTAAGCCAGGAGCTCTCTGTGATCTTGGAGGTCACCAATTGGCCAGGGAACTGCCAGGCAGTAAAGTATGCTTCCACCACAGCGTGCCCCTGCTCCTGCTAGGACTGGGGTTAGTACCCAGCTGCCTCTCCATGGGGTTCTGGGGCTGTAAACTCTGGTCTCTAAGCACTTACCCATCCAGCTATCTCCCCAAACCCTTCAAAAGAAATTTAAGCCCCCCTTTAAAGTTAATTATATTTTCATTTTATTATTGTTTTCTTTTTTTGAGACAAGATCTCACCATGCAGGCCAGCTCAGGCTGGACTGGAACTCAAGTAGACCAAGCTGGCCTGGAACTCAGAGATCTACCTGCCTCTGCATTAAAGATGTACACCACTACTCCAGACATTTTACCTGTTTTTTTTTTTTTAAGATTTGTTTATTTTTATTTTATAAGTCTGAGTGTTTTTGCCTTCATGTATGTCTGTGAGCCATGTGCATGCAATGCCTGAGGGAGCCAGAAGCAAGCATGAGATCTTCTGGAACTGGAGTTCCAGTATGCACTTCTGCAGGGTGCTGGAAACCCAGCCTGGGTCCTGAGCAACAACAGTAGGTTTTTTTTTGTCTGCCTTCCTTCCTTCCTTCCTTCCTTCCTTCCTTCCTTCCTTCCTTCCTTCCTTCCTTCCTCCCTCTCTCCCTCCCTCCCTCCCTCCCTCCGTCCCTCTCTCTCTCTCTCTCTTTCTTTCTTTTTTTAAAGACAGGGTTTCTCTATAGCTTTGGAGCCTGTCCTGGAACTAGCTCTTGTAGACCAGGCTGGCCTTGAATTTACAGAGCCTCTGCCTCCCAAGTGCTAGGATTAAAGGTGTGCGCCACCACTGCCCAGCTCAAATTTTTTAAATTACTGAGCCATCTCTCCAACCTAGATATTTTTCCTTTTTCTTTTTATCTGTGTTTGCGTGCACATACCTTTGTGTGTGAGTATGGACATATGTGGAAGTCAGAGTCCTTGCCTTCCATCTTGTTTGCTGCTGTATAGGACAAAATGCTGGCCTGTGAGTTTCCCAGGATTCACCTGTTTCCATGAACCATCACACTGCAGGAGTGCTGAACTATAGACAGGAACTACCATGTCTGGCTTTTCATGGGGGCCCTCGGTGGCAGACCTTGGGTGGTGATGCTTGAATGTCAAATGCTTTACCCAGTGAGCTATCTCCCCAGTGCTCTCCCTCCCTCCCTCCCCCTCCCCCCTCCCCCCACCATGTCCGTATACATAAGTGGGTGTTGATGCCTGCAGAGACTAGAGGAGTGCATTGGATATCTTGGAACAGGAGTTACAGGTGGTTGTGAGCCACCTGACTTGTGTGTTGGGACCTGAACTCTGGTCCTTTGTAAGAGCAGCAAGTGTTGTTAACTACTGAGCCATCACTCAACCACCATGGGTCTCTGTTATGTAAAGAGAGATCCTGGAACTCCCTTTGTAGCTAGGCTGGCATTGAGCTCACAGAAATCCCATCTGGATTAAAGATGTGTGCGAACATTTCCAGATTCTTTTTTTTTTTTTTTAATGATTTATTTTATGTGTTTTGATGTTTTGCCTGCATATATGTCTCTGTGAGGGTATTGGATCCCCTGGAACTAGAGTTACAGACAGTTGTAGGCTGCCATTGTGGGTGCTGGGAACCAAGGGCCTTTGAAAGAACACCCAGTGCTCTTAACCTCTGAGCCATCTCTCCAGCCCCTCTTTTTTTTTAATGGTATTTTCAAACTTATTTTTGGGTGCTGAGTCTGCTGTTTAATGCTTAAATTACTAGTTTGTTAGAAAAACTTGTGATTTCTTTTTCCCAGAAAGAGCTATAAGCTGAAAATACTAAAAATTTGACTTGTAAGCTTAAATGAAGTCATGATTTTAAAAAAATTTGTGTCTTAAAGTATTAGTAATATGCTTTCTTTTCACTTATGATGTGTGTAAGATATATGTGAATGCCCAGGTGTACATATAAAGGTCAGAGGTCAACTTTAAATCTGGGTCTCTCCATGGGTTCTGAGGGCTGAACATCAGGTTGCCAGGCTTGCATGGCAAGAGCCTTTGCTTTCTGATCCATCTTGACTGCCCCATGTACTTTATTTTCAAATGAATGTAAATAACAGATTTTGCAGCAGTGAAGCAGTAATGTGTTCAGTTTCAGATGGAAGACCAAAACACTCACTCAGTATACATTGGTCTGAGTGATTCTGCATTTATGGACTTGTTTAACAGTGCTAAAATAAAATTTGTAATTAAATGTAATTAGGAGCCTCATGATAGAATCCTAGGTAGTAATTTAATGCTTTAGTCTGTCCAAGATTAGTTGTATGTCTTTAACATTAAGCGTTGAGTTCGTTTTGAGCTCTCCACATTTTATGAGCTGCTTTTTAATTATTTATTCATTATTGTATGTAGGGTCTGTGTGCCGTATTGCAAATGTGAGGTCAGAAAACGGCTTTATGGAGTCCGTTCCCTCTTTCCTAATTTACTTGTGTTTTGGAGTTTGAACTCAGGTCACCAGGTTTGTGTGACAAGTGTTTTTATCCATGAGTCGAATCACTGGTGGCTACTAACTTTTGCCACGCACCGTGCCCCCGTGTCTGCGTTTGGTGTGCTGGCACCCAGTTCACAAGATTCGGGCAAGGGGCAGGAGGTTAAAATACACAGACACACACAGACAGAGAGACAGAGACACGGGTCATCCTTGAATTCCCCAAGAATGCCCCCTTTATTGTGTTCAGGGGCAGATTATATAGAGACAGCCACGCCCCAGCCAAACCCACCAGAAACCACTCTCCTGCCATCAGGAACTCCTGATGGTCTCGTGCTCAGAGCAGCTGTAGGCACTCAGATCAGGGGATTACAAGAAATTCAGGACCAAAACTGCCTGGCCCATAGTTTCAGCCTCTTATTGGCTAATTCTCACATCTTCCTTTAACCCATATTTAGTAATCTGGGTAGCACCACGAGGTGTGGCTTACCAGGAGAGATCTTAACCTGTGTCCATCTCGGAGAGGCGCAGCATGGAGACTCCCTATGGCCACTGCCTGAAGCGTCTCCCCCACTCTACTTCCTTGTTCCCACAATTCTGTTCTGTCTACTCCACCTACCTAATTTTCTGTTCTCTTAAAGGGCCAAGGCAGTTTTCTTTATTAATTAACCAGTGAAAGAAACATAGACAGATAACTCTCCTCCATCATTTCCCCTTTTTCTGTTTAAACAAAAAAGAAAGGCTTCAACTTTAACATAGCAAAATTACATATAACAAAACAGTTATCAAGCAAGTATTACAGTTACAATATTTAAATCTATTTTATCTTTTATCATAACTAAGGAAAGCTATAACTATCTATTTATTCTTCAACTCCATCAAAGACTCCAGAAGGATATAATGCTATCTAAGTAAACAAGAAATAAGTAACTTATAAAACTCTAGAAATGACAGAGACAACTCGCTGCCTGGACAGTCACCCAAAGTTCCTCTGTACCGTTGGGGCATCCATCTTCGGGCTTCAGGCCCACAGTATCCAGCAGACATTTCCATGAAGCAGAAAAATTCCAAAGACAGTTCAGTCACTTTCTGCTGTGTCCTGCAGAACGTCTCGCAGACTCTTTCACGAATCAGGAACCCTGAGAGACCATCTCACCTTTAGGCAAGTTTAGCAGTCCTCTTTCTGTGGGTTCCTTGTGTCCAGTTTATGCAACAGTCCAGGCAAGAGCAGTTTCTTGCCCAAATGGCTAACAAACTCCATAAGTAGCCTCTTCGATGCCCATCTTCCTCTTGAAGTAGATTGGTGCTGCCAGGAGCAGACGTGTCTCATTGTCATGAAAAACCCTAAGTTATTAAAACATTAAATGCCATATTCTGCAGTCTTTGAAAGATATGAAGAATGTCTATCTAACTGAAATATATCTCTACATATCTAGAAAATCTAATAACATGACTACAAGCTTAACTATTATCAATGATTATCCATTAACAACCTATATTTCCTAATTATACATTACAGTTTTTAAAATGAACTACAATCACAATAGCTTAATCAAGATCAGAAATACATATACATATAACAAAATTGACCTTAAAATCTATACCAATGCAAATTCATACCTATATCATCTCCCCCTTTAAATGTAAAAGAACATTTATAAGCAATATTTGGGAAAATGGGCGCAGTTTTTTCTCTCCAAACTGCTTCCTGCTGAATGGGGGCGCTGTTATTTAGGTCTTTCATGGTGTAACCTGTGTGCTAGGTTCCTCTCAGTTGGCAGTTGAGTGAAGTAATTTTTTGAAGATGTTCACAGCAACCTTTCAGGAGGGCGTGGTCTATCATACCATATTGGGATAGAAGCAATCCACAGAGTCTCGTCCTCTGTGAAAACAAAAGAAGAAACTCTTTTCCAAAGCATCATGTTCTTAGATCCAAATCCTGAAGTCATACCGTTAAGATGTCCATTCTGGTCTAGCCTGGCAGCCCATATAATGAAATGTCTCTCTGTACTTAGCTCCTTTACAGTCAAAAAAATCAAAGAAAACACAACAAAATACATAATCCAGACTCTCTGTGAATTTTCCATTTTTACGTGGCTTATTTTTACTCTATCACTTTACTTCTTTTAATCTATAACTATCTGTACTCTGTCTCTTTAAAGACTTTAACCTTTTTTTTTTAAGGCATTAACTTTATTTTTTATATTTTTTTCTTCTCTCAAGCCTACGTACATTTATATGTCTGAATCTGTCCTATTGTGAATCTGTAATTTTTTAATATCCAGGAGCACTTCTTAAAAGGTTAACCACTTTTTAAAAACTTAAGTTGCGCCATGTAGAGGTAATATGGTACTGCCTGTTTTCAGCCAAGTCTAAACCTTAACTGCGCTGTTATCATGGTAATTACGATAGTTCCTGCCTGAGGTCAGCACAATTCAGCATGGTGGAGCAGAGCCAGAGCTGCTACTGCCTCAGTCATTTGGTGTCCCTGAGCTGCACACAGTTACAGGTACACAGCAGTCCACATTGGAGCTGCACTCAGCAGTTTAATTTTGATACTGAGCGTGCAGCACAAAAACTCTTTTCATCCAAGTTACAGCCAAATCTGACATGCAGAGCACTGCGCAGTCTGAAAACATCTCTCTGTATTGTGGCAGGAATCCGCCATGCTCTTCCACCTGCCTAAGCCTGATTCCGCCATCTGCCCAGGTGCAGGCAGGGATCTCTGAGCCTTTGGACCGGTCTCAGTGCACTCTCCTTCCGATCCCACGCGGGAACACAAATATCCAGTCCTATAAAAGCCATTGAAATGCTTTAAAGCCAGAGTTCGCGCTGGCGGCACAGCACAAGGAAGCTGCGTTTTAAAATGACTCAGCTTTTTCTCTGCCGCTATTGCCGAAACAGGAAATCTCTCTATGGCACGTCCTAGCAAATAGCAAAAAGCTGTGTTAAACTCTCTCTCCTTTATTTAAAGCTTTTTCAGGTTTTTACGTGGATTTGGTCACCACGTTGGAGCGCCAATCTGTAGTGAAGCGGCGGGCTGCGTCCCGCCACCCGGCCCGGGCTGTGTCCCGCCACCCAGTTCCCAGCAACCGGCTAGCTTTATCCGAAATAATTACACGGAAACTGTATTCTTTTAAATACTGCCTGGCCCATAGTTTCAGCCTCTTATTGGCTAATTCTCACATCTTCCTTTAACCCATATTTAGTAATCTGGGTAGCACCACGAGGTGTGGCTTACCAGGAGAGATCTTAACCTGTGTCCATCTCGGAGAGGCGCAGCATGGAGACTCCCTATGGCGACTGCCTGAAGCGTCTCCCCCACTCTACTTCCTTGTTCCCACAATTCTGTTCTGTCTACTCCACCTACCTAATTTTCTGTTCTCTTAAAGGGCCAAGGCAGTTTTCTTTATTAATTAACCAGTGAAAGAAACATAGACAGATAACTCTCCTCCATCAGAAAACGGCTTTATGGAGTCCGTTCCCTCTTTCCTAATTTACTTGTGTTTGAGTTTGAACTCAGGTCACCAGGTTTGTGTGACAAGTGTTTTTATCCATGAGTCGAATCACTGGTGGCTACTAACTTTTGCCACGCACCGTGCCCCCATGTCTGCGTTTGGTGTGCTGGCACCCAGTTCACAAGATTTGGGCAAGGGGCAGGAGGTTAAAATACACAGACACACACAGACAGAGAGACAGAGACACGGGTCATCCTTGAATTCCCCAAGAATGCCCCCTTTATTGTGTTCAGGGGCAGATTATATAGAGACAGCCACGCCCCAGCCAAACCCACCAGAAACCACTCTCCTGCCATCAGGAACTCCTGATGGTCTCGTGCTCAGAGCAGCTGTAGGCACTCAGATCAGGGGATTACAAGAAATTCAGGACCTGGGGTCTCATTGCTCCCAACAAACTTTAACTATGTAGAACAAAAAAAAAAAAAAAAAAAAAAAAAAAACAAAAAGGGGGGTGAAATAAAGATCCAACTGATGCTTTTTACTTTGACTAAGATAAACTTTGAGTATTTGTATCAGTAAGTAATGTTTTTATAAACAAGTTTCTAAAACTAATTTATTTAAGGTGTATGGGTGGTTTGCCTGCATGTGTATTGGTATATGTTCCAGGTACCATGGAACTGGAGTTATAGGAAATTGTGAGCTGCCATGTGGGTGCTGGAAATTGAACCCAGGTCCTCTGGAAGAACAGCCACCACTCTTTCCAGACCTGCCGTGAGGGTGCTGGAAGTGCAGCCAGTGCTCTTCACAGCTGAGCCATCACTACAGCCCCACAAGTTTTGTTTTGAGACAGTGTCTCTCTACATAGCCCTGGCTTGTCCTGGAACTCTCTATGTAGACCAGGCTAGCCTCAAAGAGATCTGCCTGCTTCTGTTGGGATTAAAGGCCTGTGCTACCATGCCCAGCCTTAAATTTTTAATTTTATGATAATCTAAGTAACAAACAAAGGTGAGTTTTCCCAAATGATTAAGTTAAACACAAAGTTTTAGCTGCCCAAGAACTTTTAGTGAATTTTAATTTGGTTTGCATACTTATTAGCTTTTCTATTGCTATGATAAAGCATTATGACCAAGGCAACTTATAAAAGAAAGTATTTAATTTGGGACTTACACTTTCAGAGGGTTAGAGTCTATGATGAACAAAGGCAGGAAGAGCCAAGAGGTCACACCTTGACCCACAGGCAGGAGCAGATGTGAATCTTCTAAACTGTCCAGTGTAACGGTGGTTGGAGGAATTTGGAAATAACCAAAAATAGTCTTTTTAGAATAAATCAGTTTTAATAAAAGGAGAAAGTGGGATACACTTACAAAGCCAAGGTTCCAGTGAAGCAGAGAGGTGGGGGGGGGGGCGGGGGAGAAACAGGGCCGCCTGTCCCCAACCCAGTTCTTTTTAAAGGTACCTTACCCCTGGAGCAGCCACGCCCCTGAAAGCAGGGATTGGTCAGCTGCCCCAACAGTCCAGTGACACACCTCCTCCAATAAGGCCACACCTCCTAATCCTTTTCAAATAGTTCCCTGATGGAGGAGAGTTATCTGTCTATGTTACTTTCATTGGTTAATTAATAAAGAAAACTGCCTCGGCCCTTTAAGAGACAGAAAATTAGGTAGGCGGAATAGACAGAACAGAATTGTGGGAAAAAGGAAGCAGAGTTGGGGAGACGCTTCAGGCAGTCGCCATAGTGACTCTCCATGCTTCCCCTCTCCGAGATGGACGCAGGTTAAGATCTCTCCTGGTAAGCCACACCTCGTGGTGCTTCACAGATTACTAAATATGGGTTAAAGGAAGATGTGAGAATTAGCCAATAAGAGGCTGAAACTATGGGCCAGGCAGTGTTTTAAAAGAATACAGTTTCCGTGTAATTATTTTGGGTAAAGCTAGCCGGGTGGCAGGAAACAGCCCCGTCGCTTCCTTTCTACAGTTCCCAAACTGGGGACTATGGGGCCACTCTCATTCACACCACTGCACCTACTGTCACCCTGGTTCTCTGAATTCATTAGAAGACTGTTATGGGAATTGTGATAAAGTAGCATCAAAAGAGCTAAGCTTAATATGTGAGCTCTTCAGTTATATTTGAAATGCTACAACTTCTTAAAACCTGAAGTATAAATTTGAGTATATTTATGTATTTCTAGTTTAAAAATGAAAGATTATAGCCGGGCGGTGGTGGTGCACGCCTTTAATCCCAGCACTTGGGAGGCAGAGGCAGGCGGATCTCTGAGTTCAAGGCCAGCCTGGTCTACAAGAGCTAGATCCAGGACAGGCTCTAGAAACTACAGGGAAACCCTGTCTCGGAAAAACCAAAAAAAAAAAAAAGAAAAAAAAAAAAAAAGAAAGATTATTTTCTTACTGAACTTGAACAAAGCATACATTATCAATACACCGTCATCTAGAAAGGGACTGATTTTTAAAGTTACTGATGCTAATATTTGCAGTGTGAACCTAATGCTTATTTTCAGTTTCGTGACTTGTGTGTGTGTGTGTGTGTGTGTGTTTGAGACAGGATTTCTTTGTGTAACAGTCCTAGCTGTTCTGGAACTAGCTCTAGTAGACCAGTGATCTCAAACTCAGAAAGATCCACTTGCCTCTGCCTCCCCAGTGCTGGGATTAAAGATGTGAGCCACCGCTGCCCCGTTTATATTTATTTTTGAGACAGTCTCATTATGTAGCTTTGGCTGTCCGAGAACACTATGTAGCCCAGGTTGTCCTTGCACTCACTTTAATCCTGCCTGGGATTAAACTGCACAGCCATGCCTGGCTCATTTTCTTTTTGCTTATCCATTGAGTCCAGCCATTGATGGCTACTACGTCCAGATGCTAGGGAGAGAGAAAAACATGAACTTAAAACTTTGAAAGAGAAACATTAACATTTTACTAAGTGACTTTATTCAATTAGGAAGGCAGATTTATGAGGCTGAGAGAGAACAACAACAACGTATCTTGTCACCACTGTCGTAATTGATGGTAACTTTGAATGCATAGTTCTGTTGGGCTCTTCAAACATCTGATTAGATAATGTGCAGTTTCTGGAAGAGGAGGAGGAAGCTCTCCAGGTTCCATAGACTGGTTAGAATCATTAGAATTTTAAGATGGGTTGATTGCTTGCTGTAAGTAAATCAGATTTTCCTGCTTGTTTTGTTCAGTTTCATAACAATATCTGAATTCATATGCTCTTGAAGTATATACGGAGCCTTTTTTTGTAAAATTCATCATTGATTTTTTTAAAAAAAAATCTTTATATTTAAAAACCATCTCAAGGTTCTATACTTATATGCTAAATGTCAAATGATGTATAGTCATTAGAGAAGAAATTTAGAATCACAAATGCTTGCTTATCTTGGAGATTGTATTCTTAAATTTAAGATGTATTTGAGTTTTACTTATCAGTAGATTCAATTTAAGTCCGTTCATATGATGCAGGCTTCTTCGGAAAAATGATGTATAACTTCTATTCAGGCACTCTTCCAGCTCCCAAAGTGTTTGTGAAAACATGAATGCCCCTGAGGATGGCTGGTTAGGAGCAAGCTGGTGCCCTGCTGTACTGCAGCCCCCCCCCCCCCCCCCCACTGTTCTGGTAGCTTCCTTTTTGCCCTTGTTTCTTGCAAGCCAGTCTTGAGGATGTCATTTTACTGCTTGGCCATTTAACACATTCTTAACCACCTATACCTTTCCAAAACACTTACTTGAATATTTTACAAGGTGTTAAGGTCTAAAGCCCAGCCTAACTAAAGTTTAATGTCCTGTACAGATTGTTAATTACAGATTTAGTTAATGATCCTTTTTCTAATTGTAAAGTTTTAAAAAGGGTTAGAACACTTGGCAATGAGGAAATGACAATTTTAAATGCTTGGTGTCTGTTAGGAGGAAGCCCAAGGGCAGGTGGATGTGGCTGGACGCACCTGAGGGTAAGGGCTGTAAAGGACAGCTCGGTCCTTCTGCCTTTATTCTCAGTGTTGGTAGCCCTCTCCCAGTTTGGATGTCAGTATTGCAAGGGACACCAAGAGTTTCTTTGAGAGAATTGTGCCCTTCTGGGTGTGCTAGTTAGGTTTTAAAATGTGCTTGTTTTCAGCTTGATAAACTCTATGGTTATCTGAGAAAGCGGACTAAGACAGTAGGCTTGAAGGTGTAAGCTCACTTGTAATCATATTGATAGTAAGCATGCTGTGAGGTGGGATTGTTATAAAAGGCATTTTCAAATGTGTCTGTGAAGGCTGTATGCATACCACAGTAAATGTGGGAGTCAGAGGGTAACTTTCTGGAGTGTGTTCCCTCTTCCCGACTTCCTGCAGGATTGCTGGCCTCCAATTGTGGAAGATTTTCCTGTTTGTGCCTCACATCTTGATACAGAAGTAGGATACACCCTCCTTGTCTCTGGCTTGTGTGGAGGCTCTGGAGCTGTCACAAAGGTTGCCAGGCTTGTGGGACAGCACCATCTCAAGGCCCAAGAGATGGAGTGTTAGTGTGAATTAACATCTGTGTGTGTGTGTGTGTGTGTGTTGAAAGCAGTGAGCAAGCAAGCTGGGGAAATGCCAGCTCTATTGCTAGTTTTCTTTTTACTTTTTGAGAAAAGCTCTTGCTAAATTGCTAGGTGCCTTGATTTGTAATTCCCTCTCCTCAGCCTTCCCAGTGGCTGGGATTATAGGCCCACTAGGCTGCTTTTTTTGGAGGGAGGGTTTCTCCGTGTATTCCTGACTGTCCTGGAATACACCATGTAGATTAGGCTAGCCTCAAATTTAGAACTCCACTTGCCTCTGCCTCCTGGTGCTGGGATTAAAGGTGTGTGCCACTGATGCCCGGCCATTTTATTGTTTTATTTTGTGTTTATCTTTTTTGAGACAGGGTTTCTCTTTGTAATATCCTTGAGTGTGCCTGGATTCACTTTGTAAAATAGGCTGACCTCCATCCAATTCACAGAGATCCACCTGCCTCTGCCTCCCAAGTGCTGGTATTAAATGCATGGTTTATTGTGTCTGGTAGTAACAACAACAGCAACTTCTTCAACTTCTTCTTCTTCTTCTTTTTCTTCTTCTTCTTCTTCTTCTTCTTCTTCTTCTTCTTCTTCCTCTTCCTCTTCCTCTTCCTCCTCCTCCTCCTCCTCCTCCTGCTCCTCCTGCTCCTCCTGCTCCTCCTGCTCCTCCTCCTTCTTTCTTCTTCCTCCTCCTTCTTCCTCCTCCTCCTCTCCCTCCCCTCTCCCTTCCCTCTCCCCTCCCCCTCCCCTCTCCCCCTCCCCCTCTTCTCTTTAGATAATAACTTTAGATAAGATCTTACCATGTATCCAAGGCTGGCCCAGAACTGGACTCTTCTCCTGCCTCAGCCTCACTACACACACTATTGTTACCTTTTAAATTGAACAATATGGTCCAGCCCTGATGTATGCTTTTTATCCCAGCAGCAGAAACTGACATAGAGGGAATCCAAGTTCAGGGCCAGAGTGGCCTACTAGTGAGGCCCTGTCTCTAAATAACAATACATTAACTAGAGCAATAGGTAACTGTTTTTGGATACAATGTAGGACCTCCAGTGGTAGGAGGAGCTATATAGCCACAGCTTCATTCTTCAACAGTGTCTAGGTCCAGTATGACTCTTTTCTGAAGGTAAATTGGAAAGATAAAAGACATCCTGGGATAGACAGCTGAAAGACAAATGATACATTTGTTTATTTTTTTATTGTGTGTGGTCCTGGTTACAGAACTCAGCACCTCTTGCCCCTTGGTCCTGATTGTGGCATGGAACACAATCTGTGTCCAACGATGCTGTGTTTTAAGATGAACATGAAATGGCTGAAGATGAAAGTGAAATGGATTAGTGGTCGAGGCGCTTATTGTTTAGCTTGTTGACCTGAACATGGTGGGGGAAAGAACCAGCTCTTGTGATTTCCTCAGATGTGCAAACATACAATAAATACATATAATAAAAATCAAGCCGGGCGGTGGTGGCGCACGCCTTTAATCTCAGCACTTGGGAGGCAGAGGCAGGGGGATCTCTGAGTTCGAGGCCAGCCTGGTCTACAAGAGCTAGGTCCAGGACAGGCACTAGAAACTACAGGGAAACCCTGTCTTGAAAAATCCCCCAAAAAAAATCAAAAAGAAGGGATTGGTGAGGTGGCTTAGCAAATGTGTTAGTTTTTGTCAGTTTGACTCAAACTAGGGTCACCTAGGAAGAAAGAGTCAATAGAGGACTTTTTCCTCCATCAGATTGGCCTGTAGTCATGTCTGAGGAGGTATCCTGGAACTCACGATGTATGTAGACCAGGCTGGCCTCAAACTCACAGAGATCTACCTGCACCTGCCTCTCAAGTGCAGGAACTAAAGACATTTGCCAGCACTGCCTGGCTAAGGGGAATTTTCTTTTTTTTTTCTTTTTCTTTTTGGTTTTTCGAGACAGGGTTTCTCTGCAGCTTTTAGAACCTGTCCTGGAACTAGCTCTTGTAGACCAGGCTGGTCTTGAACTCACAGAGATCCGCCTGCCTCTGCCTCCCGAGTGCTGGGATTAAAGCCGTGCGCCACCACCGCCTGGCTGAATTTTCTTAATTGCTAGTTGATTTGGGAGAGTCCAGCTCACTGTGGGCTGTGCCAGCCCTAGGCAGGTGGGCTTGGACTGTACAAGAAAGGGTAAAACAATCCAAGAGCTCATTTATGTTCTCAGTCTGTGAAGTGAGAGTTTTGTGTTTGCCTGCAGTGTAAAAAGCTTGGCACAGCTTTCACCCATTAAGAGTCTTTGAGTAAATGTTAACTTATTACAGGATTTTTTATTCCATGTATTGATGAAACTTTAAAGTTTATTCTTATTTTTATCTTTTTATTTTTATTTTCTCAGAGTTCAGGCTGAATGTCCTAAATAGCTTAGGCTGGCTTTGAGCTTGTGGTCTTCCTGCCTCAGTATCTTTGAGTGCTGGGATTAAAAATTTTTTTAAATATTTATTTTATTTATTATGTATACAATATTCTGTCTGCGTGTATTCCTGCAGGCCAGAAGAGGGCACCAGACCTAATTACAGATGGTTGTGAGCCACCATGTGGTTGCCAGGAATTGAACTCAGGACCTTTGGAAGAGCAGGCAATGCTCTTAACCACTGAGCCATCTCTCCAGCCCTGTGGTTAAAATTTATTCTTCTTAAATATTCTAATACGTTTATTATTTGTGTGTATGCTTATTATGCTTGCTTCCTACATAGGTCTGAGGATGAGGACAGCTTTTAAAATCTGGCAGCAAGTACCTTGACCTGCTGAACTGTCTCATCAGCCCACAATTTATTCTTTTTAAAAATTATTTATTATGTGAATGAATGTTTTGCCTGCCTGTATGTTTTTTTTATTTATTTATTTACTTATTATGTATACAATATTCTGTCTGTGTGTATGTCTGCAGGCCAGAAGAGGGCACCAGACCTCATTACAGATGGTTGTGAGCCACCATGTGGTTGCCGGGAATAGAACTCAGAACCTTTGGAAGAGCAGGCAATGCTCTTAACCACTGAGCCATCTCTCCAGCCCCTTGCCTGTATGTTTTTGTACCACCTGTGTGTCTGGTATCCTTGGAGGCTGGGAGAGGGCACCAGATCCTCAACGCTGGAGTTAGACAGTTGTGAGCTGCCAAGCGGTCGCCAGGAATCGAAACCTGGTCCTTTGGAAGAACACCTAGTACTCTTGAGCACCGAGCCGTCTCTCCAGTTCCCCACACTTTATTGAGAAGTGGGTGCAAAGGTCAGATGGTCTGTAGGTGGCCGGTCTTCTGCTGATTTTGGACTGCTTGGGGGGGTTGGAAGCAGCAGCTCGCTCACAGCACCTCCTGTAATCTCAAATCCTAAAGAATTGTCCTAATTCACAAATTCTGTTGAGGTGAATGGTGCAGATGATACATGTGTATCATTATGTAACATTTTTGTTTTGGATACAGGGTGTCACTATTAGCCCTGACTGGCCTGAACTCTTATGTGTAGACCAGTAGACCGGGCTGGCCTGGAACTCAGAGTTCCACCCGAATGCCGAGATTACAAGCACATGTCACCACACCCACTTGGGATAATATTTTTTGTGACTATGCCGTTTGAAGTTCTACTGAGCAAGAGAAGGAGCTGGGATTAGTCATCTCGGGAGTAGCTAATGTTTCTTAAAGAATGGGAAATGGTACCTGGATTGCAGTTTTGTGATGATCAGCTTCAGGACTCCTTCCAGATAGTGACAGAAATTGTATTTTCTCTGAAACTTTCTTTACTTGTGCCCCCAACAAGCTCAGAACATTTTTTTTTTTTTTTTTTTTTTTTGAGTAGGAGAGGGGTAGGAGACTTACTGTGCCTAGATTGGCCAAAAATTCACAATCCTTTTCCCTCAGTTTCTGGGTGCCAGGCACACACCACCATAGTCAACTGAGAAGTTGGTTTTGACTGATTTTATTGTTTGTAAAATAATGGTTTGTACTACTATTCTCACTTAGCCCAAGCTGGCTAAGAACTTGCTATGTAGCCAAGACTGGTCTTGAACTCCTGATCCTGTTGCCTCTACCTCCCAAGCATTGGGGTTACAAGCCGTGTGCTGCCAAAGTCTTATCAGCTTGCATGTAGGTATTTTTGTGGGTGTTTTGTTTGTTTGTTTTTCAAGACAGGATTTCTTTGTGTATCCCTGGTTGTCTAGAACTGGCTCTGTAGATCACCCTAGCTTTGAACTCAGAGCTCCACCAAGTGCTGGGGTTAAAGGCATGCGAGATTTCTGTTGTTTAAGTCTTTAAGTTCAGTGTGTATTTTATACTTCCATAGTCTTTTGTTTGTAGTAGCTATATGTCGTTTGCTAATACCCACACAGTAGAAGAGATAGCCTTTGAAAGAGAAACATTTAGCACTGTTTCTTTTTAGTTTGTGTGTACAGGCATGCACATGCCAGAGTCCAGCCTGCGGGACTCTCCACCGCTGTAGGCTCTGGGGACTGAATTTAGCCTTTCAGCAAGCGTCTATCCCTTCAGCTGCCTCCCCAGCCCTTGCAGTGTTATTTGAAAGGTGAATGTTAACTACAGAAGACTAAGGAACATTTTTTTTATTATTAAATAAAAAATAAGTATGATGTCTAAACATGCTTACTATCAGGGGCTGGATGTTTAGCCGCAAGGTATGCATGAGGCCCTGGAGGAAGCTGTGTGATTCGCTGTGTTGTATTGGTACTGTACTTCTGAAGGAGTTTGTTCTTGGACTCACATAGACGGCAAAGTGTTAAATAGTAGTGTTGGTGTTCGGCTGAGCGTCTGTGGTTCCTTGACATACCGGTGGCCACTCGTTTAGAGCCACATTCTGAGCTCTGTCAGTAGACAGCTACTGAATTTTTGATTATTAAGGTATTAAGGGTCAGTTTGTACCCTCTTCAACTATTGTCTTCTAAGTTAACTTTTAGTTGCTTGGTTTTGTTTTTGAGACAGGTCTCACTGTGACTGGTGTGGCCAGGAGCTGGCTCTGTAGCTCTGGTTGGCTTGGACATTGCAAGCTGCCAGCCATCCTTAGCCCCCCCCCCCCCCCCCAAGTTGTTAGAATTGTTGCTCTATTCATTTGTCAGGGATTCTATTAATCCCTTACTGGATTAATCTTTCTGAAATCATTTATTTGTGTGTTCATATGGTGTGTGTGTGTGTGATTGTGCATTCAGATCAGCAGGATGACAGGTTTCCTGCTCCTTCACGTTCTGCATTATTCCTTTGAGACAGGCCCTGTCACTGAGCCTTCACCGAGGCTGGTGTCCCTAAGTTCCAGTGTCTTCCTGGTTCTAGCTCCCTATACCTTGGGGTTATGAAATACTACAGCTACACTTGTCTTTTTATATGGGTGCTGGGATTTGAGCTTGGGTCCTCAGCAAGCATACCTACCAACTTTTTTTTTTAAGAATTTATTTATTATGCATACAATATTCTGTCTGTGTGTATGCCTGAAGGCCAGAAGAGGGCACCAGACCCCATTACAGATGGTTGTGAGCCACCATGTGGTTGCCGGGAATTGAACTCAGGACCTGTGGAAGAGCAGGCAATGCTCTTAACCTCTGAGCCATCTCTCCAGCCCCCCCTACCAACTTTTTTTGGTGGCTCTGGGAATTAAACCCAGGGTTAAATTAAACCCACATCTTCAGTGCCTTAAACTCATTTAAATTGGTAGCATAAAAACTTAAAAATCACATGAATAAGATGTTAATTTCAGGCATATGTATCTATTGTGTGATGGTCATATCAGCTTAATCTATCATCTTCTCAAACATTTGTCATTTCTATGTGGTACTTGTACTATCCGTGCTTGGAGCTGTTTGAATGTAGAGTGTGTTATCTAATCTTCCTGCTCTTCCTGAGTAACTTTGAGTCCCACCTTGCATGTATCAGAAGGAAGAGTGAGCACGTACTCTGCCCCCTACTTTGAAAAAACATTTAGTCTGCCCAAAGAAAGGCACAACAATTAAGACTGTAGCTCAGTTCTGGAGTGTGGGCCTGATGTGTTCAAGGCTCTGGGTTTGATTTCCAGCACCATTTTTTTTTTCCTTTTTAATGTGTGGGTTCTAGAGGCCAAACTTGGGTCCTCATGCTTGTCCAGCAGGTGCTTTACTGGCTAAGGTTTTCCTTCACCTCAGATGTGCAGTGTTCAGGCGTGGAGGTGGAGTTTTAGGGGGAGGTGAGGGTGGCACTGGTCTTTTGTTAAGTCCTTCGATTAGCTTGCCCCTCCCCTTCCCTTCTTCCTCCCTCCCTCCCTCCTTCCCTTCTTTCCCCTCCCACCCAAGACTAGGTCTCATGAAATCTCGACTGACTCAGTTTTGGCTGAGTAGTGGAAGGTGACCTTGAACTTTTGCTCCTTCTGTCTCTGCTAGGTTCATAGGCAAGTGTCACCAGGCCTGGATTATTCTATGTGGTACTGGGGATCAAACTGAGGGTCTCGTGTATGCTGGGCAAGCAATCTGCCAACTGAGCTATATCCCCAGCTAAGTACCCTTTTCTCCTTTGTGCCTGTGTTGCCCTGTCAATCTAGTGGATGTTGCTTTCCAAGCCTGGGCTGTACTCCCCTCCTCGCTCTCAAGGGGGCGCTGTCCTTTGCAATTTACTGGCCTCCTTTAAGCATCGTAAAGATGCCTGGTTTCTTCTACTAGGTTTAAAATTGTGGGCTGATGTTAAATGCTAGTTAGAACTCTCATCTGGTTTCTTTCTGGGTTCCTGCTAATGTCCCGTTGCAGGCTAGACAAGGCTTATTTTCCTCCTAACAATTAGAAGCTTTTACTGTAAATTGCAAGTAAGTTGAAAGTTGCCCATGATTATAGTAGCCAGGACTTTCTGTGGTTAGTGTTTGAGTTAAAATTCTGCCTCATCTCTAGTAGTGTCCGTGTGTCTTCCTCGTCTCTGGTAGTGTCCGTGTGTCTTCGTCTCTAGTAGTGTCCGTGTGTCCTCGTCTCTAGTAGTGTCCGTGTGTCTTCTTCATCTCTAGTAGTGTCTGTGTGTCCTCGTCTCTGGTAGTGTCCGTGTGTCTTCGTCTCTGGTAGTGTCCATGTGTCCTCGTCTCTAGTAGTGTCTGTGTGTCTTCTTCATCTCTAGTAGTGTCTGTGTGTCATCTGTTTGCTCTTGGAGAAGTTTTTATTGGTAAGTGCATACTTTGTTTTTATAATGTGCTTTCTTCATGAGTTTGTTTTGTTGTTTTGTTTTGAGACAGAGTCTCTCTATGTAGCCCTGGCTGTCCTAGAACTCACTCTGTAGCCTAGGCTTCCTGCCTGAGCCTCTTAAATGCTGGTATTGTGTTTGCCGTATTGCCTGGCATATGGTGTAATTTGTTTAGTGAATCTCTTGTCTGGACCTCTGGTCCCTTCCTAAAAGTTCAGCTAAGTCTTAGGTCATATCTCAACTTTCCCTAAGGAAATGATGTGAGACCCGAAGCCTTGTGTGGGGGAACACACCTTTGTGAGAGGATGGGGCAAAGAACTGTCCTGGCAGCTGGAAGGCGGCTGTGCGGTCATTTCCCCAGGCTTTTATCTATGTGCAGAACTAGCACCTTTAAAGTTGAGGGTTGCCTCCTAAAAGATGATCTGGATAACTAATGAAAGATGTACATAAATAAGCTCATCTTTCAATAGACTCTCATGTGTGCACTCATGCATGCAGATGTGAACACCTTTGCATGTAGATGTGAACACCTTTGCATGAAGGGGAGAGAAGGACTTTGGGTGTCCTGCTGTATCATCTGCTTTATTTACATGGGGCTGGATAGGCTGACTTGCCAGTGGTTTTTCATGATCCATCTGATCCACCCCTAAAGGTAGGAGACAATTGTGGCCATAATCAGCTTTTATGTGGGTGTTAGGGATTCGAAATCGGGTCCTCGGGTGCCTTGTCCAGCTCCAGGAATACACAGGCACTTGGACAGAAAAGCTGGGGTTGGCTGGACTGGATCTCTGATGAGGAAGCTGCAGCACCTTGAAAGCTCAGCATACGTTTATTATATACAGTTGAGCAGGGAGGCAGGGTTATTGCATGCAGCTGAACATGAAGTGGAGCAGATACAAGCTAACAAGGAGGCAGGGTTAGCTGATCTTGGTAGAAGCCGTCTTTGTGGAGGAGCAGTGCAGTCTTCAGGCCTTAAATACGGGGGGGGGGGGGGGACTATGCTGTGGTCCTTGACATGGCTGTAGCCGTGTCACTGTGTCAACAACACACTTGCTCAGGACTTGACAAATGAGCTTCCTCTACACTCAGGCTCGTGCATTTTATCTGCTGAGCCGTCTCCCCAGCCCAGTTGCAGCATTTTAAGACAGCAATGTGTTCTCTCTTGGTTTTGCTTTCCTTCCTTCCTTCCTTCCTTCCTTCCTTCCTTCCTTCCTTCCTTCCTTCCTTCCTTCCTTCCTTCCTCCCTCCCTCCCTCCCTCTTTCCTTCTTCTCTCCCTCCATTCTTTTCTCCCTCCCTCTCTCCCTTCCTTCCTTTTCCTTTTCTTTTTATAATAGAGTTTCTCTGTGCAACAACCCTTACTGTCCTAAAACTCATTTATAGACTAGGCTGACCTCGAACTCAGAGATCTGTCTGCCTCTGCCTCCTATGTGCTGGTATTAAAGGTGTACTACCATACCTGATAGTTTTGCCTCTTAAATGATAAGGTATTTTTTATAAACTCCCCCGATTTGGAGGTTTCTCTGCCAATACAACAAACCAAATCAAGCTGAATTAATAAATCAAGGTTTAATAAACAGAGCAAAGCAACTAGTGAGTGTGTTTTGGAAAGGCAGTAAGAAATCACATGGCAAGTTGGGTCTTAAATATCTGTAGGCGTGGTCTTGAGCAACTCTGGAGGAGGAGGTGACCTTTGGGCTTTCTGAGAGGCAGGGTCTGGAATGGGAGGAGTGGCGCGTGCGCCACCACTGCCCAGCTGTGAAGTTTCATTTTACATCTACTATTAGAGACGGTACAGTGAAAGCACAAATTTAGTTTGTGACTTCACAAATATCATTTACTGAATCTTTTTTTTCCCCCAGACAGTGTTTCTCTGTGTAGCCCTGGCTGTCCTTGAACTCACTCTGAGACCAGGCTGGTCTCGAATACTGGGATTAAAGGTGTTTACTAATACTGCCTGGCTTATTTACTGAATAAAGAGAGAAGAGGAGATGGTGATTTATGATTTGATGACTAAATATCACAGCAGTGGAATCTTGCCTGTTTTGGGGACAGTGAACTGTTTGGCTGTGATTTCCCATATAAGCATGAAACGATATTCATATGGGATAACCATGAACATTTACACCAAGTTTGATCAAAGACAAACTAAAAATTGATAGTATTCATATTTTAAATTAACATGCTTGCTCTACCTAACAATGCCTGTAGACTCTCACAATAAATCGCTTTAGTCTCTAGATTCCATTGTTAACTGTTACAGAAATTTGAAGAGCCAATTCCTTTTAAAAAAAAATCTTTATTATTAATTAATTAATTAATTAATTATTATGTATACAGTATTCTGTCTGTGTGTATGCCCGCAGGCCAGAAGAGGGCACCAGACCCCATTACAGATGGTTGTGAGCCACCATGTAGGTTGCTGGGAATTGAACTCAGGACCTTTGAAAGAGCAGGGAATGCTCTTAACCTCTGAGCCATCTCTCTAGCCCCCTGAACCAATTCTTTTAAATTTTTTTTATTGTTTTTATTGAGCTATACATTTTCTTCCCTTCCTTCTTCTCCTCTCCTTTTCTTTCTTCCCTCTCCCCTTTCTTCCTTCCCTGCCCCCTACACTTCCATTTTACTCAGGAGATTTTGTCTTTTTCTCCTACCTAACAGGATCTATGTATGTCTCTCTTAGGGTCCTCTTTGTTGCCTAGCTTCTCTGGGGTTGTGGACTGTAGGCTGGTTATTCTTTGCTTTATGTCTAATATCCGCTTATGAGTGAGTACATATTATATTTGTCTTTCTGGATCTGGGTTACCTTACTCAGGATGTTTTTTTTTTTTTTCTGGTTCTGTCCATTTGCATGCAAATTTTAAGATGTCATTTTTTTTACCACTGAGTAGTACTCCATTGTGTAAATGTACCATATATACTTTATCCATTCTTTGTTGAGGAGCATCTAGGTTGTTTCCAGGTTCTGGCTATTAGGAATAATGCTATGAACATAGTTGAGCAAGTGTCCTGGTGCTATGATTGAGTGGTATAGCTGGGTCATGAAGTAGATTGATTCCCAATTTTCTGAGAAATCTAGAGCGGCTGTACAAGTTTGCACTCCCAACAGCAATTGAGGAATATTTTGGAGTTGTATGATAACTGTGTGCACTGGAAGAACAGATCCTCTTTGGGTATGAACTGTCTCTGGCACAGCTAGAGTGACAGCTTGTGGCCTACACAGAGAGCCACCAGGTGGTGAATTGAGGAGGCCGCACTGCAGGACCACGCTGCACGGTTTGACAGGCTTTCCTGTGGGAGACTGGGGCAGGAGGACGGTCGCGCTTTTCCCATCTCAGACTTGGTTATATTTAGGCCACCACTGGAGGGCCTGCCCACAGCTGGGGTGGCTCTTCCCATCTCAGTTAACCAAAAAGCAAAAAATACTCACGAGGTGATTTTAGATCCTGTCACGTTGACAGTCACTGTGTTGTGACCATGAACCCCGCACATGGAGTGAAGTGTGAGAATGTCCTCCTGGGCATCGTCGTTGCTTAGGAGAATTCCCCATCTTGAACAGTTTGCATTTTTGGACTCAGGACATTTGAAATCTATAACTTGCCCACATATTATTACTGGGATGTGGTTATTGGTCTTAAGGGAGAAGATTGGCTCCAGAATGCCCAGAGGCGGTCCCTGACCCTGTTGCTCATGTGCTGTGTATTTAACATGAAACTACTTTATCTTTGTTCCTAACTTAAGAAATGGTGACTGTGAGGGTTAAATGAGGTACCATTTGTGTGTGTGCATTTCTTACACCTGCTGTCATCTTATCCCTAGATGTAACTGTCAAAGGCTTCTGCAAAATGCTTGCAACCTAAAATTTGAGTTAGAAATTATTAGTATGTTTCTGTTCGTTCTCCCCCACCCCCTCTGTGCTCTCCCCCTCTCTAAGATGGGATCAATCGAGTAAGGATGACCCTTCAGTGGTCAGATTGTAGACACTGCACTGTTGATGACCAAAGGAGAGACAGGTGGGGGCAAGAAACCCAGCACCTGAAAGACTGCATACGCAAGCAGGCGGTAGAATGCTTGCCGAGCTCGAGGCCCCAGGTCTGACTCCAGTACTTGCCTCCCTCCCACCAAAAACAGAAAGCAGAACTGCTCTCAAAATGGAATTTTATCCAAAAGTTGTAGGTACCAACAGGGAGATGCAGTTTCACTGACCAAATGTGGGATAAAATGATCATCAGAAAGAATTACTGAGATCAAATAATATACAGAATGCTTGAGTCTGACTTTGTACTGAAAGCATTTGGTCTGTTTAGAAAACAGCAGAGCACAGCTCACCCTGAAAGGGAGACAGATGTCTGTGGACTCCTGAGGGTGGAGGTGGAGACGTGTTTACTTGAGGCTGGTTTGTCTTGGAGGGGATTTCAAGAAGCCATGGATGAGTGAACTGGGTGCGTGAAGTGTGTTGGGAAGGCCGTTCCAGGGCACGCTTTACTGTGCCTGTTGTAGGAAACGGGAGTCGGTTATACAGTTGCCTCCTGTTTCACCCGGGGCTGGCAGTGTCAAACCACAGGTGACCTTCCCCATTCCTTGCCTGTGAAAATTGCAGAATAATTTCTTTTAAAAAAAAGAATTTTGAGATTGAATTCAGGGCCTCTGCATGCTAGGGAAACAGATTGATTTAAAAACAAATAAAAAAAAGGGGCCTTTCTATGTACCCACAGCTGATACCAAATTTGCAAATTTGCCTGCCTCTGCCTCCTGAGTGTTGCAATTAAAGATGTTTACTATCACACCTAGTACTGCAGATTATTCTTTAAAGAGTTTCAATTTTCCCAATATTTCTGAGCTCTTGAGTCTCATTAGAAAGCACTGAGCTTTAAAAATCAACAAAAAAGGTCTATGTAAACCTCTGGAATGAGGTAGGGTTACTTAGTGTGAGCAGCTGCAGTAGTCTCAGAGGTGAGAGGAAGGTGGTAAGAGGCATCATTACTGTGGCAAGGAAAGAGTTAAACCTTTACCCTGATTTTTCTGAACTTACTGCTCTTCAGATATTCAAGCGATTTTTCAGGGAAAGGGCTTGATAATGTAGCCCAGGCTGGTTTAGAACTCACTATGTAGCCCAGGCTGGCTTCTCCCCCCCCCCTTTTTTTTTTAAGATTTATTTATTATGTGTATAGTATTCTGCCTGCATGCTAGAAAAGGGCACCAGATCTTGTTACAGATGGCTGTGAGCCACCATGTGGGTGCTGGGAATTAAACTCAGGACCTCTGGAAGAAAATACAGTGCTCTTAACATCTGAGCCATCTCCCCAGCCCCAGGCTAACCACTTAACTTGTGGTGATCCTTCTACCTTTTCCTTCTGAAATTATAAGTGTGTGTTACCATTTCTAGCGTTTTGTTTGTTTGCTGAATGAAGTGAGCTCTCATTGTGCAGCCCAGGTTGGCCTCTAACGTGGAATCCTCACACTTCAGCCTCCCAAATTTCTGGGATTACAATGGCCACTGTGCCCTGCTGTAATTCTTTATAGAAGAATTCTGATTCGGTCTTATGGGAGGCTTGGCAGAGTAAGAAAGTCATGGATTCAACTTGAATAAAATATGACCACAATATAAAAAGACAGCCAGAGAGCCAGGCATGTGGAGGCACACCTGAAATCCCAGCAGTTAGGAAACTGAGGTGGGGTCAAGACTTCCAGGCCAGGCGGGGCATGGTGTCTCATGCCTTTAATCCCAGCATTCAGGGGGCAGAAGTAGGAGGATCTTAGTTGACAAAGCGAGTTTCAGGACTACATAGAGAGACCCTGTCTCAAAAAACTAAAAAGAAAAGAAAAAGAGAGGGTGTATAAGTGAGTTCACATTTATTAGTGTGTGTGCTCAAGTGTTCCTTTATCACATTTATTAGAGTGTGTGCACAAGTGTACCTATATCACAATTTATTAGTGTGTGTGCTCAGGTGTACCATGGAGCACGGGAAGGTCAGAGGACATCTTATGAGAGTTTGTTCTCTCCTGTTGATGGGACTCGGGCATCAAATTCAAGATACCAGACTTGACACAAATGTCAGTTTCCCACCGAGGAGAGGCTGGGAATCCTGGCAGGTCAGTGAATGAGTTCCATGTAGCCCATGTCGGCTTTGAACTTTGCATGTAGCTGAGGGTGATGTTGAACACGCTCCTTCCTCTTCTGCCTTCTGGGTGCTGGAATTACAGGCCTGAGCCCTCTGTATTCAGCTATTTAAAGTCACTTGTTGGCTTGTTTTCTTTCTTTTTCCTCCCCTTTACCTGCCCCACCCCCATGAGGTTTTGAGATCAGGTTTTACTCTGTAATCCAGGTTGATCTGGAATTCACTGTGGTTTGGGTAGACTGATCTTGAACTGTGTTGAATCTCCTTCCTTAGCTGAGGTAGCAAGCAGAAACCACTATGCTTGATAGTCTGATGCCTGTATTTAGTTAGTTTTTAAAGATTTATTCATTTTATGCATCAGATCCCGCTATAGATGGCTGTGAGCCAACACATGGTTGCTGGGAATTGAACTCAGGACCTCTAGAAAGAAAAACCAGTGCTCTTAACCCAGTGAGCCATCTTTCCAGCCCTTGTTTGGTCTCTCTGTGTAACTCTAGCTGACCTAGATAGTATTCACATCGTTGACCAGGCTGGCTTTCAACTCAGAGATCTTCTTGCTTCTGTGTCTCGAGTACTGGGACAAGAGGTGTGAGCCACCACACCCAGTCTGAACCATTTTTAGAGACACATGTATTTATAAATAAGTCGTGAGACTGATAACATTTCCAGTTGCAGATGATGCTCAGGGAGGCAGCATAGAAACTAGCGCGGGGCAGCTTCAGTTGCCTTTGTCTTCTTTGGAGGGGAGGGGGTTTGGAGATGGGGTCTTGCTGAGTAGGAGTAGAATGGCTGAACCCCCACCTTTCTGCCTTTTCTCCCCAGTGCTGGGATTCCAGGAGTGCCCCACTATGCACCCTGAGTTGTTTTATTTCTTGGTAATTTGGGGAGTTTATGAGTGTTTCATGCTGTCTTTGTATATCACATTCAGTTTAGTAAATGGTTATTGATGTTGGGCAGAGGGGAAGCCATAGGTAAACTCTAGAATCAGAGAGGATTTATGACCTGGGACTGTGCCAGCTGAATGTAAACATATTATTAAGACCTTGATGTGAACAAACCAACTGCAGATGACAGTTATGAGCAACCTGGGTCTCTGCTGACAGAGTCTTGGCTAGTCTGTCTTGTGTGGGGCTGGAGTTGTGGTCATGTTGAACGTGGCCCTTGCCTTGTTTACACTGTTGCAGTGTGATCTACCTGAGCTGGGCTTTGGGGGCAGGGTGTAGAATGAACACGATCCAGATCGAACTTGATTGCTGGGAATGGGAATATGGAGACTCAGCTTACTAGTTTTTCTACTTTAGTGTCAATTACTGTTTTTGTTTGTTTTAAATCTAAGGTCTGATTATTTGTTAGTTTTAAAGACTTGATTTTGACTGAACATAGATTTAGAAGCTCCGACAATCTGTTTTTCTTTGGCTTTCTTCATTCTCTTGGCTAAAAGTTGAGCATATTCTGCAGCCTCTTCCTTGTTTTTCTTAGTGTGCTTCTTCAGAGCAATACCTCGGCTGTGTTTGGGTTGCAGGACAGGTGGAGTAACAAGACACTGAATCTTGGGTGTTTGGCTTCTAGACTTCTTTGCTTGGGACTTTCCAACGACATTGGCAGACATCATAATCTTTAGAGAGATTGAAAACTTTTCTGCTTGCTCTTCTTGGCCTTGACCACCAAGGCACAGTAGTGTTTGTCAGTCCAGGAATGCCCCCCTCTTCCTTTTCCTCTTTATTTTTATTTTTAATTTTGTTTTTATCTAGACAGGGTTTCTCTGTATAGCCTGGGCTGTCCTAGTACTGGCTCTGTAGACCAGACTGGCCTCAAACTCAGAGATCCACCTGCTTCTGCCTCCAGAGTGCTGGGAATAAAGGTGTGTATTACTGAGCCCTACTCCTTTCCCTCCCCCACCCCCTTAAACAACCAAGTCGAGAGCACTCAGAATGGCATCCACAATGCATAGACTTGCTCCTCCTTCTCTCCAGCTCTCCTTGCTCTGTGACAGGAATGCCCCTTCCTCAACAGTAGGCACACTCCTGCTTCATGGGAAAACCTTGTTTGTTGTTCCCACCCCGGAGCCTGACACACAACCCTTCCACTGTTCACCCAGGGCACCAGCTGCTACTTCATGGCTGCGTGCTTCTCACAGAACGTGTGGAGCTACATCATCGTCCGCTTCAGTGAGCTCCTAACAGACTGGTATCTTGACACAGCCAGCTGCCTGGGAGTCACCGTGAAAAAGAACTCGGTATCAATTTGAAGATTTACATAAAATCACATCAAGTTAACTAAAGATCTTGAAAGTGCAGTTTAAAATTTTGGAGTCTCCTTATCCTGTGGTTAAACTTGTTTTTTTTTTTGTTTTTTTTTTTTTATAACATACACTGCTTATTGAATTTTCATAATGAATGTGTCAGTATATGACTATTCTCCCCAGTGTGAGGGTGGAGCCAGGGCCCTGTACATGCAAGGCATGTGTCCTGCAGTGCACCGAGTCACATCCTCCCCAGTTCCGGATAAGTAGGTGATCTTAGAATCCATTTACCTCTGGGGAGAAATCTCTTAAATTTATAAATAGGTTATGTTGAAAGTTGGTTTTTGTTTTTTAATGATTTGTATACTTAAATAATTTAGTGTAGTTTTCATTCTTGTACTGAGTGTGGCAATTTTCTTTTTCCTTCTATATAAGATTTAAGAAACTCAGCAGAAATGCCAATTCCTGTTAATCTTGTGCTTTCCTTCTATTTTGGAGTTTCTGTTGGCTGTTTGAAATACATAGCCCAGGCTAGACTGGAAAGTGTCCTGTGTGTAGTCCAGGCTGGCCTCAAATTTTCTAGACCTCCTGTTTTTGTCCCCTGCCTGGATTTCAGTCACATAGGCTTTCCTTTCCCTTCCATTAACTAAACATATAAAAAGTTTAAACCTGTTGAGTACTTGCCTGGGGCTAAGCACTGTTCTATATTCCCAAGATAACACTGTTATCCTGTATCTTATGTATGTGGTGTGTGTGTGTGTGTTGTGTGTGTGTGGTGGTTTGAAAAACGACCCCAAAGGGAGTGGCACTCTTAGGAAGTGTGGCCTTATTGGAAGAAGTGTGTCGCTGTGGGGCTGGCTTTGAGGTCTCTTTTGCTCAGCTTCCCTCAGTGTGACAGCCAGTTGACTTCCTATTGGTTAAGATGTAGCACACTCAACTCCAGCACCACATCTGCTTGCATGCCTCCATGCTACCATTATGATGATGATGGACTGATCCTCTGAAACTAAGCAAGCCATCCCGATTAAACGTTTTCTTTATAAGAGTTGCTGTAGTCATGGTGACTCTTCAGAGCAATAGAAACTTTCACTAAGACAATATGTGATGTTCCAGGGAATGAAACACCATTTAGCTTATATTGGAATTGAACTGTTACAAACATGCATGTATATAGAAGTGTCTGTCAGGTTTCTGGCTTCCAGATCCGCAGGTAGGCAAGGCTGACCTTTAGCTTAGCCCTCCAGGGTGTTTGGGTTACAGGCATGTACCACCACACTCGGCAGAAACCGTCTATAAACATAAATATTTACTTGACTCTTAAACATTTAGAATCAGCCTAGATGGGATGTAATTCTAATTGACTGAGACGGACACCAGAGGTGAGCAGTGTAGGTTGGGTTGCCTTTCTCAGGTCCTTTCTTGGCAGAGATGGTATTTCTCTGCCATCTGAGTATGGTTGGCACCTTTGGTTGATTAGGAAACTGGATGATCATTTAGGAAATGATTATTCCAAAAGGACGTTTAATCGGTAAATGAGAGGTGTGTGCCTTCTTAAGCGTTTCGGGAACAAAACTGTTTCTCAAAGGTTAGCACCCTAAAGAATTTCTTGGACATTTGGTTTTATGATGTGAGTATATGCACATTTACACATTGACTTTAGGGAAATTTTTATGGAGATAGCCGCTCCCACAGTATTCAGAGTGGGTAGAGACTCAGTGTCTTCCCTCTGCTTCCAAGCCTGTCAAATGCTTGGTAAGATAGGTTCCCATCTGCATATTCTCTGCTTAGTTACACAGGGTGGATGCTTACAGTGTGAGCGAAGCAATGGAGAGCATGTCCAGGACATAGTGTAGAGAACTTAGCAGGGTGTGTGCGTGAGTGTGTGTGTGCGCGCGGTCGAGGACGAGTTTGGGCGTTTGTTCCTGCCTTCCATCTTGTTAGCCCATCGAGTGCTGGAACTGCATTCCTTCTTTCCTAATATGCCTGACTTGGGGATTATTCTTGAACAAAGCAACATTTTCTCTGTATATTCTAATTAGGTGGTGCTCAATTTTTTTTCCTTAACTGACATTATATTTACTATTTTGGTCTGCTCTCCCTGGTGATTTGCTGTTTTACTGTATATGAAAATTATTGAATGCAATTCCCTTCTGCTCCAATGTAGATTGTGAGCATGGAGTCTCTGAATTTTTATACTTGATATTTGTTCTTATTGTATATAGTTTTGTATTGGGTTTTGAACGCTCTTATTTAGATAAAAGGGGGAAGTGCTGTGGGAACTCCTTCAGCCAATGGCCTTTGAGATGCTGGACCACTTTGGGTGTGGCCTTGGTACTATAAAAATGTAAAAAAACGTGAGCAGCCTCTCTCTCTGTATCTCTCTGTGTCTCTCTCTCTGTCTCTCTCTGTCTCTCTCTCTGTCTCTCTCTCTCTCAGCTGTGGGATTCAGTTCCTGTTCCCTGCTCATGCAGAGGACTGTTGATCTGTGAGTCTACCCCTAAATAAAGAACTCTTTATTATACTTTATTCTGAGCTAGTATGGGACTACTTTATCACAATCCACTACAGATGAAGATTCCTAATGTTTTCTGTGTTGTGGATTTTTTATACTGAAACCTACTAACTTATTTTCAATTCAAATTTTACATTGACTCTAGGCTGGCTTCAATCACAATAATCCTCCTGCCTCACCCTCCCAAGTGCCAGTATTATCATCATTATTATTAGTGTGCATATGTTCATGTGATTGAATGTGAGGTCAAAGAAGTGTTTTTCTCAGTCTTTTTGTTTGTTTGCTTGTTTGAGACAAGATCTCACTATGAAGCCCTGGTTAGCCTAGAAATCTCTATGTAAGCTGGCTGGTCTAGCACTCACTGTGTAGGCTGGCTTTGAACTCACAGAGCCTTCTTTGCCTCCTAAATACTGACATTAAAAGCGTGCACCACTGTGTCCAGCTTTTTAAAAGGGTAATTGAGATAGAGGTCAAACCTTTATGTTTGTGCACAAGTACTTTACTGACTAAGCCATTTCCCAAGTCCTAGGATGATGTGGGATTCCCATCTGTATGCTGTGAATATGTTTTATTACCATTGGTTAATAAAAAAGTTGTTTCGGCCAATGATTTAGCAGAATAAAGCCAGGCAGGGAATCTGAACAGAGATAGAGTAGGCAAAGTCAGAAAAGACGCCATGTAGCTGCCGAAGGAGACAGATGCCGGAATCTTACCAATAAGTAGGCCACAGCCTTGTGGTGATACATAGATACATAGAATGGGTTAATTAAGATGCAAGAATTAGTTAATAAGAAGACTGAGCTAATAGGCCAAAGAGTGTTGTAATTAATATAGTTTTTGTGTGATTATTCAGGTCTGGGCAGCCAGGAAACAAATGTGCAGTCTCTGCTTACACTAGGATATCTTTAAATGCATAGGATTGCTAAAGAATCTATTTTAAAATGCAGTTAGCAAAACCTGGTGTACTAGTTCAAGCCTGCTCAGGAAAGAAGATTGCTGCAGGTTCCAGGCCAGCCTGGGATACAGTGCAAGAGAGCCTATCTCCAGAAAAGAACACTGAGCCCATACAGTTAGCAAATGATATAGTAGTATATACTTTTCAATATAATCATGGGGAGCTAGGGAATGGCTCTTGGTTGATATACTTTCTTTATGTATGAGACCCTGGGTTCAGTGCCCAGCATTGCATGAATAAGGCTTGATGGCACATAGCTATAAGCCCAGTGCTCAAAAGGTAAAGGCAGTGACCTCAGGAGTTCAAGGTCATTCTAGGTTAGTCTGCATGAGACCACGGTGTTTGGGTATGTGCATGCATGAATGCTTGTGTGTGTGTATGTATGAGTTTGGCAACATAGTAAATTTCTTGGCACTAAATGCAGTTGACATTTAATAGATCTACTGCGCCTTTCATGGCATGAGAGTACCTGATTTTTATTGATTTGAGAATTACAGGTACTATGGCTTATATCCAGCACTCATGATGAAAGAATGCATTGAATGTTACAGTCAGGAAGTAGTGAAAACATGTGAATTTCCTTCTGTCGCAAGATCCCTGAAAGTTATCGTGAGCCCCTTGGCTGTGATCTCAGAACAAAAATATCTGGACTAAAGCTCTGTTTGTGCCCTGGGAGGCTTAAGCTGAGGAAAGGGGGCTCAGGAGCTAAACATAGTCATCAGAACAAATGAATTTATCTGTCTGTTTTTGTGGTTTAGAAAATTTCAGTCATTTAAGAATGCCAAGTCCGTGTGTCATGGGCATCCCTGGGAGTTGGCGTGCTTTTTCCCTGGGCTGTATTCCTCATTTCATCTTGTGCAGTTAAATTAAAATCTGTATTTTAAGTATTTCTTAAATTCTGTGTTGGCTACTGGTGTGTTTTTCTTTTGTAAGTTTGTTCCTTAAAACGTTTTAATTCTTCTGCAGGATTCGGAAACTTCAGATACGAAATATCCCGCCCCACTTACAATGGGAGGTAAGACCTTCTATATTTTAAGCTAAGATCTTAGTTTCAGAGTCTAGTGTTTTGTTTTTCCAAAGATTCTTTTCCTTCCTTCAGCTCTCAGGTGTGCTAGAACCTAGTTCTTCTCTCTATGGCTGAGGTATGGACTTTTCTCTGTAGAATTAGACTCCTTAAAACTGTTCTTTGAAATATTTTTAGAAATGCCCAGTAGCTGAGAGTAGTTGTTACCTTCCTCATTCACCTCCGTCCAGACGGTGTCCTGTGGATCTGAGTTGTTCATTGGAATTAAATAGGACATTCTTTCCTTGGCAGAATTTTAAAAAGACATACACTTGCTACTTAATACTTTATTTTAAAATGTGATTCTGCTTTTTGCTTAGAGAGTGGATCTACAGTGAAAAAATTGTGTATTAACAAAAACTGTAGCACAGTTAGCTAGCCTGGGCCAGCAATTTCCACAGCACCACAATGGTGTTGTGTGAGAATTTGAGACACCAGGAGTTGAAGAGGTCAAAGTAAATGATTGTGAACTCTTCCAGACCATGAACTCTGGAAATTAAAAGAAAAGGAATCTTACTATATGTTTATTGCGTGGGTCTGTGCACTTTCTTGTGGAGGCCAGCGGACCTTTCAGGAGTTGATTGTCTTCTACCCTAGGAACCCAGGGATTGAACTCAGGTCTTCAGGCTTGACGGCAACAGCACCTTTATGGGTTGACCATCTTGCTGGCTTCCCAGAAAGGTTTCAAAACTTGCCTTGAAGCTTTGCAAGGAAACTGCTCAGTGTCTGTGTAGTTAGAACATCAAGAACGACTTGTTTTGTGGTTTCAGATTAGGTATCTAAATGAATTTGCTTTATCATTAAACCAAAGCTCTTATTAAAATGCAAAGTGTGATTTCAAGGTTTCCGTGGCAGTGAGCTGAGGGAATCTGTTGAGTTTTGAGTCCCGAGGTCCCTGCATAGTATCAAGTCGTTTGTGCTGAGAATGTGCAGAGCTATCCTGTGACACGGCTGTCGCATCTTGGAAAGGATGGCTAGTTCCTTAATATATTCTAAATGTTTTTGTTTCACAGTAAACAACTTTGTGGGTTGAATGGTGATTTCAGAGATTAAAGGGCATGCATTTTCCTGTTTTAGAGTAATTTTTGTTTAGGAAATTCATTAGCTTGAGGAGCAGGCCTCAAACTGTTTGTGGCAGCATCAAGATCAATTTGAGTTTGGGCCATATTAAATATGGCTTAATCAGATACTGTGCTCAGGAATCACATCTAGTGTGATATGGCTGTCAGTTGAGAGAGTCAAATACAGTGGCCAAAAGCAGGGTCTATCTGCTGAGCTAGACAGAGTATTCACTGAGGCTGTATGGCTTGTCGTGATGTTTCCCATTGTTCTGAGTAAAATCAACTAATAAGGCAATCCGTTATTTGCCCTAATTTTTTTCTTCATAGTTAATTTTCTCTACTCTCCTTCCACTCCTGCCTCCATCCTTCCATCTGCTTCTCTGTTCTTTCGCAAGATCTCGGCTGTGCAGTTTCTGACTGACTTTAAACCCAGGACCCTCAGCCTTAGCCTTCAGAGTCCTGGGGTTACGGGCGTGTATGCTCCACTGCTCTAGACCCATGTTCTTTTTTAAAAGGGGCAATGAAATTAAAGTAATTACATGAGAATGTAGAAGAACCTTGGATCTAGAATTTAGAGTCTCTTCAGCTTTGATTCTCTCTTAAACTTTTTTTTGACATTAACACTTTTTTTTGTAAGGGTGGGCAGGGTCTTGCTGTATAACCTTGACTGACCTCAGACTTTCACAGCCCTCCTGCCTCAGTCTCCTGAGTGCTGGAATTCCTGGCGTGTACCAGCAGGTGTGATTAAAAACCAATTGATCAGGCTTCTTAAAGAGTAGGGTGAGTGGGCAGTTCCTTTCCCTGAAGGCTTGTGTGGCACCATTTATTCCTGCCATCAGGGAAAGGTCACTTCGTGTATCATTGTCTCTGCACTCTGCGTATGCTAACTGTCTTGTGCAAAGCCTTACTGTAGACAGTGATAACTGTGCACTTACAGTCCAGATTCCATTGTAATGGGAGGGTTAGACTTTGAGTCCACTGATTAATCTTAGGACCACAGAGAGTGGAACAGCCAGACATTATGTGACTCATAATTGGATGAAGGAAATTCATTACACAGATGAAATATTCCTGTGTAAAAAAGAGATTTGACTACATACATTCTGTTTTAATTAAATTTTTCAAGAACTATGGATGATGGGGTATAGGTTAGATGATAACCACACCTGTGGTATGAGATGTTTCACAGCGTAAACAATGTTGTTTTGTTAGACAACCAAATGGCCTGAAAAAAGGAAGGAGATTTCTAGAACACGACTTGTGCGCATGCCTGTAGTAAGCTGTGAGCTGTGTACAAGCTCAGTGCAACAGTGTACAGGAAGCATGGCAGCTTGTAGGGAGACTAAATTGTAGCCTAGCATCATGACTTTATTTCTGAACACACACACACACACACACACACACACACACACACACACACCATGGCATACATGTGGCAGTTGGAGCTGGTTCTTTCCTTCTACCATGTGGTCCCAGGACTTGACTCAGGTTTTCAGCTTGGCAGCAAGTGTCTTTACCCACTGAGCCATCTCGTCAGCCCTGAATACACTTAAATATGAGACTTGCTGGGCAGTGGTGGCGCACGCCTTTAATCCCAACACCTGGGAGGCAGAGGCAGGTGGATCTCTGTAAGTTTGAGGCCAGCCTGGTCTACAGAGTGAGTTCTAGGGCAGCCAGGACTGTTTCACAGAGAAACTCTGTCTCAGAAAACATACAAACAATCACATCTGCTGAGAGCATAGCACTCCCAGTACTGGGGAGGCAGAACTTTGTGAGTTCGAGACCAGCCTGGTCTAAATAGTGAGTTCTAGGGCAGCCAGTGCTACATGGTGTGAGCCTGCTTCAGAAGGAAAGAAAAATTACATCTACTGTGACCTAGGAACAGTGATTAGTCTGTGGGAGCAACCTATTCATTATATGTGTGATAGAATAAGCTCATCACTTCTCAGCTTTAATTAAGGTCTCATGGCCGTCAGGTCTAGCTGGTCCCACAGTGCACACACTAGGCCTTCGCCAGAAAGGACATTTGAATGTGGAGAATCATGTGGGATCTTGAGGTTATAGAGCAAAAGGGATAGGAATAGTGACTGAGGGAAGCAGACATTTAAATCTGTTGGACCCTAGTGTCCAATTACCGAGGAGGAGTTGCCCCAAGAAAACACTCTCACACCACAGTTGATGTAAAAGCATGAGGATTTTAATTCTGTCACGACAGGGTCTTTCAGCATTTGAGAAGCCAAAAGACCCCAAATAGCTGGTACAGGCTACTTTTAAAGTAAAAAGCCACAGAAACAAGGGGGAGTCTGGTTTTTTTTTTTCCAACTATTAGGATTGGCTGATTCAGAGGGCTACTAGCAATGATTGGTCTCAGCCACGGCGAGAGAGTAGTTGCTAGATCAGTCGGGTTAAGGGGGAACATTTGTGTGTTGCTTTGACCCCTTCCTAGGGACTGAGTCAAAACATCAGGAACTGAGTCAACACCTAAGGGTTATCTTGCCCCTATTCCAATAACTGAGTTCTATTTGGAGATCATTCACAAGGACTCAGGGAGATGGAAAGTTCCCAACATTCCAGTACATGCATGTATAGCTGTTAGGTCCTTGGGTCCCAGGGAAGGGGGGAGCACTACTGCAGAGAGGCCTCAGAAATGGCCTCAGAGTTGTCTTAAAGTTCTACAGATGCTAGGAACTAGGAGGGAGAGCCAGAGTAGCTGAGACTGGGCTCTTTGGGCTGGAGGCCCATAGTCATCAAAGGCTCAAGCCAACTGCTGGAATGGAGATAGGACCAGAAGGAGCTCATCCTACAGCCTTGCTCTTCCCTACCCCAGCCTCCCTTCCACCCCACTCCCAACCCCCTCTACCCCGCCTCCAGCCCCCACCCCCATGGGGCTGCCCTCTCGTGGCTAGAAGCTCACAGGGAACAGGTTGGGAAAAGAATGGTTGAAGTTCCCAGAGTCCCAAAGAGAAAGTAGATTTGGGATTGAGAACTTCTTATCCTGCTGATGCTCTAACCTAGAAACCAAAAGTAGCAGTCTGCATCCTGCCACCTACCTCGTCAGCCGGTCTGATGGCCACAATGGGAGCCGTGTGCTGGTCTGTAGGTGCCGTCCTGCGTTGTTAGCGTTACCCAGCACCCTGCTTTCTTTTTGTCTTCTTCATTCCTATGACTCTTGTCATCTCATTCCTCTTCCAGCTGAGAGATGAGAAGTGTATCCTCTCAGGTCCTTTGGGTAACATCCTTTCATACCGTGTGTCAGCAGGGCTTTAATGGTTTCTAGTGATTTCCTTTTTGATGATGTAAAGCATTCTGAACACCAGGTGGGAGAATGTTTCATAGCGTTTGTGTCTGTGATAAACTTTTGGAGGGCCTGATTCTGGAACGCTAGGAGAGCTTCCCCCCATATGTAGGATAGACACAGGAAACAGAATCCTCTCGTCATCCTTCCCTTCTCGACAATGCTGAGGGATTGCCGTGAGGACTAGGCACACCTTTCTTAGGTGGCCGGCCGGGGCTGACCTGAAACACCATACTTTCTGGTCTTTTCTTTCACTCTACTCTTTCTTGAAGTGGCTCCACTTGTTAGATTTAGGGAAGGTTCACATGTGAGATTAATTTCCAGTGTCTTAGGAAAGAAGATCTCTGAGAATTTCCTGACTGTTGCTCTCTGATCAGAGGAATCAGAATCCCTAGTAGCATTCATAAATGGAAAGAGGAAAACCCATGATCTGCTGGCCATGGGGGTGAAGTTGTCCTAGAGTAAAGAGCAAATTAGGACCTTCTGTGGGGAAGTGGAGGGTGGTGTTTCCAGAGTGGGTTAGGGACAGAGCTGAGCCACGGTTAGTCATCTGTATCCAAAGGCTCCCTGTGCCAGTGTGCCTGGTGCTGTCCCTGCTGGGATGACTAAGATTTCCCAAGGCAAATGGTAGTCTGACAAATATTCAAAGGGATGTGTACTTCATTTATTACATTTGTCTACTTAATCACTTATTTTTGTTTGTGTGTGTGTGTGTGTGTGTATGTTGTGTGTTCATATACATGTCACTGCTCACAATTGGATGTTGGAAGACACCTTGAAGGAGTCTGTTCTCTTTGACCACGCCAAGCTCAGCAGCAAATGCCGTTACGTACTGAGCTAGTTTATGGGCCTAAGATTGCATTCTTTAAAATCACAGTCTTGCTAATAAAACATGTCAGACAGTGGTGGTACACGCCTTTAATCCCAGCACTCAGGAGGCAGAAGCAGGCAGATCTCTGTGAGTTCAAGGACAGCCTGGTCTACAAAGTGAGTTCCAGGACAGACAGACAACTGTAACATAGAGAAAGCCTGTCTCAAAAAAGCCAACCAACCAAACAAGCAAACTACCACCAACAAAAAAACACCAAAAAACCCACAGTGTCTTTTAGCTTCACTTCAAAAAACCAAGCCCTCACTTCCTTATTCCCCCAATCTGGGAAGATGAGCATCTTAGGAAGAAGTTCTGAAGAAGTTTCCATTTCATAAAGTCCTCTTTCCCCTTCAGTTCATTGTCTAGTCTGGTTGACTAAGTGGAAACTGTTTCCTGGGCTGAGCAGTGGGATTGTTGAACCCTAGAGTCCAATCCCCGAGGAGGAGTCACCCCAAGAGACCGTCTCTCACACCACAGTTGATGTAAAAGCATTAGGATTTTATTAATTCTGTCATGACAGGGTCTTTCAGCATTCGAGAGGCCAGAAAGACCCCGAATAGCTGGTACAGGCTACTTTCAAAGGAATAAAACCACAAAAGGAAGGGGGGGCATGTCTGGGGGTTGTTCTTTAACTATTATGATTGGCTTATTTAAAGGGCTATTACCAATAATTGGCTAGAGAGTGGTTGCCAGATCAGTTGAGGTAAGAGGAAACATCTGAGGGTCACTTTGCTCCTTTCCCAGGGACTGAGTCAAAACATCAGTAGCTGAGTCAACACCCAAAGGTTATCTTGCCCCTATTCAGGGAGATGGAAAGTTCCCAACATCTCAGTCTATGCATGTGTAGCTGTTAGGTCCTTGGTTTCCGGGGGTGGGGCACTACTGCCTCAAGAGTTGTCAGAAATGGCTTTAGAGTTATTTTAGAATATCCAGGCCGGCGGCACAGAAATCAGGTCCCCAGTGCACTAAGCTAAGAAACATGGGGGGGGGCAGGTGGAAATCAAAACATAAGAGACTGTTGTTACTCCTCTCCTGGACCCAACCCGGTTATCTTAATGGTTTTTTATTTTTTTTTTTCTTATGAGCTTGAATAATTTTAGGGACAACATTGCAGAAATCTTTAGCAGGAACCCCCTAATTGCCCTAACAGAACGTTTTATTTAGCATTCTGCTGGGCTTGTTGTCTCTGGAACCAGTTCAGAGAAAGCCATATTAGAACTGTTAGAACACACAGGCTTCCGTCTGGGTTGTCACAGTTTATGTTCACACATTTTGGACCCAGCTCTGTCACCAGTAGGAAGCTTTGCTGGAGAAGCAGCAGAACCTTCCGCCCGTTACTCCTTAGGCAGTCTTTTCTACTTCTGGTTGGAACGACTGACACAAGAAAGATGAAGATGACCAGGGGAAAGAACTTGAGTGGCATGGCTGACAGCAGAACCCAGCCCTTGCCAGCTCGTGAACCGAAAAAATAAATTAGGACTAAGCTTCAGGAAATGGCCATTTTCATATGCAGTAAAGCAAGCCATCCATATTAAATTTAGGTTACTTTATGAGGAATTTTGTATAAACCAGAAATGTACATGAGATTAGTAAGGGCTTCTTAAATTGGACAGTATCAGTGGAGTCTGGTATTCCCTTTCTTCCCAAGGAAGACTGAGAATAGGAGGCTTCCCTTCCAAGGAGGTTTGGGTGTGCTGTTAGAAGATTGCATCACCAGTAAGCCAGGCTCTGGCAGAAGAAGGGGAATTAAGGGGATCGAGGAAACAGTGGTACCTTGTTATTTATCAGGGTTGTGGGAGCGAAGCCTTCTGTAGTCTCGGTATAAAAGGTCTTGCTGTCAGCCGTGGGCAGATATAAGCTGAGACCAGGAAGACTGTGTTGGGGATCAGCAGGAGGTGAGGTGACAAGTGAAGAGACTCAAAGGGCCTGGGAGGATACTCAGATGGTGATGTCCTTGAAGGCAGGAGCTACCATGCTTCCATCCAAGTGATGACTGCATTTTGGTGTTGTGGTCACATGCTTTTCGTCTGTGATGGATTTAGAAATGAATGCTAAGGGGCTGGATAGAGGACTCAGTGGTTAAGAGCACTTACTGATCTTGCAAAGGACCCAGGTTAAGTCCCAGTCACTTATACAGTGGTTCATGATTGAGTTCTATGGTATTTGATGCCTTTTCTGGCTCCTGCGTTCACATGGTGCATATATGTACATTCAGGCAAGTACACATAAAATGAGTATTTTTTAAAGGACATTAATGCTGAATGGAAATTGAGTAAGACAGATGCATTTATTTATTTGTTTATTTTGGTGCTGTTGTTGTTTATTTGTTTTTGGAGACAGGGTTCCTCTGTATAACCCTGGTTGTCTTGGAACTTGCTCTGTAGACCACTCTGACCTCAAACTCACAAGGATCTACCTGTGTCTGCCTCCCGAGTGCTGGGATTAGAGGCCCCCCCCCAATAAGATAGACAGTGGACAGATAACAATAGTAAACTCTCTAGCTCAATCAGATGGAAGCAATGTGTTGAAAGTGGAACTGATACCGATCATGAGTGAGCAAGAGGTTACAGGGTCATTGATGTCAAGCATTGATGGAGGGGAGGGGTCCCTGCAGGTGTCATACAGGGAAGTGAACCACTTGAAGAGTAAGAATGAAAACCGGGTACAGATTGGCTTTGTCAACCTGGATCAGACTTCTGGGAGTCTAATGCCAGGCGATTCATTGTCAGTATATTTAAAACAGTACAATTTGGGGAAAGGTTTCCAGGCAGCAATCAGTCCAGTTCCAGGTGCACACTAAAGCTTACGGTGACTACATAGAGACTCTTTTACAGAGTACATGTGACCACGAGGGTGGGCTCTATAGTTAAAAGGTCTAGTGTGGTCTCTGACCGATAGCACAGCGATCAGCAGGCCATAGAGTACTTGTGACCTCTCGCCTAAGGATGGGTTATAGTCTATGGAGGGAAGAGTCCGGGATAATCATTCTGGGGTGAATCATTCTGTCTCTATAGCAAAAGGTGAGTGAGGCCTGCCTCCACAGATAGCAGAAAAGTCACCTGGTCCTTAACCAAGTCCACCCTCAGCTTTCTGGATGAAAGCAAGTATTTGATTTTATCTCCCCCATTGAGGAGACGCCCCTGTGTGATTAGCATTCGTAGTTGTGAATAGTGCTTCTCTGTGAGTACAAGGACCTCTGTGCACCAGCAAAGTGTCACCAGTGACAGTTAAAGATTGCCTTCTCCGGGATTCGGGTCAGAAACCAAAGTGAAGCAGACACAGATAAGCTGGGCTCCTGTGGGAGTGGTTTTCTTCCACAGTGCTCTGCCTTGGACCTCTTGGCCAGTAAATACCCAACACCTCATGTGTGCTTGCTACCAGATGAACCACTGTATTTTCATAGCAACCCAGTGTCCCCATTTAAAAAGAGGCATCTGAGGTGCAGGAGGTGGAGCTAACAGTTTTTCTAGGTTCACTAGCTGGAGAAGGCTAGGGTCTCTGCTGGTAATCGGGTCACTGACAGAAACCAAGTTCCTCTTTCCTTTAGTGGCTCTTCACCCACTTTGTTGTTGTATCTGAAGCTGGGCATGGTGGCTTACATCTGTAATTTCAGCACAAGGGAGGCTGAGGCAGAAGGAGTTCTCCCTCCTTCCCCCCTCCTCCCCTTTCTCCCTTCTTCCCTACTTCCCTCCGTCTTCGGTTTTTTAAGACAGGGTTTCTGTGTAAGAGCTCTGGCTGTCCTGGAACTAGCTCTTGTAGACCAGGCTGTCCTTGAACTCACAGAGATCCACCTGCCTCTGCCTCATAGAGTGCTGGACTTAAAGGCATGTGCCACTATCACCTGGCTTGGGTTGTGTTCTTTTTGCATGTTTTTCTGGGATGGTCAGTCTCACATCATTAGAACTGCTCTGGTGGCTGGCGCCTGTGTGGGTTGGATTCCAGTCCCTATGGCTGGGGCATGTTACCTTCAGGAGTTTATGATGCCATTTTCCCATTGCCCTATGATGCCTGGTGGTGAACTCTCCCTTCTAGGTTATGTGGAAGGAAGCAGGTTCTGTATACTGCACTATCACTGGACATTTCAGTTCATGGCTCCCAAAGATACCGGCTCTTCCACACAGCATAAATCTAAGCAAGAACTCCTGCCTCAACCTGCCTTGTCCTTCTCGGGGCTGGAAGCCAAAAGGCCAAGGTGCCTGAGGTTTGTCATTTCCTGGGACTGTGGGGAAGGAGTCCTCACTCTGCTGGTTCTCAGCTTGTGGAAGCATAGCTCCCCTTTGCACGGTGATCCCGCTGTGTTCCAGCTCCAGACCCCACTTTTAGAAAGAGGCAATTCCTCTGGATTAAGAAGTCCATACAAGCCTATTGAACTGTACCGCCTCTGTAAAGTAAGGCCACATTCTGAGAAGCTGGGAATTAGGTCTTAATCATAGAAACTTTTGTTGGGGAGAAGGCATCATTGAATCCAAAAAGGGCTCTTTAAATTTAAATTTTCACGATAAGGGCTAACAATATGACTCAGCAGGTAAAGGCACTTGCTGTCAAGCCTGACAACCTAAATTTATTCCCTGGTTCCCACACCTGCCTTCTGGTGTGCGTACTTGATGGCATATGAGAGCCCATATGACACACGGACAGTAAATGAATGCATGAGCAGATACGTGAGTGAATGGCTGGGAACTTCTTGTTGAATTGGAGGCTGTTAAACATCAGAAGCATCTGTGGTTCCTAGATTGTTTCTTAAAAAGTTGACCATTTTAGTGGATCCACTCCCCCGAGGACTGCGCTGTCCTCACCACTGTAGTTGTGGATGTTAGTGTGCGCTGTAGAGGACTTTCTGAATGTGTCTGTGTGTGGATGTTAGTGGATGCTGTAGAGGACTTTCTGAATGTGTCTGTGTGTGGATGTTAGTGTGCGCTGTAGAGGACTTTGCTGAATGTGTCTGTGTGTGGATGTTAGTGGATGCTGTAGAGGACTTTCTGAATGTGTCTGTGTGTGGATGTTAGTGTGCGCTGTAGAGGACTTGCTGAATGTGTCTGTGTGTGGTTACTTAACATTTTCTTGTGACCCTTGTGGAACTCGGATTAGGTGCAGGTTCGCTTTTTGCTAATTTGGACAGGACATGGTACGTTTCTTTCATTAAGAAGAGGTTGTTGGTGTCTGTTTCTGATGTGAATGGCATTGGTCTTTCCTAACATTCTTATGGTGTGGTTCTGAGACAGTAGGATTCGGGAACTGCCATGGCTTCATTCCCGAGTTGCCATTGGGTAAAGAGGATCCTGTCTTTAGCAGTTATTTGATTATTCAGTTATTGAGATAGTGTGTATACAAAACACAGACTTGAAGCTCATCCCGCCCCGTTTATTTAGTACCCTTTATCAGAGCCAGCATATTTTGTGTGCTTAGCTACAAACTGGGCTTCGGACTGGAGTCACTTTTCAGCATTTGTACCCTAAAATGAGTGTGGTGACTTCTTCCAGCCAGCGTTGTTTTTATGCCACCTCAGCACTCACTACCTTACCTATTTTGTGGCATAAACCCCAGGTTTATCATGTATGTTTTCTCTTCCTGATTTCTTGGGAAATGATACATGGTGATCGTGAAGTCATTTCCCCATGGGACCAGCCTTCTTCCCAGGGCTACTGTTCTGTGAAACTCTTCTGGCCTCAGTACCTCTAGGCTTAGTTGTTTTATTTTTCCCCTCTGTCATATTATGCTTTATTGTATCTAGGAGTTCGATATTGCAAGCCCACCGCACTGGTCTTGGCTCCTGGGTTCTGGGGATGCTCTCAGGTCCTCCAGCTTGGCAGACAAGCACTCTGCCACTAGGATATAAGGTTTTTCCTTTTCTTTTCCTTTTTTAAAATTTTTAATTTTTATTTATGTGACAGGGTTTCTTTGTCTAGCTCTGGCTGTCCTGGAAATTGCTCTGTAGACCAGGCTGGCCTCCAACTCACAGAGATGCACCTGCCTCTGCCTTTTGAGCACTGGATTAAAGGCATGAGCCACCACCACCCAGTCTATACCCCCTTTTTTTTTGTTTTTTTTTTTGTTTTTTTTTTTGGTTTTTCGAGACAGGGTTTCTTCTGTAGCTTTTGGAGACTGTCCCGGAACTAGCTCTTGTAGCCCAGGTTGGCCTCGAACTCACAGAGATCCGCCTGCCTCTGCCTCCCAAGTGCTGGGATTAAAGGCGTGCGCCACCACCGCCCGGCCCTATACCCTAATTTTTAAATTCATTTTAAAAAGCTGTCCTTTCTCATTTTGCATACCAATCCCAGTTCCCTCTCCCTCCCCTATACCCTGATTTTTTTTAATGGAAAACTTTTTTATTAGATTGACTTGTATTTGTGTGTGTTGGGAGGGTTGGAGCTGTCCATCTACCTGTGCAGGCCAGAGGCGAGCCTATATGATTGTTTTCTTCTTCCACGTGGGTGCCATGACTCAAACTCAAGTTATATCTAACAAATCATTTCACCAGCCTCAATTTTAAGAACAAGCAAATAAGCAGTACCTGGACAGTATCTCATGCATCACAGACAGACCTCAAACTCACTAGGTAGATACTCCACACTGACCGGGGACCAGTTTCTGGTCCTCTGCCTCCTGAGTGCTAGGATTACAGGCATGTACTTCCATGCCTAGTTTATGTTTTGGGGAATCAAACTCAGGGTTTCAGGCATGCTAGGCAAGTACTCTCCCTGCTGATCTACAGCCCCTCCCCGGTCTTAGCGTTTCGAAGAACTCTCTTTCCATCAAAGCTGCTCCACTTTCCATTACTAAGCATGAGAATGGGCAGCATTCTCATTTCTCCATAGTTTTACCAGCAGTTCTTTTCTGGGTTTTGGCTTTATTTTGTTTTCCTTTTTAAAATAGTTATCACCTGAATGGGCAAATGTTCTTGCTTTTAAATTTTGGTTTCTAGTTGTTTCATGTTAAGACATGATCTCACAGTGTAACCTAGTCTGATTCCGTGTCTGAATCCTCCTGTCTCAGCCTCCAAGGTACTAGGACAGTAAAGTGATCCACCACACCCAGCTCTGGGACTCCAGTGAAGTGAAACATTGAGTCTTTGTAGTCTTTATGCGGAAATGTTGAGTCTTTCTCTGTTAAGTCAGCTGTCAGCTGTAGAGTCTCCTCATCAGGTTGAAGATCCCGTTTCCTCTTCTGGTTTGCTGACGGTCTACATAAAGACAGAATATCACACTATTTCTGCATTACAAAGTTGTTGTATCTATGCAGTATTTTTTTTTTTAGGATGCTTAGATAAACTGCATTGTTTTTTCTTTTCCCTCCTTTCCTTCTTCCTCCTCTCCTCTTCCCTCCCCTCATCTCCCCTCCCCTCCTTTCCTCCCCCCTCTCCTCTTCTCCTCTTCTGCCCTCCCCTCCCCCTCCCATCTCCTCCTCTTCTCTCCTCTTAACCATTGAGCTATCTCTCTAGCTTCTGATTTTACCCTTCAAAAAATATATTCTGTTTACTTTTAAATGATTGGAGATATTCTTGTTATCGCTGATTGATACTTGAAGTTTTATTCTGTTATGGGGAGTCAACATCCTTGTATGTTTATAATTCTTTATATCTGTTCATATTTGTTTTATATCTGTGCTTTCAAATATGTCTTGATGGTCTCATGTTGCTGAGTAGTTTTTTTTTTTTAATAAATGACTGCTGTGAGGGTTAATGGTATTCAGTTCTGAATACTTTTACCTGTTCTTGAGAATGAAATTGAGCCTCTCACTGTAATGACAGACTTACCTACCTTTCTCTCCAGTTCTGTCCCTCTGCTTTATTTTTAAGCTTGGTTGTTAGGTTCAAACACATCCAGAATTGCTGTCTTCAAGGGTGAACTGACTTTTCTAAGCTGTTAGTTTTGTCCCTCATTATCCTGGTAGCTTTCTTTGTTTTGAAGTCTGTTTTGTTAAGGCTCACCCCAGCTTTCTGTTCTTAGTATGTTTTATATCCCCTTTACTTTGAGAGAACCCGTGGTGTAGTTGTTGAAATGAGATGCTTAAAGACAGAACATGGTGGTATTGTGCACTCATTATGGGCACCCTTACTCTCTATCCGGTAGATTCAGACAACCCTCTCCTCTCCAAGCCCTGACTGTTAGAAGTGCCCAAAGACACTGATCACCAAATAGACTTTTAGGAGCAGTGTAACTTCTAGTTGAGAGCTTCTCACTGCTCTATAAGTAATGCCATTTTTCTGAGGCTCTTTTTGAGTTTTTCCTTTGGCTTTCAATAATTAGTTATGATGTATTTGGAGACAGATTTGGGGAATGACTTGTTTGGGGGTTCACTGTATATTTTGTGTTTTGGGGCTGCTGCTTTTGCTAAACTCCCAACCATCACTGCTACACGTTTTTGGGTTTTTAAATTTTTTTATTTTATATATTTTTGGTGTTTTTCTTTTAATTTTCTGCAAATACCTCCTTTTTTTTGTTTGGATACTGATCGCATGGCGTTGACCACAGGCCTTTGAGCCTCCCTTCATTTGGTTCCGTTGTCTTCTCTGTGAGTTGTTCAGAGTAATTGCACTTGGTCTGTGTTCACAGACAACAACCTCCTGTCACCTGCAGTCTCCTAGGTGACATCCAATATGTTTGTTAATATCTCCTATTTTCTGGTTTTTCGAGACAGGGTTTCTCTGTAGCTTTGGAGCCTGTCCTGGAACTAGCTCTTGTAGACTAGGCTGGCCTCAAACTCACAGAGATCCGCCTGCCTCTGCCTCCGCCTCCTAACTACTGGGATTAAAGGCGTGCGCCACTATCGCCTGGCAATATCGCCAATTTCTTTGACACTGTCTTGTCATCCTTTTGGAGAATGTTCACCCATTATGGAACAATTTTATGATAAACAATTTTATAATAAACATCTCTAAAATATGTCAAGTAATTTTACATCTGCCATTCTTGTTATTTGTATTGTCTTTCTGTATGAGTTGATTTCCCTGACTTTAATATGCTACATAATTTTGGATTGTATCTTAGATACCTTAACTATTTTAAAACTCTGTATGTGTCTTCTTAAGTCTTGTGAAGAAGGCTGGTAATTTTGTTGTGGGATGCCCTCCTCTTAGCTGTGTTCATATTGCAAGTTGGAACCAGCCTTGGTTGATTTAGGGTTCCAGTGTCTTTTCTGTTTTCAGAGTTTAGGGGTCTGTCTGATTTGTGCACTACCCAGAGGGGTCAGTCTGAGACTTAGGCAATGTCTAACCCATGATTAAGTGCTCAAAATCATGAGTGTGCTATTTAGATTGAGCAAGGGACTGGCTGGCTTCTGGGTAACCTCAGGAGTCTGTAGTAATTTTGAGCTCCTTTGTCTTCCTCGTCTTGGTATTTGTTGTGCCCTGAGTCTTCTTTTCTGGTCACATGCTTCTTTCTTTGCTTGGTCACATGCTTCCTTATGCTGACTTGGAGGGTTTAAGTGACAGGACATAGGAAAGAGCACAACTATTCAGCCATCCTTTGGAAGTGTAGCTCCTGCCCTCCATGGGGGTTTGGGTGACACCTCCTGCTCACAAGCTAGGGGCTGCAGGGCCTCTCCGAAGCTCCATGGCTACTCAGACTTTCCAGGTTTTGAATTGCTCTGAGTCTAGATAGGGGTGGGTCAGAGGGCAAAGAGCAAATGAGGCATCTTAGACCGAACAGTGCATCTGTCCCTGGTGAGGCTACACCAGCTGCTTCTAGTGTGGTTCGATTTTGTAGCTACTTTCCGTGAGAGAAACAGTGGAATGCACTTTTCAGTTGTGTCTGGATGCAGAACCTGGTACAAAAGTTCAGTTTCCTTGACTGTGTGTAGTTTTAATTCCTTCTAAATTTCAAAGGGGATGGGCTGAGTCCTTTACTTCCTAGGCCTACAATACTGTCTATCAGTGAGAACTCTAAAGTTCATCTGTTACAGATAACTGTTGGTTAAAATAAGACCCAGTAGGTCTTTAACTGTCCTTAAGATCTGAGTAAGGGATGACCACATGATTGGTTGAGCGTGAGAGCCTTGTATGTCACATGTGCTGTTTGGATGTGTAAACCTCTTTGCTTCCTGCTCTCATTTTTATTGTTCCTGCCTCTCATTTGATGAATAAAATAAAGTTAACACGGGAGAAGGAGATGGTCCTCTGATGGGGTTTCCAGCCGTGTGTCAGTTGCGAATGGGCTGTTGTATCCTAAGTTTATCAGCAGCATCCAGCATGGCACGCACACCTCAGCACTACTGGCCTTTCTGCCTTTTCCTCTGTCTTGCTGAAGGGCCTGCTCTCTGTCATATAAAATACAGTTTTGATCCCCTCCTGTGTGGGGATCAAAGACTTTAATTTTCTGTGGTCTTTACTGATGTCAGTATGTGTGCTCCGGTGACTTCTCAGGCTTCCTCCGTTATGGCTCCTGTCTGATAGATGGAGGTACTTAGTTTAGTGTTGGTTCAACTGAGGACATGTTATGGCCTTCCAAATTACATGATATCTGAGATCAAGGTTTCTGTATTCATCTTGTTAGGTTGATTCTTGGCCTCGTGTTATTTTATTATGGAGTGTTAGTTTTGTGGGATGCAAGAGTTCTGACGATGGAAGTAGTGGTTATAACAGGTGAGTGTGTAGCTACCAAGCTGTACAAAAGTCTGTTAGTAGAAGTACACCTCAGTATCATGCAAAATAAAGCATAGTACAGACAAAAAAACATTTGGACATGACCAGAGCTTAAAGAATAATGAATGGTAGAATATACATAAAATAATCCGCAGTGTATCAGGATTGGTGCTAACACAGGGATGGCTTGCGGTCAACTCGGATCTCACGTAACTGATTCTTTTTGCTCATGAGTACTCAAGTGTATGCATGCTTGTGGAAGCCAGAGATAATCTCTGCTGCCGTTCTTAAGGAACTGTCCAAAATCTACTTACTTATTTTAGAGACATGGCCTCTTACTGATCCGAGACTTACTGAGCCCAGCTGGCCAGTGAGTCCCAATTGTCTCTGTTAGTCTCCACCTCCTCAACACTGGGATTATAAACACATGCCATTGAGTCCAAATTATTTTATAGGGATTTGGGGGTCTTGAATCTCCAAGTCCCCAAGTATAGTGTTTTGAATGAGATGTTCCCTACAGTCTTGGGCTTTGGAATACTTGATCCCTATACTGATTCTGTTTGGGAGGTTTAAGAGGTGTGGCTGTGTTGGAGGAAGTGTGCCACTGGAGCTGGGTTTTGAGAATTCATCAACTTGAGGCATTTTGAGTTGGCTCTCTCTGCTTTCTCCTTGTATTTTGAATTGTGAGCCCTTAGGTCTCAGCTTCCAGCTCTAACTGCCATGTCTGTGACATGAGGCCATGCTACCTACCATCTCTACTATTATGGATCTTAACTCTCTGGAACCATAAACCCAGAAGAATCAAACAACCGCTTCCTTATATAAACTGCCTTGGTTACAGGTTTTATCTCAGCAATAGGAAATTAACTAATCCTTGGTACCCAGGGTGAATAGCTGGTGGATGCTGTAACCACAGCCTAGTGAGCCAGTGTAGCAGGACCCCAGCAGGCAGTAGTGTTGGGAGTAGCACAGATTGTAGAGGCCCAGCTCAAGAGATTTCAATGGGAAGCAAGGACTTTAACAGTATTGATTGTTCTTTTGACAATATCACTGTTTTCAGCCTATGTCCTGAGGCTAAATTTAACGCTCCCCCCTCCCCCAGACTAATTTCTTTGGTGGAGGAAAGTTCCAGACAGCGGAAGGTTGAGTCTGACTGATAACTTGTGCAGACCTGTAATGGAACAGAGCAAGTGGAGCAGAAAGAAATACAAAATACACAGTTTGGAAAGGAAATGAACTCCGGCAAAGCTTAATGTTACAGCCAGGATTTGTGCTGGAGGAGAGACGTCTGTGGTTGTTAGAGAGTCACAAGAGGAGTCTGACCTGCACTGGAGCAATGGGAAGGACACCTTCAGGGAAAGACCACCCTTCCCCAGCTAAACTTCAGTCTGTGAAAAGAGAAAGCCTAAGGGGCTGCTCCAACATATAAAAGTCGCTGTTAATATGATCAAAACAGGCAAGGGTCCATCCCAAGCTGGCAGCCAAACTTGACAGCAGCATCCATGTGGTACTGGCTTTAGAGGCATAAAAGATGGAAAGGGTGGGGTTGTGCGTTCTTCCTCCTGGGCTTCAGAGCCACCGAGGCCAGGCAGCATGTGGCAGGGAAGTCCCTGTGTGAAGGCCCTGAGAGGACAGGAGTTGGCTTCCTGCTTGCAGTTTGAGATGTGGAGCCCTTAGCCCTTGGCCATTATGGACCCTAACCCCCTGGAGAACTGTAATCTCAAATAAACACATCTTTCTGTGAGTTGCCTTGGTCATGATGATTTATACAGCAATGGGAAAGTAACTAAATCACCATGTGAAAAGCCCGAGTGGGAAATGAAGAAGTGGCTCAGTATCTGCCTCTGATTTACACACGTATGTAAAAGCATATCTGCATACACGTGTGCACACACAAACATTGGATACAGAAAAATAGCAGAAATGTGCTTAAAGCCATTTGGAAAATTGTTGGAAATCCTAGCCTAATCTCAAGTCAAAATTCACTTAAAGATATCTTTTAAAAATGAGATTCAAGTCCCTGATCTAAATTACATACTTTTTGGGGGGTTTTGGTGCGGGTGTTGGACATACTGAGCAGCTCTGCCACCGAGTTAAGTGCTCGGGTCTCAAACGATAGTTTTTAGAATCAAACATTCTAACACAGTACCATTCAAGGATACCCAAGTTTGATACTTACATGGTAAAAAATGACAATCTGAAAAAGTAGATTTTTTCCATAATTAAAACATTATGTTTCTGTAAGAATTGAAAACTCTGTGTCCAGTAAAAACATTACAGGTCATAACACAGAATAGTCTCGAACCCGAGCCAGTGTGTTCTAGGCGCCATTCACCCGTGTCGGGTGGTGTGGTGCTGTGCAGCCTTTACTGTTGGACATGCTCTGTTGCAGCCCACACCCTCAGCTGTTCTGTGACCCTATGGTGTTCTAAAACACCCACAGTTTTAGAGTTCAGCTGTATAGCGACTGAGCACTTGGTGCTTTTCTAGAGTGCCTGAGTTTGCTTTCCAGCACCCACACTGGGCTGCAGGGAATCTGATGACCTCTTTTGGTTTCTGCAGGTGTGTACACACACACACACACACACACACACACACACACACACACGGCATATTTGTTTGCTTGCTCATTCATTCATTCATTCATCCATTCTCTCCTCCTGTGCTAGAGCCTCTTTCCCAGCAGTGATGAAGAATGTTAGATTAGTGATTACCAAGCAGTTGCTGACTTTAAAAAACTCCGATGAGCTATTAGAAGAGGAAAACTAAAACTCAGTGGAGAATCCGTGTGTGTGTGTGTGTGTGTGTGTGTGTGTGTGTGTGTGTGTGCGCACTCGTGCTTGTGGAAGCAAGAGAAGATGTTAGCATTCTGCTCTGTCACTCTTTGCCTTGTTCCTTTGAAGACCTCAGCCTAAGCTGGCAGCCAGCAAAAGATCATTGACCTCTTGTCTCAGTCCTGCCCAGTGCTAGGGACCCAGTGCCCAGCTTGTGTATAGGTGCTGGGGACTTGGACTTGGGTCCTCCCATTTGAGAATGACTGCTTCTGAACACTTGTTCTCTCGGAAAGTTTCTGTTTCCGGCTTCTTCAAGTTCTCATGGTTTATTCTCGGTGTTTCCTGTTTGAGAATGGGTCTTGCTTTGTTGTTCAGTCTAACCCCAGACTTGCAGGCCTAAGTAATTCTCCTGCCTCAAATCTCTGTAGCTAGGAGTGCAGGTGTGGGCCACAGCACCTGGCTTACCTTCTTGTTTCCATAAATAACCCAGTCATTTTTAGAACTTCTGATGATGGACATGAACTTAACTGCCTTTGCCTTCAGGGATCCCTTCCGATTCATGATTGAATTGGCATAAATTATTGGTTTTATTTCTTCTTAGATTTACATGCTTAAAATCTGTGTTCCTACATGCCAGTACACAGGGAAGCAAGAATTTTTCAGGCCTGGATTTTAGAAGGCTTCCTGCTGTATGTTTTTCCTATATTCTTGATCAAAACATTCCAGTAGCAAGAGAGGAAGGTGTGGTAGTTTGGATGTAATTGGCTAGGAAGTCTGATGTTGATGGCTCCTGCCGGTTGAGTCCAGCCAGGGCTAATCTGGGTGCCTTCTTATCAGTACCAATCCCACCACTGTGCTCATGACCCAACCACTCCCAGGGTCTGTCACCACCTTCCATCACGTCAGAGCAGATTACAACACAAGAAGTCTAAGGCATCTAAACCTTCAGGTTACTGAGTGTTTCTTGATTTTTTGATAACTAGAGGTTTAAAATGTTTTGTTTTCATGTGCTAATATAAAAGAATAGGAGGTTTGGTGCCTCCTATGGAGACCGGAACAAATTCCCACATGCTGTGGCTTAACAGAAATCCATTCTTGGGTAGTTGCGGCAGCCCAAGGTAAGATTGGATGTCAGTAGGACTGTGTGAGCGAAGGAGAGAGGCTTACTTTTCTAGGTTCTCATGGCTGCCTATCTTCCTTAGTTTGTAATCTCTTCCTCATCTTCAGAGTGCAGTTCCCCATCTGCTTCTGCCATCAGAGCCTTAATACCAGCATTCCTTCTCAGACGAATAGGAACACCCATGCCACACTGAGCCCTTTGATTCCCTGAACACGAGGTCCTTGATACACCTACAGAGCTCCTTACCATGGGAGAGACAGTTGCTGGTTTCAGGGAGCAGTAGGTGACTGTGTGAGGACATTACTTTGGGACCATGGCAGGACTGTAGTGTAGAAATGTCAAATAAAGCTGGTGCCTTTTGAGACCCGGGAGACAGTTACAGTGACTAGTGCAGAAACTGTGCTGGAAGCCTTTGATCTGGTGCTTGACTGGGGCCAGTTCAGTGCATGGTGCTCTCTTGGGGCTAACACCCTTTTGTCTCTCCCTCCAGAGCCCTTGAGTCTAGCTCCTTTCTGTCCTGTCTCTCTCTTCCTCTCCTCCCCTCCCCTCCTCTCCCCTCCCCTCTGCGCTCTCTCTCTCTCTCTCTCTCTCTCTCTCTCTCTCTCTCTCTCAGCTGGGTGTGGTGCATGCCTTTAATCCCTTCACTCTGGAGGCAGAGGCAGGCAGATCTCTGAGCTGGGAGTCCAACCTGGTCTACAGAGTGAGTTCAGGCAAGCCAGAGTGACACAGTGAGATCCTGCATCAACAAACCCCCCAGATTAATTTCTATATGGTCCATTTTGGCTTCAGACTAGCCTTAGTCTTTCTGCCTCAGCCTCCCAAATGCTGGAGTTACAGGAATACAGCGTTCAGCCTCTTTACCCAATTTATAATACTATTTATTTATTTATTTGTGTTTGCATGCATGCAGGCATCCTGCAACTGTGCCACAGTGGGAATGTGGAAGTCAGAGAAGAACTTGCAAGAATCAGTCCTCTCCTTCCCTTCTGACTTTTGAACTAAGGTCATCAGGCTTGGTGGCAGACACCTTTATGTAAAGGCAGCTTTGATATCTTACCCAAGTCAGTGCCTTTTGGACTGCACAAAATGAACCAGCCCAACCCAGACCCAGATCCCTGCTCAGTTTTCACAGTTCTTAAGGCCTTGTATATTCTCCATGTGAATCTGAAAAGAAGTTTCATAATATGTAAGCCATAGGTGGCGGGGTTTCAGAGGCAAACACTGGCAAGCCCCAGGGTGGTGCAGTGGAGCCTGCAGACTTTGAGGGCAGCCAGTACTGATTATGACGTTTTGGGCAAAGAGACGGAGCAACAAAGAACCTTTTTCCTGTCTGTGCAAAAGTCTGCTCACCAGGACAGTCCCTACAGGGCCACTGTGAAGACAAGCAAATGACACAGTGTGGGTGTGGATATGTTGAGTTCATCGGCCTCTGCAGGCTGCTTGCTCTTGGCTGAAGTCTGAGTCTTGCTGTGCACAGCTTTACTCCCCCAGTCCCGTCTCTGTTTTCAGTTCGGAGCTTTCAGCACCGTCTGTCTGTGGAGAAACCCACGCTTCCCTCTGTCCGTCTCAGCTCCCACTAATGGTTTTGCCCCCACCTTAGCTATTACTTTTCCACAAAGCCTTCATTTATCTTCCATCCCTTCCTGGGTCAGTTGTCCCCGTATTTCTGCCAACACCACTGTGGTAGCACTCACTGTTTCTATTTTTGTATTGACCTCTGACCTTTGTCTCTCCCTCACAGACTCCAAGTTTTGGGGACGTGGGTTATATTTCCCTGTTTCCAAAGATAAAGGGTGCCAGGTGGAGACCAGTTGGTCAGTTCTACTCACAGAACACATCCTGGTCAGAAACTTTTTCAGCTCTATCATAGGCTGTTTTTATTTATTGTTTTTGTATGTGTGAGTATGTACATATGTTTGTGTGTTTATTATGTTCATGTGTGTGTGTGTGTGTGTGTGTGTGTGTGTGTGAGAGAGAGAGAGAGAGAGAGAGAGAGAGAGAGAGAGAATGCATGTGTGTAGAGGCCAGAGGACTGTGGGTGTCTTGCCTCAGGAACTATCTACTGTGTTTTTCGGGCAGGGTTTCTCCCTGGCCTGTGGCTTGCTAGTTAGGACAGGCTGTGGACAAGTGAGAAGGGACAGGAGGACCTCTTTCTCTCAATTGCTGAGAGTACTAGCATGGTTTATAGCATGAGTGCGGGGTATTGAACTTGGGTCCTCACTTGCATGGACAGTCTCCCCAGCCTGGTGTCATTCCCCCACTTTGTTTTGTCCTTTTTAATCCCTGGATTTTTATGTGCAGGGATGGTTGGGAAAGTTAAGTATAAAAAATAGAATGACAATTTGTTGTATCAAGTTTTATTGGTATAGAAATCAATTACTAAGGGTTCTTTTTACATAATTTTGGTTTGGTTTGGGGGGCAGACTTGATTCATTGGTGTAACCTATGTTAACCCTTTACTGTGTTGGAACAAGCTATCTTGTACATTTTTTTCCATCTTAATTTGGTTAGTGCTTTTAGTATTTTATGTAGTTCTGTTTTGGTTAGTCTTTTCCTTTTATGTCTGTGGAGGTCAGAAGGCAGCTTTTATTAAGTGTGTTAAGTCAGGAAGAACCCAACATGACCAAGTCGCATCTTTAAGAGAAAGAAATACTGAAGATCATTACAAATCACAACCATCTGCTCAGCTGAGCCACTTAAAGTGATGCTTGATCAACCACACTGGAATCCTGAAAGTACCCAGAGTGCATCTAGAGTCGAGAGCAGAGGATCTGCTCAGAGGGGAGAGCATAGAGCAATGATGAATGTTCTTCTTTCACTGTAGATCCTAGGACTTGAACTTTGGTCGTCAGGCTTGTGTGGCAAGCGCTTTCACCCACTGAGCCATCGTGCAAGTCCTGGTTAGACGCTGTAGTAGTAGTTTATCTTAATACTAAGTTTTGTCTTTGAAGGCAGCTCAGTTTCTTTTTTAAGGAAAACTTCTGACTCTAGTGTGAAGTGAGTCACAAAGAGTTGGAAGCGTCACACGTTGCCCCGTTTGGGTGAACTCTTGTTAAACCCTCCCAAGCCTACATTCATCATTGCTCTATGCTCTCCCCTCTGAGCAGATCCTCTGCTCTCGACTCTAGATGCACTCTGGGTACTTTCAGGATTCCAGTGTGGTTGATCAAGCATCACTTTAAGTGGCTCAGCTGAGCAGATGGTTGTGATTTGTAATGATCTTCAGTATTTCTTTCTCTTAAAGATGTGACTTGGTTGTGTTGGGTTCTTCCTGACTTAACACAGCAAGTCTTTCACCAGTCACAGCTTTGTCTCTGTCTAGGAATTTCTTCTTGACTTGCTGTTTATCCAGGATTTGTTTAGAAAGAGGACCTTTGCCTTGCTAATGGAGAGAGCTTTGGCGTGTATGCAGAGTCTGCAGTCCTTGCCGAGCAGGTTTGGGGTGGGGCTGTTTGCTGCTGAACTTGAGGGGCACCTCTCCCTACTGTATATTTTTAAAGTATTATCACTGACTTCTTATTAATTTTTAACTTTTAATTTCCCTGGCCTTTTTTGTTATGGATATTAAAAAATGTAGTGATTCTAAGTTGCTTCATTCTTTTGAGGAATAGTTTTTTTGCATTTGTGGTTTTGCTTTTTTTTAATAAATAAAGTTTAATTTAAAAGACCTTGACATGTGAATTAGATTGATGGTCCCACCATTAAAACCTTATACCTGTAATTCGTGTGTGTATGTTCATGCTGGGTTTGTGTTTGAGAAGACCTGTGTGTTGGACTTCACCCTCTACAAAGACCCGATGTGGGTGGCAAACTCTAGCTGCCTGAGAGCTGAGACATTTCTCTGTTTCTTCATTCCACCTTGCCACCCGATGTCATGGGTCCTAGGCATCAGGACTCAGGTTCTCACATTTGAATGGCAACACTTTACAGGTATGTACCATCACACCCCGCTTACTCCAGCTTTCTTGGGGCCCAACAGCTGGCTGTAATCCATCAAAATCTCATGTCCAAGGGAGCATGCCTATAATTCCAGCACTTGGGAAGCTGAGAAAAATCTTTTTTCCCCTATCAGCATAGGTATAATGATTAAGGGTTTGTGGATTAAACTATTAGACAGGTACACAAGGATAAAAATGCTTATACCCATGTGGGTAGTGACACCCCCAGCAGAATCAGCACTTGGGGAATAGATACTGACATCCCAAAGTGGGAAGGGTATTCAAGAAGGTGAGGCAGGAGAGTTTCTAATTCGTAGCTAGCATGACTACAATATGAGGTCCAGACATAGACTATATAGTCCCTGTTTTAATAATGGTAGTTTTGACTTGTTCAGACATGAACCCTCAATAAAACAGAGGGATTTTTACATAAAATAGAAGCTTCATTACAATGACCAAAGTATGGCAGATGCCTTCCTTAGTATCTGAACTGGGGAGAATTAAGATGGGAAAGTGTTTAGTTGTGAACATGTGGACCTACCCAAGTTTGATTCCTAGAACCCACATCAAAAAGCAGGACATGGCTTCAAGTGGAAGTAGCAGCTCACACTTCTAATCCTAGCATGGGGGAGGCAGAGACAGAAGGATCCCTGGGGCTCACTAGCCAGCCAGCCTCGTTTGACTGGAGAGCTCTCAGTGACTTCATGTGTTGTGTAGCTAAAACAATAATAGAAAGCATGCAGAGTGTGTCAGCCATCATGGGATGATGTATTAGGTAAAATAACAAATCAATGTAATTTTGTTTTTCCTTTTATTTCTTTTGTCATTTACTTAAGGTGGGAAAACAGTCCCCACTGTCTTCCAGTGCACACTGCTATCTTATACTCGCCAGCAGGACATCCCACACACATATCTGGGATTTTAGCATTAGCTTTTCTAATATGCTGTTTTTGTTTTTGTTTTCCCCGAGACAGGGTTTCTCTGTGTAGCTCTGGCTGGCCTCAGACTTATGGCTATCTGCCTGCTTTTGCCTCCTGAGTGCTGAGATTAAAAGCATGCTCCACCACTGCCTGAAAAAATAAAATTTTTTTATTTAGACAGCTTCGTTAAAAAAGTTCATATATCCAACCTGGTCTACAAGAGCTAGTTCCAGGACAGGCTCCAAAGCTACAGAGAAACCCTGTCTCGAAAAACAAACAGACAAAACAAAACAAAAAAAAACAAAAAGATTTATTCATATATTATAAAATCACTTAACTTTTTATTGTTCCATGTGTATATGCGTATGTGTGAGTGTGGGGACTCACATGTGGCACTCAGAGGATCCAGGAGTTGAACACAGGTCATTAGACTTCAGTGACAGATTCTTCTCCCCTCTGAGCTGTCTTACTTGCCCCAAGTCAACTTTGAAATGTCCACAATGTAGTGATCCTTAGGATGTCTGCCGAGGTAACAGGTGTGTGGAAGAGCGCCACTGTCTAGCTTCAGGGTGTTTCATTACCCCCAAGAGCAGCCCTTACCAGTAAGTACTCACTTCCTGCTTCCTCCTTCCCGCTTTCTATAGCTTTCTCCACGCTAGGCACTCTGTAGACTGCGTGTGGAATTGTCATGTATGGTATTTTGCGGCCATGTCTTTTCACTTGGTTTTTCTGCAGGGTTCATGCATGTTGCAGCATGAACACTGGTTTTTCTGCAGGGTTCATGCATGTTGCAGCATGAACACTGGTGCTTCATTTCTTGTTTGAAATGAACTTGAAATTTCAGAATAGTTGGATATTTACGGGAAAACTGAAAAGCAAGTGGGGAAACTTCCCATGCACACCAGCCCTGATCCTTTTAGTAACAGGGTGATTTAGTAGTGCACATTCAACACACAGTGAATCAATGTTAGTTATACTTGTTTCTTCGTTTATTTTTCAAGACTGGGTTTCTCTGTGTAGCCTTGGCTGTCCTGGAACTTGCTTTGAAGACCAGACTGCCCTCGACCTCAGAGAGATCCGCCTGCCTCTGCCTTCTAATTGCTGGGATGGTGGTGCTGCATGCATTTAATCCCAGCACTCGGCAGGCAGATCTCTGTGAGTTCAAGGCTAGCCTGGTCTGCAGAGTGAGTTCCAGTACTGCCTCCATAGCTACTGAGAAATTTGTTTCAAAAAACCAAAAGAAAAAAAAGTTGTTTATACTTTCCACTAAACTAAAGCACACACTTGATTTAGCTGTTTTTCACTCCTCCCAGCACCTGTCTAGGACCTGTACTGTACGCAATCATTATTTCTCCTCTGGTTCTGGTGTTGTAGCCGTTTCTTGACTCTCATTGTTTTTGATGACCTGGGCAACTTTTAGCAGTAGTGAATATTTCGTAGACTGTTAGCTGGGGTTTAGCTGAGGTTTCTCTCCTGGTTAGACTGAACTTATAAATTTGAGAGAAAATGCCACAGTCATTATTAACATCAAGCGGACACTGCTGTCAGCGCTTGCCACCTCCTAGCAACCCTGCTCTCCTAGATGAAGGTAGACTGTTCACTGTGAAGCTCCTCTCCTTGCCTTTCCTGCGGGGCTCGAGATGTAGCTTGGCAGTCGAGATTGCCTGCTTCTCTTGCAGAGCTTCCTCATCGCTGTCCATGATCAGGAGCCCAGGATCTTGAGAGTTACTGGTCACGAAGATGCCTGCACTGCCTTGTTCAGTCATTTGGACTTGAGGCTATATATTTTGTAACTTAGTGTATATACCCAATCTTTCTCGTTTTATGTTTGTGGATGTTTTGCCTTTAGGTATGTCTGTGATCCACATTTGTGCAGTGCCCCAGGAGGCCAGAAGAGGAAGCTGGAGCCTGTAGAACAGAAGTTACAGACAGTTGTGAGCCACCATCGTGTGCTGAGAATGGAGTTCAAAGTTTATGAAAGAGCAGCCAGTACTCTTAACCCCTGAACATCTCTCCAGCCCCTATAATCTCTTTTTTAAAGCTTTATTTTAATCTGTGAATAGGATGTGCCTGTGTGAGGGTGTGCACATGAGAGTGCAGGTGGCACTGAATCCAGAAGACGGCTTCAGGTTTCTTGAAGCTAGAGTTCGAAGTGACCCTGAGCTGCCCATCATGGGTGCTGGGCATCACACCCAGTTCCTCTGCCAGGACAGCATGCTCTTAACCACTGAGCCATCCCTCCAGCCTCCTGAGGATGTCCGTTAGAGAATATAATTTAGCCCAAACTTCCCTCTTTTAAAAGGTACCAGTCAGAGTTAGAGTACATCTCCAAGTGCCAGTGACATCATTACGGATAACGCAGTGGAGCGGTTAACCAAAATGAGGTGACCGGGCCGCATTCCAGAGGTAACTAGCCATAGAGTGTGTTCTAGCTGAACGGTAGTTAGGGGATTCAGCCGAGAGTGGACAAAGGATGTGGCTGCAGTGCTTGATAGTAGCTTTGAACCTCATTAAATTCTGTGGATTTCTCTTCCCCTCCCACAACAAGCCACAGAGAAGCTAAAGGTTTTAAATCAAAACCAGATGAGTGCCCAAGATCGTTAGCAACACCAGCTAGCAGCCAGGTGGCCCTGTGCTCTGGTTTCAGACCTGGAATCTCAGAGACTTCTAGTCTGTGATAGGATGAAATTTCTGTTTTAAGCATCTTGTTTTGTGGGAAACAGATCTGGGAAGTTAAATACTCCTTCATTCTTCATAGTAAGGTTTTGAAACTAAATCTGGAGTTGCCATACCCAAAGTTCTTTTGTTATTTTTTAAAATTTTTTTTGTGTGTTCATTCACTACACTATGTAAATTTCAAGTTGTAATCATTATGATTAAGTCAGGCATGGTGATACAAATCTAAACCCAGGACTTGGGAGGCTGAGGCAGGAGAATCATGAGTCCCAGGCAAATCTGAGCCTATACCTGAGACTCAAAAACAAAAAAAAAAAACTAACATGAAAAAGAAACCAGAGCACTGGCTTCTCTCCTAGAGGACCTGAATTTAATTCCCAGCACCCACGTCTAGAGGTTAAAATGGAGCCCAGACTTCTTAGGTGAAGGGGCATGGTCGATCGGTATTTAGAATTAACCAGACTAGCTTAATATAAAATATTTAGCTTTAATAAACAGAAGAAAGGGAACTTACAAAACCAGGGTTCCAGTGATACAGGAGCGCAGGGAACAAAAGAGGCAGAGGCAAGCACACTTGGATGTTTTATCTGTTTTTCTGTGGCCCCAGGGGGACACACCCTAAACGGAATGTGATTGGCTGAAGTTCCCCATCACTTAGGACCGGTGGTGGGCCTATTGTGGAAACAAATACTGCAAGGGGGAGGGGTTCTGGCTGGGTCTCAGCAGCAAGCCAGCGCTCCAGCAGCAGGGTGGGGAAGCAAGTGGCTTTCTCTCTTCTACCAGCTGTGCTTCTATTACCTGTGTGCTCAGGGGCCTGGACTGGGTGCTTCCAGGTTCCTGCTCCTTACTCAAGGGATTGAGCTAGAAGCTCACATTATTCCAAACTGCAGCAGTAGTGCAATGAAAAAGAAACACTATCAGGAGTGACAGTAGGCCACCTAACATTTCAATTGACGAGTTTGGATCATGTAATCCCTTGCAAACTTCACGCTCCTACCTTCTGTATCAGGAATCTTCAGAAGTACATTTGGATAGGAACTGCATGCAGAAAAGGGGCAAATACTGTTTTGATAGTGAGCGTGGGAAACTCATTCCACTGCCCAGAGTGTTCTGTGCAGCTGCTGCGGGTGGATTCTTTGAGGGGTGTGTGCAGTCCAAGCCATGTGGAGTCCTAGATTGCTAAACTATCCTCTTTGCTTGCCTGCCTCACTTCTTTAGAGAGAACCTTAAAAATAAGAAAGACACTCCTGTTTTCTTGACATTCCTTATTTCTTAAAACAATTTCTGAAAGTCACTATAACTTATATAATTCATGTTGAGTTTTCATTGTTGTTGTTGCTGCTGTTGTTCTACTCTGTCCTGGCTAGAAAGGTGCTTGTTCATGGTAGAAGACTGGGAGAGATAAGAGTAGGAGAAGGCAGGGTTTTTTTCTCCTGGGGTAATGCTTTTATGGGACGCAGAGATCCATCTGCCTCTACCTCCTGAGTGCTGGGATTAAAGGTGTACGCCACCACTGCCTGGCCAGGGACTCAGTTTGATGTGGGATTCCTCTCTGTATGCAATGAATATATTTTATTATCACTGGTTAATAAAGACACGGCTTTGGCCTATGGCAGGGCAGAATAGAAATAGGCACGAAAACTAAACTGAATGCTGGGAAAAAGAAGGTGGAGTCAGGCAGATCCGCAGAGCTGCCAAAGGAGAAAAAAGCCGGAACTTTATCAGTAGGCCACAGCCTCTTATTGAAACATACATGAATAGAAATGGGTTAATTTAAGATGTAAGAGCTAGCTGGGAATATGCCTAAGTCATTGGCCAAACAGTGTCGTAATTAATATATTTTCTGTGTGATTACTCAAGTCTGGGAGACTGGGAAATGAACAAGCAGTCTCTGTTTTCATCAGTTTCTTAGCATAGCCAAGTATGTTGTGCTTTATGCTCTGTTATGTTTTACAAATTAAACCATAAGGGGCTGGAGAGATGGCTCAGCAGTTAAGAGCATTGCCTTAAAAGGTCCTGAGTTCAATTCCCAGCAACCACATGGTGGCTCACAACCATCTATATAAGGTCTGGTGCCCTCTTCTGGCACGCAGACAGAATATTGTATACATAATTAATAAGTAAATAAATTAAAAAAAATTGAACCATAATTCATAGACTATAAACTTCACCCTGTAGAGTGCACGATACAGTGGCTCCTTCCCATACCCCCCAAGATAGGGTTTCTATGTGTAAGAGTCCTAGTTGTTCTGGAACTTGCTTTGTAGACTAGGCTGACCTTGAACTCACAGAGATCCTCCTGGGATTAAAGGCATGTGCCACCACAGCCTAGCTGATACAGTGGCTTTTTAGAGAGTGTCCTCAGGGTTAGAAACATCATTATCAATTTCAGAATATTTTCATTGTTCCCTGAAACCACCTGTGGCTGTTACCGTTGCCTCCTTGCTTGCTAGTCACCCTCTTCCTCGAGCTTAGAAACACTAGCCTCCCTGTGTCTTTATAGGTTGCCTGTTTTGGATATTTAATGTGTGGCCTTGAATGCCTGGCTTTATTGTTTGGTTTGCCTTTTTAGACAAGACCCCCCCTAAGTAGCCAGAGTAGCTTGGTGTTTGTAGGCCTCCTGCCTCAGCCTCTAGAGTCACAGATTTACAGGTACACTGTCAACATGCTCTTGCTGGCATCTCCCAGCATAGCATTCCACGGTGCCATATTTTAACACGTACTTCACTTACGTGAAAATGCTGAGCACAGTCTGTGCATTGGTCATAGCAGCGATGCAGCTAACGTGAGTGCTCCTGTGAAGGTCGTGTGCATGTTTGCGTGGGTAGAGATCTTCAGCGTTCTGAGTGGAATGCACCTAAGGAGTAGGGCTGGTGAGGCATGTGCTAGCTTTTCAAGGAACTATCAGACTGATTTCCAATATGACTACTATTTTGTATTCCTACTAGCAGTGTTTGAATGATACAGGAAAATCTGGAGCATCTGAGTTTTTTTTTTTTAATATTTATTTATTATGTACACAATGTTCAGCCTCCAGGCCAGAAGAGGGCACCAGATCTCATTACAGATGGTTGTGAGCCACCATGTGGTTGCTGGGAATTGAACTCAGGACCTCTGGAAGAGCAGTCAGTGCTCTTAACCTCTGAGCCATTTCTCCAGCCCAAGCATCTGAGTTTTTAAACCCCCTATCTGCACATCCCTCATACACAGTTCAGAAATACCCTTTCTGGGGCCCCCTTTGTTTTCTTGAACTCTGAAGCCTTTGGGGATCAGTACTTGGGGTTGAATTAAGGCCTTCAACTTGCTAGACAGATGCTCTTATTTTGTTTTTATTTTGTGACAGGATCTCACTTAAGTTCTTTGAGTTAGCCAAGTTTGTGTCATTGGTCCCAGCTGAAGCGCAAAAGTTTTAACATTTTAAAAATGTTCTTGGCCTCTTTAAGTGTTTGTAATGATTGTTAATTACCCTGTTTTCTGTGTGGTTTGTAATCATCACTGTCTATGAGAATGATTTTTAGTCTCATCCCAGCAGTTGACCCGTCAATGAACATGTCTGTGCATAGATTTTCACTTACATTCCAGATGATTTCTTTAACATTGACTAAACAGAAACAAAGTTAGTGCGTCAGAGATAAATTTGCCCAGGCTGACTTCGAACTCTCGATTCTGCTGCCTCAGCCTTCTAAAAGCTGGACTCAGCTGGAATCCCAGACGGGCTTCAGCGCCCCCCCCCCCCGGCGTGTGTGTGTGTGTGTGTGTGTGTGTGTGTGTGTGTGTCTGTCTGTCTGTCTGTCTGTCTGTCTGTCTGTCTGTCTGTTTTTGAAACAGTTTCATTCTGTAGTCCAGGCTAACTGCTGAACTCACAGCAATTCTCCTACCTTAGCCTTTTGGAACAACAGGCATGCACCACTGTACCCATCTTGAAGTATTTTTTGCACCCTCTTTTGGTGCCCTACTGTGTATCAGTTCTGACATTTATTAGCTGAGATCATCTGGGCTAGTTAGCATTCCTTGCTTTTTTATAATTGAAGCCATTGTGATTTCCTAATTACTGGTGGACCAAACTGTGCCTTTGGTGGTCTGGTGCTCTTAACTCCATTTGTTAGATGCAACAAGTTCAGGCCTAACATGAAGGGGAAAGAGTTTTCTTTTTCTTTCACTTAGTATACCAGCAAGTTTGATCACAAGGTGCTCACCTGTGGGCAGCATTCTTAACAGCACTGACTTTGGAGGGCACCTCTTCGTCTTTCCATGTTTGGTTAAGGCCTTAAAAGGGGCTGGAGAAGATTCAGTGCTTGCCTCCAAAGTGTGGAGACCTGAGTTTGCTCCCTAGAGCCTGTGTAAAATGCCCACATGGTTGTGCATGCTTGTATTCCCAGCACTGGAAAGACGAGAGACTGGAGGGTCCTTGGAGATTCCTGCCTGAGCTCCTGGCCAGTGAGAGATCCTGCCTCACAGAGCCTGCACAGGTCTGGACCTGATGGGGTGCCAGTGCTGAGAGTGGACGAGCCCCATCTCCAACCCAGACGATAATCTACAATTGATAACCATTCACAAATTAAAAATCAGTCTCCTCCAAATGGAGTCTCAGTACCCACTGCAAACCAGTGAGTTCACTCAGAATTATGTGAGTATTGTCACCGAGCTTCTTTCTCCTCAGCCCTCACACGCCATGCAGGTGCATTACCACTGAGCCACCACCTGTGACTAGACTTTGATTCTGCATCCTGCCACTCCATCTCCTCTGGCAGTGGGTCCACTTCACTGTTTGTTAAGGAGTAAGTTAGGGGGTTCTGTTTGATTTTTAAGATTTTTTTTTTGAGACAATGTCTTACCGTGTATCCCAGTTGGCCCCTAATTCACAGCCCTCCAGACTCAGCTTGTCAAATTCATGTTACAAGTTTGTGCCACCATGCTGGCTGGATCTAGGTTTCTCTGGCCTTTCATCATTGGCTTTAGGGGCTGAGGCCTGGAAGGACCAGGCCATCATTGTCCTGTCTCCTGCTGGGGGACAATGACTCAAGGGAGTGGAAAAAAGGGTGATAGAAACAGCTGGTTTTGAAGACGCTCTGTGGCCCTTGAAAAGAATAATCACTCTGGATTTGTTAGCATGGATTATTCAAGGTATCAGATGGCTGGGAGTGAGCTGAGGAAGACCACGCTTCAGCCAGTTACTTAAAATCCACCCCAGCTCATCCACTGTAATTGAGACATCAGCCACATTTGGAGGAAAGAGTACTAAGGGGGCTGGAGAGATGGCTCAACAGTTAAGAGCACTGGCTGCTCTGCCAGAGGACCTGGGTTCAATTTCCCAGCACCCACATGGCAGCTCACACAGGAACTCCAGTTCCAGGGGACCCGACACTCTCACACAGACATACACGCAGGCAAAACACCAATGCACATAAACTAAAATAAATTTTTAAAAAGTGTACACGAAGGAGGCAGAATGGAACTGATATACATGTGTGAAAAAGAGAAATGCTCCTGCTGAGTGTATGTGTAAATACAGAAACAAAAACACTTGGGAATATTTCTTAAGGAAATGGGGTAAAATTCACACCTTATAAAATTAACCACCATGTACGACCAGGTGTTAGTATATTGCCTGACCACCGCTAATTTTGGAACCATTCTGTCACCCCTGAGAGAAGCCCAGTAACCTTCCAGCACTTGCTTCCCATTCGCCTCCTCTTAACCCCAACCTCCACATATCCTAGTGTTTTTTTCTTTGTGCTCAAGTTTATGTGCTAGTTTAGTGTTTGTGTGCTAGTTTAGATGGACTTGGAATTGAAGCAACTTAGTAGACTGGGAGGTTAAAGAGCTTGGCCCCGCCCCTGACAGTTGGAAGAGGGATTGTCAGTGAGTCGGTGACTGACACTTGTAAGCCTCCCTACCAGTCTATATAGCTGCAAAGTGAGATGCTGTTACTTCATGGGAGTGTGTGGAGGGAGTGATGGGCAGGGCTGCTTCCAAAGACAGCTGGGGCACTGGAGAGGACAGTGTATGCAAAACAGGATGAGCAGGTCACACAGGGACTTCCCCATACTTTCCAGGGATGTAGTCAAGGGTGTGACTTGCACAGGCAGCTTTTTAAAGCCAGCATGGCTCAGCTCTGCCCAGCGGAAACATGGGAGCTCCGGATGCCCTTTCTCATGACCTTAGGGGTTTGGGGGGAGGTGACTCTCTTTCTGCCTCTAATCACATGACTGAATGTGAAAGTGCTGCCTCCTCACCTGGTTAAAGGGTCTAACTAGTGAGAGTTACGGTTTCCAGAAGGCATGCCTTTGCTCTAACGACTCTACACTGGGCCGTCTGTGGAAGCCAGGAGAGCTTTCCTGGTGATAGGGGTTGCTGTGCAGCTGGTGATCTGTGAGTGTAAGCCCTCTTGACCCAGAAGCTGTCCTTAGATGTGCTGCAAGGACATCTTATCCAAAGTGTGGTGTTGGTGACGATGTAGAGAAATAAGGCAATACCTTTAGTTTGTTTGACATGGATCAGTGTTTACTAGAAATGGTTCCTGGAAGATGCATTGTATGACTTCTGTCATAGAGCTAGATTTTTCACAGAGATGCAGGAAAAAGAAACACACACCGGGGTGTCTTAGGTAGGGTTTCTATTGCTTCGACAAAACATCATGACCAAAAGGCAAGTTGGGCAGGAAAGGGTTTGTTTGGGTTGCATTTCAGCATTGCTGTTCATCATTGGAGGAAGTCAGTACAGGAACTCAAATAGGGCAGGATCCTGATGCAGAGGTGTGCTGCTTACTGCCTTGTCTCCCATGGCTTGCTCAGTCCACCTTCTTATAGAATCTAGGACCAGCAGCCCAGAGATGGCACCACCCACCATGGGCTGGACCCTCCCCCTTCCATCACTAGGATGACAGTTTTTTTTTAAAAAAAAATATTTTTTATGGTTTTAAATATTTTTTATGGTTTATATGTGCATTGGTGTGAAGATGTCAGATCCCCTGCAACTGGATCTTCAGACAGTTCTGAGCTGCCATATGGGTGCTGGGAATTGAACCCTGGTCCTCTGGAAGAGCAGTCAGTGCTCTTAACCACCGAGCCATCTCTCCAGCCCCAAGGAGACAGTTCTTCAACTGAGGCTCCCCTCTCTGATGACTCTATACCTTGTGCCAAGTTGACACACAACCCCCAGTTACAGGGTGGTGGGGGGAGGGAGCAAGAATAAAATTCCTGGGCCTATTCCTGAGAAGGTGTTGGGTGCATCTGAAGTGAAGCACGATTAATACTCAGAGAAACTGGGGTTCAACCTGAAGATCTGAAAAGCAAGGCAGGCAGCCACAGGCTCCTACCTCGACCTCAGTTTGAAATGGCTATCCTGCCTCCAGGAATCTCAGACTGACCGCTGTTTCCTCCTATTTTATAATCCTCTCTAGGGCTGGGATTAAAGGCATTCACCACTGGGATTAAAGGCATGCACCGCCCGATTTCTTTTCTTTCTTTTTTTTTAAAAAGATTTATTTATTATGTATACAACATTCTGCCTCGATGTGTGCCCACACGCCAGAGGAGGGCACCAGATCTCAGTACAATGGTTGTGAGCCACCATGTGGTTGCTTGGAATTGAACTCAGGACCTCCGGAAGAGCAGCCAATGCTCTTAACCTCTGAGCCATCTCTCCAGCCCCCCCTTGCCCCTCTCCTTCCCCCCCCCCCCCCCCCCCCCCGCACCGCCCGATTTCTATGACAACTAGTGTGACTACTGGGATTAAAGGTGCATGTCACCACTGCCTGGTCTGTGAGGCTGACCAGTGGGGCTGTTTTACTCTCTGATCTTCAGGCAAGCTTTATTCATTAATATACAAATGGAATGCCACTACAGTGAAGGAAGTTCCTTCCCTTGTCTCCATATCCGTAGCTCTGCAAAGTGACTTTTATCGACATGAGGAGTACTCCATGTCTGTGGTGAGCCTTCCCTAGTGTCTAAAAACTGCTTTCAATGTTAGAAGGTTGCCAGGTGGATAGGTGTGTTTGGGTGCCTGTCTTTTGGGTTTTACTTGAGTTTCACAGCAGTGTGGGTGCTGAGACTGACCTCATGCTGTTCTTTTGTGTGTCTATAGTAAGTGTACTTGCTAGCCCAAATTACCATGGACTTTTAATGAAACTGAGATTAGCTTTCTTTGCACTCAGGACAAAAACTTATTTTTTAAAGACAGCTTTTTTTTTTTTTAAACATAGTGTAGTTTGGCCTTGAACCCTTGGCAGTTCTCTTGCCTCGGCTTCCTGAGCACTGGGATTATAGCTGTGTACCACTGCAGCAGACACAAATGCTATTTCGTGTTTTCCTTTTAATCCTTTTCAGTCTTTCTCACTTACCTGGGCATGGACTAAGCAAATGTAAGCCACGAGCTGGTCTCACAGTACTAGAGGTCAGTACGCCTTTGGAGAAGGATGGAGGAGAGCTGCCAGGTATGGGTTGGCATGGAGAATGTCTTGCTCAGGGTTATCCATCACATGTGAAAAGCTAAAGACAGTTGTATCATGGAAAGCATCCAGAGGCCAAATGTGTGTATTAGGGATACTTCCCACTCTAACAATGAGCGTGACGTGATGAGCAGATACTGTCACATGGCTGATGTCAGCATCACCAAGGGCAATGATTGCTAGTACAGTGTGTGAGTAAAGATCAGGAAAGAGATGATAAAATGGTACTCTTTCATTCCCAGGATCAGTTGTTGATGAGAGACAGACAGACTGAGAAATAGACACACACACAGAGAAAAACACTTTACCACTCAGTCACAAAAATATGGCTGGAGCACAGGTGTTGGAATTTAAAAAAAATTAAAAATTAAAATGTGGTGTGTGTGTGTGTGTGTGAGAGAGAGAGAGAGAGAGAGAGAGAGAGAGAGAGAGAGGAGAAACCATGCTGAAGTATGGACAGCACACTATCCACTCTTTGAAACCCCTTCAGGGTTATGTAGCTTCTGACAGGAAGACAGAGTTGACCTGGAGGCAAGTACAGTGGGCTCGTGGCTCAGACAGTGGCAGGAACTGGTATGAAAGCAGCCAGGAACACAGGAGAAGGTTTCAGTAGAGCTGAGCCTGGGGCTGCAGAGGAAGCCAGAGCTACCTGGCTATTTTCAGATGTTTGTTGAATAATCTTACCCAAGATACTAAGTTGAAGATACATATGAAGAAATTGCTTTTTCATGATTGTGGTGGTTTCATGAGTATTGGCATGTTGTGTGACCAACACACCTCTAGTTACCTCAGAGGAAATCCACAACAAACCAAAGGACAGATACCGCCAAAGTCCAACTTGGTGAACTTAGTGAGTTTTATTGAGGCAGTTTACAGGAATATGGGTTGGTTACAGGAGCAGAAATGACTCAAAGACAGCTGTATCACCAAAGCCCACCCCAGCACAGGTGACAGCTCACAAAACTGGGGACCTGGAGCACACTGCACAGCCTGCAAGCAGCTCAGCTTGGAGAGGCCTGTCTGGCACCTCACTGAGCTCTTGAGGCAGCATAGCTGGTAATCGGCTTCTTCCAGGCCATTGGCCTGGTCTCAGGGTCTTCTTTGCAGCTCAGCCCTCTTGTGTGTGAGACTTTTATTGTTTACTCAGGTGGGGAGGAGCCTAGTGAATCTGGTCAGTTTCAGGGACTTCTCAAGGTATTTTGAGTTTTCCTTCCTGTGCTTAAGGAGCTTCCTCCATAATGGAATGTTTTAGACTCAGAGGACACTGTTACACAACAATACAGAATATCAAAATGTATCAAATTTGGGGTCATTTGCTGAACTTCAGTAATACTCAACAGCTTTGTTGAGTTGGAGTTGAAGTTCTTTGCCAGCCTGCTGTTAGGTTACGCACAGTCAAGGGTTTTTAGTGTGTCACAGTTTAGGTGCTACCACTGCTGCCACTTTGGAAAGTTTTGTAGCCCCAGAGGGAACCTCCAGCTGTACTGGCCACTTCCCCTGTCTGTCTTCTGCCCCTATGGAATTTGGTATTCTAGACATTCAAACAGTGGAATCAGGCAGTGTGCCGGGCTTAGTCATCTGACATAGTATTTTTAAGCTTCATCTATGCTGTATTGTGTTTAAATGCTTTCTTTTATGACCAAAGATGGTTTTTGTTTGTTTTTGTTTTTGAGACAGGGTTTCTCTGTAACTTTGGAGCCTGTCCTGGAACTAACTCTTGTAGATCAGGCTGGCCCCAAACTCACAAAGATCTGCCTGCCTCTGCCTCCCGAGTGCTGGGATTAAAGGTGTGCTCCAACACCGCCTGGCTCCAAGGATAGGGGAATACTGTGCTCTCTTTACTTGTGAGTTGATTGATGTTGAGGTGGTTTTTACTTGAGGTGTTGTGAACGACCTTGATTCTTAACCATCCACTCAGGACACCTGTAACCTTTGCATTTCTCACCTAGCTCTCTGTTTGCTGCTTGTGCTTTTGGATGAACAGTGTGAAGCAGAGTTCCTCCATGTGCGGGTAGTTTTTTAGTCCTCAGAGGAAGAATTTCCACGGAGGCATTGCCTTGATTCATTCTTTTCCCTTCAGTTGGGTTTAAATTTCACTAAGCATGGAGAAATAGTTAAAATCCAGCTTGAGTGAAATAAATTCATTTAAGTATGGATTCTGATTTGTGAGAGATTTATGAAAGTTTAGAAGTAGGTAAGGGATTTGAGGATAGGGGAGGGAGCATTCAACAGTATTGAATGAAAAGGAACAAAGAAGCATCAAGAACCAGGGGCTAGGCAGTAGATGTGATTGGTAATAGAAACCAGCGTATCTTCTACTTAATATGGGATGAGCCAAAATGTCAGACTCAGTAGGAGATCCTTGTGCTCTGGGAGGGTGATTGTTGGCCTGAAAACCATAATCGCACAGGGCCCCATTTTATTTTTGAGGGTTTTACTTATTTACTTAATTTTTTATGTTTAGCTGTTTATTTTTCGAGACAGGTTTCTCTGTGTAACAGCTCTGGCTGTCCTGGAACTCGCTCTGTAGACCAGGACCTCACAGACCCACCTTCCTCTGCCTCCCAAGTGCTGGGGTTAAAGGTGTGCGCCACCACTGCCCAGCTATTTACTTAAGTTTTGAAATAAGGTCTTACTGTGTAGCCATGGCTGGCCTGGAGCTCCTTAAGTAGATCGGTCTGGCCTCAGACTCACTTGTTTCTGCTTTCTGAGTGCTGGGATTAAAGGTACCATGGTACCTTCCCAGACTGGTGGATAATTAGACCATTGGTGGTCTAACTGTCCTCCCCCCCAATTATCTGAGTTACAGTTATCTCTAGATTTGTGTATAAAATTTCTGAGGCACAGAGGACCACTGAAATCCCCCTGCAGCCTAGATGTAAGCTTCTCACATGGTGTCAGGTTGTGGTGTTAATTTGTTCACATCTAGATTCTAAGCCTAATGCTGGACCTATTTCTTTTAAGGATTACAGTTTTATTGGTTTGGTTTGATCTTAAAGTTAGGTTTATTTGAGTATTATTTATATTCCATGAAGTTTACCATTTTGAGTGTAATAGATGGCAGATTTTATACAGTGTACTCCATAACCAGTAGCATCTACTTATTCTTGGCTATAAGATGTTTAAGTGAGCCAGGTGGTGGTGATGCATGCTCAGGAGGCAGAGGCAGGCGAATCTGAGTTCCAGGACAGCCTGGTCTACAGAGCAAACTCCAGAACAGCTAGGGCTACACAGAGAAATCCTGTCTTGAAAAAACAAAACAACAACAAAAAGTTTAATTGTACAAGAAGTTCTATTTTGAATATGTTAAACATGATTAAATAATGCGCATACGATATATATTTTCTAAACTTCAAATTTTACTTGTGCATGCACATGAATATGCATTTGTGTGTATACATTCTGTATGCACACATGTACATATGTGAGCATTGTATACCGTACAGATGGACCCCTTTGCCAGCGAAGCTTTTGGAGAGCATTGGCTCCCCTGGCTTATTTATCAGGTAGTGTTTCCCTCACTGTCTATAGGCTATGGGACTTAGCTTGGTCTCTGGAGCAATAAAGTTGAGGTGGCAGCAATGAAGCTGAAAGCTATTTAATTACCGAGCAAATTGCTTTTGGAAGAACTAAGAATGATTAAGTAAACATATTAAATAGGTAATTACCCCTTATTGCCTGCTACCCTCCTCCACAGCCACCCTTGTACTTCAGCTCTCAGCATGTCCAAGCCACAGCTACATAGTGAGTTAGAGGCCAGCCTGAGTTATGGAAGACCTTGTCTGAAAAGAAAAACGGACGTTCTGTTAACAAGTTAGGACCAACCTTCCATGAGGAAAGTATGAACCTATACTTACTGTTTCCATTGCATCTCTGTCAGAACAGCTTACAGCTCAGGAGAGAGGCAAGCAGCTTTGTATTTACAGTTTCCATTCTTGTTCCGATCTAGAGATGTTCACACTGCCTGACATCTCTATAGTCACCTGTGTGCTGAGAGCTCCTTCAAGTATGCTTACCTCACACTTATCTTGTCCTGGTAGAATCAGTAGCGAGCGCTAAAAGAGGAAAGGATTATCTTACAGATAAAACCCTTTAACGTAGGCCTTGTCTTATGACTTTGAATTCATGAAGGAAGTAAGATGCATTTGTGTATGAGAAATACCATGCAACTTGCTTTCCACCTTGACAGTGGGGTACGCTGAGAGCAGCAGGGATCCACCAGCAAAGAGCTGAAAGCTGGGGAACAGGCATGGGCGAGCACAGGCAACAGAGAGGTGCAAAGTTCCAGATAATTCTTTGACTCTTCCATCATGATTACTTGTGATTTGAGAACATATATTCCTGCCCTGGTTAATAACTTGGGAAACTGAAAACTTACAATTTTCTCTCCCCTATCCTGCTAGGTGTTGGATAGTTTACTAGTCCAGTATGGAGTGGTGGAGAGCTGCGAGCAAGGTACCTACCTGTCTTTTGAATTGCTTTCAAATTTATAAAAGCAAGGAAGCAGAAAGAAAACTAACCAATTCTCTCTTTCTCTCTTCCCCTAGTGAACACGGACTCTGAAACTGCAGTTGTAAATGTAACCTACTCCAGTAAGGACCAAGCTAGACAGTAAGCAGTCTGAAACTTCTTGTCTGTCTGTAATAACTAGGTTGAGTACAGTCACTTATATTTTGTGGTCTTTTAAATTGAAGAAGGGCTGGTGGGTCACAAAAGGAAACTTTATTTTGTATGTTTGACTCTGCAATTATGCCTTTTAAATCTGTATGTCTGGTGGGAATCTGCATGGATTTAAGGTTTGCTCCAAGTTTATGTTTAATGCCATTTGCAGAGTGATGTATGGAACTAAACTACATCCTAATTTCAAAAAGCCTTGGGCCTGAGTATTTCTTTCCAAACTGTGTCATTTGCCCCCAACTCTGCTTTGGTGCTGTAGTGCTCCTTTTTTCTGCAGCTGGTAAGTTGACTGTGTAAAACTAACAACAGTTCAATCTTGGCGTTTTCCTCCCTGAAGTCAGTCATGGTTGCCCATCTCACTACAAGCGAGCAGACTTTGAGCCAATGTACCTTGCGACTAACAGCTTTTCAAATCAGCCCATGATAATTTTGTAGGTACTGGGAGAGAAAATAAGGGATCTGCAGAAACTGCCTTGATAGCTCTGCCCAGAGTGAGTGCAGTGATAGCACAGAGTCCACAGCAGCCAGCACTGGGCCTGGAAGTCTCGCCTACCTCCAGAGAGAAGGGAAGAATGGACTGGTCTTTTCTGTGGGAGCCTTGGAAGGACCATTTTGGCTATCCCTAAGTCCTAAAGGGGAAATGGAAAATGAACAGTAAAAATTCAGGTTGAACTTGAGTGACAACCTCTGCATGGAGGGGAGGAGACCTGTCCAGATCTTGAAGCGTACCTACACTGGATGTGTCTGTCTTCCTGTGCTAGGAGACTTCTGGAAGCCCGTGGGGGCCCTGTTGCTGGCACAGTCTAGCCAGTTGGTCGTCAGCTGGAGAAAGATTTTTTTTAAAGACCCCTGCCAAGTGGGCGGCTTGATGGCTCAGAGAAAGTTTCCCAGGACTGATTATACCCTGAAACTTAGCCAGCAGATTGCCTCTAGACTTAAGGGGATGAACTTTGTACCAGATTAAGGCATTACTCAGCCAGGGGGAAGCTAATCAGAGCCAGAGTCTGCAGGGTCACAGACTCAGGTTCCAGAAAGTACCAGCTGTCGAGAAGGACTTGAGTTTGCTGGTGAAAGACTTGCACCTGCAGCATAGCCATCCAGGTGGGCGACTGGGAGTTTGGAGATGACTGCCCAGGGTGAGGGCTGGCATTTATCCCTGAGCCTTACCCAGGATGATAGGACCTGTGACCTGACTTGGCGAGGGTCCACCAGGAGCAAGAACGCATTCACAGCCCACCCCTCCCTGAAGGTCTTGCCCAGAGCTGTGATTTGACTGATGGAGTACCACCTGTGATGATAACAGCATCCGTGACCTGAGCTTGCAAAGATCTGCCCAGAAGTGTTTAGAGGCATCTGGGAGCTAGGGAGGAGAGCAGAGACGCTGGAATGGTAAAGAAGACTGCACTGAGATGCACGCCCATCACGCTCTCCCCGTGACGCCTTTGCTCCTTTGTTACTACTCCTGTTGGTTTAGCTAGCTGGCTCTGCCCTGCTGTTACTGTCTTTGCTCTTTCCTCTTTCATTCTCCTTACCCTCCTCCCTCTTCTCTATTCTTTTCTTTTTTATTTTCCTTTTGACAGCCATTTCCAAAGAAGACAGACAGTGTGGTTTCTAGGGGCTCCGTGTCTCAGTGTCCTGAGAGCTGGGGCTTTTCCAGGTTGTCTGATTGATTGTATTTCTTTGTGTTGTTCTTTTCATTATAACTTTTAGCTAAAACTGCCCTCTCCCCAAGTCTTCCTTTCTGTTTCCTTTTCCTACTGCCCCCATCAGATAGAAAGAAATAATTAAGATTAGGGCAGAAAAAAAATGAAACGGAACTGAAGAGATAATATATAAAGTATCAAAACAGACTTGGTTCTTTGTAAAGATAACGAAGTTGACAGATGCTTAGCCAAACTAAAGGAGAGAGAAACCCCAAATCAAGATTTCATTGAAAAGACAGGCTGGTTGTGATGGCTCACACCTGTAGGATTTGCTGAAGGTTGGAGAGGCAGGAAGATAACGAGGTCGAGGCCAGCCTGGTCTATACATTTTAAAAACAACAATAAAAAAGCCTCGCAGTGGTGATGCACGCCTTTAATTCCAGCACTCGGGAGGCAGAGGCAGGCAGATCTCTGTGAGTTCAAAGCCATCCTGGTCTACAGAGCTAGTTCCAGGACAGCTAGGGCTGTTACACAGAGAAACCCTGTCCCCGTCCCCCCAAAAAAAATTTAAAGGAAAGAAAGAAAAGACAGCACCACAACAGATACCATTGAAATTTAGAAAATCATTAGAATTAACCTTAAAAACAAACAAACAAAAAACATGCATTCCACTGAATTAGAAAATCTAAAAGAAATGGATAATGTCTAGGTGCTTATGACCTAACAAAATTAAACTAAGACAGCATAAAATTAAGTAGATCTGTAATAAATAGTGAGATTGAAACACTAATAAGAAGTCCTGCAGCTAAAAATGTTCAGGCCCAGATGGATCCACTGCTAAATTCGACCAGCTATTTGAGGACACCAATGCTCCTCAAACCAGTCCATCAATTAGAAAATGTAGGGAACTGCCAAACGTTTTATCAAGCTGGTACTAACCGTATACCAAAACTAGATGAAGAGACAAGAGAAGGGAAAGTTGTAGGCAGCTCCTCCTGGTGGACATAGACGCAGAATTTCTCAATAAGGTAAGTGGAAAATTAATTAAGTGGCACATCAGAAATCATGCACCATGAGCATTTGGCTTAATTCCAGATGTTTCGATGGTTCAACATGTTCAGGTCAGTAATTCTATACATAAATAGCCTCAAAGACAGAAACCATTAAAGAATTTCCATACATGCAGAGAAGGCTTTTTCACGGGGGTCCAGCCTCAGCTGGGGTTCAGGTCCTGAGAGGGGTGGGGGTATCGTGCAAGGAAGACTGACCGCCAGGTGGATCGTACTCAGGTAGCCCGGAAAAGCTCGAGTCATTTTTATTTATACTTTAACAGTTTTTGTTTTGTTTAACAAGGCTTACACAAACATTTTTTATTACTGACTTCTAGTTTTGAGTTTTAAGAAATACATTATTTCTAAATTATTATAAAAGCCGTCATTGTTCCCCTTTATTTCCCCAAATACACTTTTCCGCCCTCTACATAACCTTATTCTAGACGTGAGTTCAGTACTTTTGCAGGATTAACTATATATCAAGCCAACACAGTCTGCTCTCACAGCACTTATGTCTTCTGGCACTTATCTATGGTTACAAAGTTAAAAAGTAATAGATTGGGTACATTGCTTTAAGGACAATATTTAAACCGGACAGTTCTTTCATGTCTGTAAGACATGCTTTTATACAGTTTCCTTTTCAACAAGAGGGTCCCATGTCTCTGTCTCTGTAGAAGGCAGGCTTTGATAAGACTCTCTCCCATCCCCCCACACCATGCTCCTCTCACCAAGAGAGGCTCCTGCGTGTGCTGAAGATGGATCTGGCCACCACACATTTTGCATTGCATGTTTCCTCTTGGAGCACACCACATCCTACCATTGATTCTGTATGCTTGATGTCCAGGAACTTACTCTCAACGTTGGCACTGGGTGTATTACTGAGGCCTTTTCCCTGTTCTCCTCTCCAGAACTGTGAGATGTGGTTAATGTTCCAAGTGTTGTTTTTCTCATGTACCTAACAGTCTCTGTTGAGTCACAAACTTTTCCAGAATTAGGTGTTGTAGTTAGTAGTTCCAGATAAGAAATTTGAGAAATATCAGCCCCCTGCTGATTCTAAGGGGAAAATATTCGAGAAAGGACAGAATTTCAAGGGAAAATTGCTGCTGTTGCATGTGTGATTGACAAGGTGAGACTAAAAACTACCAACAGAATCTACAATATAATGAAAAAGAGAAGAGCCTGTGGGCTGCATGGATTGAGCAAAGTCCTGCACTGCCTTGTGGTCCACTGGTCCATGCCAAGTGAAAGACCATCTCTACTGGCCTTTGCCTTGCAGTGATCCACTGGACAGGCATTCATATGCTGATCCGAGACTAAGCTGCACAGCTCCTGACACTCTTTCTGTCCTGGAACTCACTTTGTAGACCTGGCTGGCTCCGTACTTACAGACCAGCCTGCCACTGCCTCCCAAATGCTGGTTTAAAGGTGTGTGCCTGGCTCATAGAAGGCTTTTAACAAATACCCAACATCTCTTCATGAGAAAAGCCCTAAAGACAGTAAGACTAGAAGGATTGTATCTCAGCCTAATAAAGGATAGTATGACAAACCAATAGCCACTCTCATACTAAATGGAGGAAATCTCGAAGCATTTACACTAAAACTATGAACAAGAGCCTTTGGCTTCTCCTCTCTTATCCAATATAGTGCTTAAAGGCTTTACTAGAGTACTCAAACAAGAAATAGAAGAGTTAGAAATGACAAAGGAAGTCCAGCTGTCCTTACTTGTAGGTGTTATTATTCCAAACTTAAAGACTCTCCCAGAAAACTCTTAAAGCTGATACCCACTTTGAGCAAAGTATCAGGATACAAATTGACATTTAAAAAAATCAGTAGCCTTCTGATGTACAGTTGACAGACTTAGTGAGGAAGACAGGGCAATAATCCCACCCACAAGCCAATCAATCAATCAATCAATCAATCAATAAATAAATAAATAAGAAATACCTTTGAATAAGCCTAATCAAGGAAGCAAAAACCAAACAAAACTTCTACAATGAACAATTTAAAACATTCAAAAAAACTGAAGACACTAGAAGATGGAAATCTTCATATCTTCATGGACTTGGTGAATTAATATTGTGAAAGTGGTTATGCTATGAAAGAAATCTACAAATGTAATATAGTCCATGTCATAATATATGGAACCACAAGACCCTGGGTGACAAAAGTAATCCTGAACACAGTAATTCTGGAGGTATCACCATACCTGGTCGGCATGGGGCAGGGCTTTCTGAATAGGGAAATGGTGTTAGCAATTAACAGATGGGAACCTCATGAGACATAAAACCTCAGAACAGCAAAGGCAATAATTAATCATATGAAGAGATGTTTTGTGGGAATTTAGCTAGGTTGCTCCCGGAAAGTAGCAGTCATGGTGCTACTGGGAAAGGAAGGAGAGCCAGGGAGGAAGGTGGGAATTTGTATGACACAAGTGGGACTCTTCAATTTGATGATCATCTCAGGCTCCGGATGTCAAAGATTTGTAAAGATGTGAGTGGTGTTGACTTCCTTCCAGCAGTGGTGCCAGTGAACTTTACCTCCGCGAGACAGCCACCAGGAGGACAGGTACACTTGGTCTTCTCGGCCCTCTCTGTAAGGGCTGTTTTAGATCTAAATGTGCCCTCTGAATGGATTTTTCTAGATGCACAGAATGTGAGGGATTGTGGGCATGTGTAATGATTTAGTTGACTAATTCCAAACTGGGTACTTAAATCAACTTCATTTTTTTTCAGTTATGAACTGTTAGAAAATCAGTTTTGTAGATAGTATTTTTGTATGTACGTATGAGTGTATCCCCAGGATAAACATTTATAAGCGTGTGAACTTAGGTCATCAGACTTGCACAGTAAACACCTTTACCCACTGAGCCTCCTGCCAGCCCCAAGTATTACGTTTTCAATTGTGTGATCTTCACAGAGCTTTGACTCATTTGTTTGTGTGTCTGCTTGGCCATGTTCTCCCAGGATACGGCTTTGTGAAACCTTGCCTATCTAGCTGGGGAAAGTAGTTGTGGTAGTTTTCCTTATGCTCATAGATAAGACTGAAGGCTTTTAATGCGCTTAAACTTCTTAGTTTTCCTTGTTTGTATCCTTTATTTTAAAAAACGACAGCATTTTGTATGAGAGCTTGGGCATTATGTTGTAGGACTATAAAGTCAATGTTTTACAAACTGCGTTCTTCAACTAAGTCATGTAAGAAGAGCAGGAAAATACCCCCTCTTTAGGCCATGGGTGTCCAGCCTTTTACAACTGAGGATAGAAGCACGTGACAACAAGGGGCCCTCAGTAAACCAGAAGGTCAGTGAGGGGGTATCCCATGTTTATAGTGATCTGTAGGAGTAGCTGGTCGAGTCAGGTCCCTGTGGGGTGGATAATACAAAATAAACCTGAGGGTTTGGGAAGATTGCTTGGATGCCTGTCCTGGTGACCTTTTTAACATTCTACCATCTGAAAGTTGGGCGTCATGGCACACACCTTTAATCCCAGGACTCAGGAGGCAGAAGCAGGCGGATCTCTCTGAGTTCCAGGACAGCCTGATCTACAGAGCAAGTTTCAGGACAGCCAGGGCTATGCAGAGAAACCCTGTCGGGGGGAGGGGGAGGGCAAGACACACACAACAAAGCATTCTACTGTCTGAGAGCTATCCCCAGTCCTCCTCTCTAAGTGGGAGTCACTGTCACCCTAGCTCACGAGGCTGCTGCAGCTGAACTCTTCCTGTAAAGCTGGAAGGCGGCGAGAGTTCAGCCGCAGCCGTTGTGCACTCCCCCACGTGTTCGCTGTGCTGGACGTGCCAGTGCTCTTCAGTGCGCTGTGCTGCTTAGCATTAGTTCTAGACCTCGGCGTGTTTGAGAAGATCCCTCTGATACAGTGTAAGGCAGACTCTACCCTGGAAGTTCCTGCCACCTTGTGGCTAACCGAAGTTAGTCCGTAGCAGATGTCTCAGAATACTTCTATGTTTATTTTAAGCTTAGATCTTGAGTTAATTCATGAGACAAAAGCTTGGCAGCTGTGAAAGGGAAGTTTCTGGTTAAGGAGCTGCTCCGTACTGGAGACACTGAGGTCTCTGGCTCTCCTCGCCTTCCTTTCTCAGGGAAGCTGACACAAAGCTGCTCACTTGCTGCTGTCTGAGGGTGGGTGTGTGAAGAAGAACCGATTAGATGTGTGGGCATTTGAACTTCACACACAGCTTTGCCTAGATTCTTATTTCTGTTTTTATCAGAAAGCAGAGCTCAGGCAAGGGAAGCAGCTCAGTTGGTAAAGCACTTGGGGTTTGAGTCCCGGCACTGTGTACATTTGTGTGGTGTGCATACATGTAATCCTGAGTCCTGGTACTGTAAACATTTGTGTGGTGTGCATACATGTTATCCTGAGTCCTGGTACTGTAAACATTTGTGTGGTGTACATACATGTAATCCTGAGTCCTGGTACTGTAAACATTTGTGTGGTGTGCATACATGTAATCCTGAGTCCTGGTACTGTAAACATTTGTGTGGTGTGCATACATGTAATCCTGAGTCCTGGCACTGTATACATTGGTGTGGTGTACATACATGTAATCCTGAGTCCTGGCACTGTGTACATTGGTGTGGTGTACATACATGTAATTCTGAGTCCCAGCACTATATATATTGGTGTGGTGTACATACATGTAATCCTGAGTCCTGGTACTGTAAACATTTGTGTGGTGTATGTACATGTAACCCCAGCAGGTCAGCCTTGCGACAAAGCAAATGGGAAGCCAGTCTACATGAGACCCTGTCTCAAACTAAAACAAAACCCCAGAATTATCAGAGCTTGGAGCCCACCCTTGCAGATTGCTTTGTAGCTCCTAAAGTTACCATGACAAGTGTTTGTTTGAAGTAACTCGGCTGAGAGCTATGAGGAAAATCCTTTTCAGATTTTAAAAATTATGTAAGTAAAAATTATTTTTAAAAAAAGGACAGAAGATGATGCAAGAGGATTGTTAGTTCCAGGTTAGCCAGAGCTATGTAGCAAGACCCTGTCTCAATAAAAAGAAATAGGTAAAGCAACAAGATAAACAGATTCCATGTCATTCAGAAATGAACACTCAAATCTCCACCTCTGCGGCCTTCATCCTATATACTACAGCTCTCACAGTGGGTTTCACTGCGGTGTTCTGTGCGTTTTTAAAAGTTGTGTTTGTTTATTTGCATGTACACGTTTGCACATGGTATGGTGTATGTGTGGAAGTAAGGGCAATTTCGAGAGTCAGTTTGTCTTTGCATCCTCTGGGTCCTGGGTCTGAATCTTGGATCATCAGCCTCGGTGGCGGGTACCTTTACTGGCTGACCATCTCATTGGCCCCCACCTTGTTTTTTGGAGACAGTCTCTTGCTGGGACCTGCAACTTACTGAGCCCCAGGGATCCAGATGGGCTGAGAGTGCCAGTATGTGCTACTGTTCATGACCCTCTTGTGGGCGCTGGGAGTCGGCCAGTCCTCGGGGCTTCCATGTAAGCACTTTACTAACTGCTTCTGAGCCCTCAGTGTTGGTTTTTGTTTTTCTTTTAGAAACACTTAAATCTTGAAGTCCTTTATTGGTAAGTGATTGTGTTTTGTCTATAATTAAGATGCAGTGGTGTTTCTAGGATTTGGGTGGTTTGTGCTTAATTATCAGCCTTTAATTCTTGGTATGCCTCCCTGTTTCCTGAGCTGCCACTGAGTGCCACAGCAGGCATAAAGGTGTATATGATCCAGAGGCATAAGGCTAGGAAGGCCAAGATTCAGTGGCTGTTTCTGATGAGGTTTTTCTTCTAGTGGGGACTGTAGCGTACCAAGGCTATGCAGAACCTCACATGGGAAAGCTGACCATCCTAGCTCAGGTCTTGCTTCTTCTAATGATTCCACAGTTCTATTGGATTAGGGCCCTATTTATCTGTATGTATCCCCGAAAGGTTCTGTCTTCAAATACCATGAGTTTTGTTGGAAACATTGAAACTGTATTATAGTCAAAGGAGAGAACTGCATTCATCTTGTTAGTTTCATCTTGTTAGTATGCACCTCAGATAGCAGTTTTACAGGGGCGTGAGAAGGAAACTATGGGATGGTGGCATCTCCTGTGGAAGAACATGTACTTAGCAGGCATAAGACACTGGGCCAATTGCTAGAAAGACACTGAAAGAACCCATTAGTTTAATCTTTAGTTTATATGTGGGGCAGCAAATACCAAACTGAAAAATGGTCTCTCTGGATAGCATGATCTCTAGCCAAGCTGGATGAGAATGCTGGTTACAAGCCGTCCACTGTTCTTTATCATTCAATTTAACATCTGGTTATCATTCTTTATTCTTCTTCCTCCCATTGGTCCTCAGGTTGAACTTTCTATTCTAGCAAGGCTAGAATATTATTGTTACCTAATAAACTTAAAGTTACTTATTTAAACCAGAAATTCTCAAACACACTTTTATCATTTTAAAGATAAATGTATTTATTATTAACTATGCACACACACATGGGCTGTGTCCATGTATGTGTGCAGATGAGGGGGTACAGGTAAGCCTGTGCATGTGGGGAAGTCAGGAAAACTTCCAGAGTCGATTCTATCTTCCACTGGAATCAAACCCAGGTCTTCAGTCTTGTGCCAGTAAGTCACAAACACCTTTTCCCATCATGCCAGCCCCTTCACCATCTTCTGAACGATGTAAAATAGCATCAGAACAACTGGAGTGCTGATTAAAAGCAGGATCTAGGCGCTGCATCCATTGGCTGGATTCCTGGGTTCTGTTGAATGGTTATAACAGCTCCTCTCCCAGGTTTCACAGGAGGAAAACTGAAAACAAAAGCTTTTCTTTTCATGCCCTTAGCAGACCTCTGCCACCACCTGACAGCGCTGACTATCAGCCAGGTGCATAGGAAGTTTTAGCTGTTGATTTCAAACTCTAAGGAGCTTCAGCCATTGCAGCTAGCTGACCCCGTCCTCTCAATCTGCCATCGACTGAGTGCTGTGGTCTGAGGGGAACTCAGCTTCTGTTGAGCTTCACACACAACTGTCTTCTCACGGCCTGGAGTGGCCTGAACTGGAACGTGGGTCCCTGACTGCACTGGGTAACACGACTTTATGCTTTCTTGCTTCCTCCCTGGGAGAATCTCTTCCTTCAGAGGAACACGTTTAAAGCAGAACAGTAGAATGTCCAAGTCCTAGTTTCTGCCAAATTGAGAGTTGTTTCTTGGGACACTTGTGCCTATGTTTAGATTGTTCTAGAATACACAGAAGCATCTGGCAACATAGACTTTCCTGTTTGTCCACATGAAGGAGAATGTCTGTGTGTCTGTCTCGCCCTTTTTTAACATTCCTGGCTTCATTCCTTGGTAAGAGTCTCCTGACTGTCGAAGCCAGCAATGCCTAATTTTATAATGAAGGGTAGATAGTGAACGGCTTCTTTATGTCAGCAGAAGGAGTTGTGATCCCTTTATCTAGGTGACATTTTTTTGGGAAAAAAACTTTTATGATTTCTGACATTCAAGATGGCTTAAAATACTTCAAGTCTTTAAGACTATTGAAACTTCAATTTTGTCTAATAAATATACATCTATGTATTAGTAAAACCTTTCCATGTTCTCCCTTTAGAAATGGGCAATATATTTAATAGACTTTAATCTACATTTGCTTAAGAGGAAGGAGGAGGAGAAAAGAAGAAAGAACAGTGTGTGAGGGTTGTGTCACCAGGGCATTGGTAATAAGTCAGCCTCTGGTGCTTGTGTGAAGAATGCCCTCCAACATAAAATCATGTGGAAATATTGCAGGACACTATATCTGGGCAGAAATCAGCCACAGAGGGTTGCACGTCACAACCACAGCCTAAGGAGGAGCTTCTGACCACGCCTACATGTTTGAAATAAACAGGGCTGACCCATTCTCAGAGATGCCATACTTACCCACTCTGGGAAAGGTGGCAGCACACCTTGTTCCTGCTGTGTTTTGGAACTGCAGATCTTGGACAAGGACTCATTCGTGTGCTAGGGAATTTAGGACAAGATAGAAGTGAGAGAAAAGCACAGAATTTTGTCCAAAGATACTGTGAGCCCTTATGGCTGTTCCCCTGTGCCTTCCACCTGGTCTTCTCAGAGACCTGTGTGGTGCTAAGACTCCTTTTATCCTTCTCTTTCCACCTAAGAATCGGAAAGTAGATGTTCAAGTGGGAGAGAGAATGCTTTATGCTTTTATCTTTACCTGCATGAGCCAAGCTCAGAGTCCGCTCACACAGAATCTGACAAGAGCTTGAGTTGTCTAGGAAAAGTGAGAGCCCTCCGCCCCAGTCCATTCACTTTGCTCTGAGGAGGTACAAAGGTGTAAGTTAAGAGTATATGAATGCTTGAAATCTTGGCTCTATATACTGCACCAATGTATTGTTCGGCTTCCTGTCTGATGTATGCAAGGTGAATGGACTATAATGGGACAGAGCTTACGTTACACAGAAACAGGGGCTGACCTGAGAGGGTTCATAGTGTGTGTGCTCGCATGTCCTTATATATAGACTTTCTTAAAAGGCAAAATCAGTCTGTGTTCATGGTCTGAGAAAGCTAGGAGCTACTGAAGCAGGGCCCTGACAGGACTTCTTGGGCCCTGGTAACGTCCTGATTCTTAGTCTGGAGGGACTGTGGGCTGACTCGGGAGGTAAAGTGCCTTGCCTTCCTACAGTACAGCCTGACAACCTGGGTTTGGTCTTTGGAACCTCTGTAAAAGTGGAGGCAGAGAGCTGATTCTACAGAGTCCTCTGACCTCTGTGTGCTCTGTGCAGCCCCACCAATAATAAATTTAATTTTAAAACTCTCAATGTTTGCCAGAGTTGTGTGCCATGCCATATAAATGTTACAGTAAAGTTGAAAACGTGGGCAAGCACTCACTAAGTATCTCACTAAGCAGATACAAAGTGCAGTTGTGGGTGAAGAGAAGAGCAGCTTCCCTTCCTCCCTCCTCCTCATCTCCCTCCTCCATCCCTGTCTCCCTCCTTCCTCCTCATCTCCCTCCCTCCTTCCTCCTCATCCCCCTCCTGTTCGTTCCCTTCCTGAGATCAGATCAGAACCCAACCAAGATGAGCAAACTGTTATTTCCTGGGCAAGACTCATCACGAAATCTAAGTATCCAACCAGTGTCTGTAGTTTTTAGGGATGTTTGCCCGTCGATTATTTGAGCCCTTTGGGCGGCTGAGTTACCTTGGAGCTGTGAGCTCCTTCCTTGATGTATTTCCAAGCTGTCTCTTACCTCTTGATTGAACTGAATCAAGAATTGAACTTGAATTTTGTTTCTGTTTCTCACTAGTAGATGGAAATTATGTGCCTCTGGCACCCATTGGCCGTCCCTAGGTGCAGACTTCAAAGAAGAGTGGAGGTGGCAGGGTTTGTCCCGTAGGGTGGTTTTCTTCCCGAGAGCCAGGTGGCTGCTGGGTACAGGGCTGCCATGCCACTGCTTCCCTTCACATCCTCTGTCTCTTGTGAATTTTCAGAGCCTTAGACAAACTGAACGGATTCCAGTTAGAAAACTTCACCCTGAAGGTCGCCTACATCCCTGATGAAACAGCCGCCCAGCAACATCCCCCACTGCAGCTCCGAGGGCGCCGGGGGCCAGGGCAGCGGGGCTCATCCAGGCAGGCGTCTCCAGGATCAGTATCCCAGCCGAAACCCTGTGACCTGCCTCTGCGCCTGCTGGTTCCCACCCAGTTTGTTGGAGCCATTATAGGAAAAGAAGGTGCCACCATTCGGAACATCACCAAGCAGACCCAGTCTAAGTGAGTACGTGGGAGTGGGTGCCATCCTTTCTTCTTCCTTGTTGTGTATAGTATCGGGGTGTGGTGTGCAGGAACTTGGTGTCCTGAACAGAGTTGGGGGCTCTCTTTTACAGTACTGGGGAATGTGGCAGGAGAACCCTTGTGATCTGATCATGCATGATTGCTTGTATAAAACCTCAAAGGAAATTTCATTTTCTCACATGAATGGAAAACAAATGGTATTGGTGCCACTGTGATGGGAAAGGCCCCGGCAGAAGAGGGCAGTGTACACGTCACCCCCTCACCCCACCAGCCTGCAGTGTCCCACCTGTTTGATCTTTAGCTGCAGTGTAGAGAAGGCATTTTATCCTGGGTTCACTTCAGTGAAGAACAGCCTGTCCACTGGGTGAGGTGGTACACACCTGTCTCTGGAAGGAAAGGCAGGAGTTCCTGGACATTCTTAGCCACATAGTGAATGTGAAGACAGCTGGAGCTGTGTGAGACAAATAGAAACAAAAAAGGGCTGGCAAGGTAGCTCAGCTCGAAACCACTTGACATGAGAGCACTTCCTGTGCAGGACTGCCGCTGCACTCCATTCCTGCATCCATGATGGAGGGAGAGAATGGTGTGTGTGTGTGTACGTGTGTACATGTGTGTACGTTTACGTGTACTCCGTGCTCTTAACTGCTCAGCCGTCTTTCCTGCCCCTCCTCTGACTTTTTTCCATGTGCACTAAGGCATGCACATATCCATACGCACACAAATCACTCACTTACATAATAATTAATAGTAAGTAAAATTTTTTTTTAAAAAAGAAAAGGTTCATCCTCTGGTTTTAATTTGTTCTATGATTAAATCTGAAGTTAGAATGACTTTTCTTGAGGCTGTTTGGTAATGTAATTTGGCAGACTTTCAGGGACTGGGCAGTCCTGATCAAACACCAGTGCTCGCTTGGTTGGATTCAGGCAGGACCTGTTGTCATTTGTCACCACAGCCCAGTGGGGGTCACTGCCTGATGCACAGAAGCCCTCACCGCCTCTGAGATTCCGTCTCAGATTGCAGGCTCTTCCGTTGCATTGCAGGTTACTTGTTTTACCCTGTAAACCTTGCCCTTGTGCAGTGTGTGGATGCTTTGATTCAAAGAAGCTTTGCTGATAAACTCTCCCTCCACTCCTACCTCTGCACAGCTCCATGCTGCTGGCCCTGAGCAGCCATGCTTCCCGAAGACTCAGAGAATTCCTAGGAAGGAAGTTATTAGGGAGGAGGTTGTGTGCAAATAGCATCTTTCTGCAGCCCGACACAGCTACAGAAAGGACTGGATGATTTTACTGTTTACATTTAGTAAGAAGGAGGATTTCATGTGATTGGAGAAATTGAGCTCGGTCCTTTTCTGGAAACAGTGCCATGGTGCTGTGTGTTCTTTGTGCCTGGGTGTGTTTTATGGGCCTCAGAGGATCCATAGTCATCACAGGCAGCAGCCTGCAGTGAGCTGGGAGGCGCATCCCATGAAGAGCCTAAAGGAATTGTATCTAGCGTCAGTTGTAAGTTCACCCAGCCCTGCTGGGACATCCTATCCTCCTCAGCTCCTGCTTGGCAGGAGAGACACTGAGTGTTGGGTACCTGTGTGCTACATTAATGATTCTAAACTTATTATTAGTGAATGGAGAAAACAATTGAACCATTATCTAGTTAAGAACTTCTTAAATTTTACTTGTGACCCCTTTTTCCCTGAGAAAATTTATGTATCTTTCAGAAAATAGTCTGTAAGATTCAAGTCAAGCATAGTAAATCCTTAAATTTTTTTAAAATAATTCTTTAGTATTCATGTAATTTATTTATTTATTTATTATGTATATAATATTCTGTCTGCGTGTATGCCTGCAGGCCAGAAGAGGGCACCAGACGTCATTACAGATGGTTGTGAACCACCATGTGATTGCCGGGAATTGAACTCAGGACCTTTGGAAGAGCAGGCAATGCTCTTAACCACTGAGCCATCTCTCCAGCCCGTATTCATGTAATTTTATAATTGATTACAAATGAAAACTGATTTGCATAGTAATGAGAGAGATGCCTTCTTTATTGCCACATAAAGAATTAAATCTTGGCCAGGTAGTTGGCCCTACAGAACATGACTCATCTTCACAGTTTTCAGGGCAGATCAGGGCTTTCATTCTCAGGGTTGAGTACACTGCTTCACATAAACATGTAGTGCGAAACGGCTCAAGTCTAGTTAGGCCCTTCTATACGTTGTTGGAAATTATGTCCAAATCTCAAGCCAAAATTATTTAATGATTTTTTTAAATGAAACTCAAATCAGTGACTCAAACACCAATTTCTAAAATCAAATATTCCTACACAGTCCAATTCAGGGACCTGCCAGTTGGATGTGTGTGGAGGGATGACAGCAGGAATGTGTTAGAAGTCTGTTTTTCTCAGATAAACTATTAGTTTCCACTAAGAACAGAAAGCTTTGGTCTCGAGTGTGAGGTGTGCAGTGTTCCTTGGTATAATGGCATATGTGGTGCAGTGCAAAGTGTGCATGCTGTTTGTTCAGAACCAAGGCTGCAGTGAAATTATATGATCCATGTCCGAGTGTTTCCAGAAATACATCAGATTCATTCATTCCTCTTGAGGTTTGGACACCACATGTTTCAAATAAAAAAAAAGGAAAAGGAAACATGACTGCTCCTAGGTATGGTGGAGGAGGTTTATTGTAGATATGTAGGTGGACATAGCCAGAGGCAGGGACCTGTGGGAGAGTACAGAGTAGACACGGGCAGACTGAGCTGGGCCATGTGAGGGAAGAGAGGAGAACAAGTTTCAGCAGCCAGGAGGTCCAAGGGTACAAAGATAGTGGGTAACCAAAGTGATTGGATTATATAGGGAAGGGAAACCCAGCCCCCTGGGCTGGAGAAGTTTGGGGTAGAGTGTGGGACATGCCAGCATACCCTGTAATAGGGACTTGGCCACCAGTATCTGCTTTACATGTTAAACAGACACCTCAGCCTTTTGTCCTGGGTTTGAAACCTAACAGCAGTGTTCAGTAACCTTTTCTATTGCAGAGATTTTCACAGCCCTCACACTAAGTAATGGGACCCTTATGAGGTTGTAACCCATATAGCTTAAGAAGCTGGGACGTGGATCAGTTTACCTACCTTTCATCTGAAAGTGTGGAGTGTCTCACCTCCTTCCATCCCTTACCTTCGGGAACTTAGTAAGAGATTGCTCTTTGCATTAGCAGCTTAGTTCCTTTGCAAGCTGCTGGTGAGATCTGTCAGATAAAGGAGCTGTGGCTTAAGCTGCACTGTTTACTTAAGGTAGGCAGATGGGGGCAAAGCAGAGGGAGTGTTTTTGTCTGTCTGATGATCTGGCTGTAGAGCTCTACTGGTGGATTTAATTAATTCTTGCCATTGTAACTAATCATTACCAGAAACTCCTGTTTCAGGAATAGTCCCAGGGGAGGGTGCTGATCACCAGAGCAACATTCCCTTCTCAGGATCAGAGTTTTATAGCCCTCAGCCCAGTAAAAGGGTGGGAACACACGGAAGGAGGGGCTGTGACCATGTTAGTGGAAGACCACATGACTCATAGTGACTGGGTTTTACAGTGGGTTGGGAAGATAGTGTCAGGGATTGGAGCTATTATCTGGACACATGTTCATGCCTTCTGTGTTCATACTTCTTACTTGTTTCATTTCTACATTACCTCAAGTTACAGGTTTTAATTGTGGGGCAAATTCTAATAAAGTGAAATCCAAGCCTTAGTTTTATTGGCTTGTTGAAGTGGCTGTTCTCATAGCGGTGAGTCCTTAAGAGATGAAGAAACTCAGAAGGACCACCTAGCAGTTGCATAGATTTCCCTAAAACACATGCTCAGAGGTAGTTAATATTCTTACAGCAGCAAACTTAATTTGTGGTTAGTTAAAAATGTACAAATGCACATATTTTTAAAAGAATGAATTAGATTCTTGTCATCCCAGAGTTGTTAAGTTTTGAACTGTTGTATCTTTTTATAGGACTTCTTATTTGCAACTATTAACTTGTAACTTTAAAAAATAACACATGGCATGTATTGCATATTTTCACTTCCGATCCAGGATGTTTACTGTGTTACCACATTTGGTAAAAAGTAACTGCAGATGTAGCTTAATGGTGCTTGCTTCTTGCACCCAGTGTCCTGATCTAGCAGGTGCATACGGACTCTTACTTAACCATTACATTCTAACGAGCACAGTAAAAGTTCAGGGTTTTTTTTTTTCTTAGTAGGAATAGTGCTACAATGCACTTCACCACACCAGTGGTCTCTGAGTTAACACCTGCAGTTTCTGGAAATGTTTTGACTGTCATACCAGAGTGAAGGGTGCTGCTGTCATCTCATAGGCAGAGGCCACAGCTGCTTCTGGAGCCACAGAAAGAATGACCTTGACCTTAAATGTATGAGTGTTGGGGTGAGAAGTACCACCTCAGCCCACCTGTTAAATTGTTAGATCAAAATGCCGACCATCCTGTGCAGTGGTTCAGCAGTGGGCATGCTAGCTGTCTGAGCCTAGAACCTGAGTTTACTCCTGAGAGAACTATAAACTTTTGGATGCAACTGGTCCCCATCTGTAAGCCCCAGCGCTCCTCCGGAAAGCTGCAGGCCAGCCAGACTGGAGTACAAAGCATGGCAGAGACAAAAGGGACCTTGCCTCAAAAAAGTGGAAGGAGGGAACCAGCTCCTCTAATCTCTGTACAGCATTGTGGCATGTGTGTGCCCATACTCATAAACATACCTACAGCAATAATTTTTTTCTAAGATTTATTTATTTATTATGTATAGAGTGTTCTGTCTGTCTGTATGCCTGCAGGCCAGAAGAGGGCACCAGATCTCATTACAGATGGCTGTGAGCCACCATGTGGTTGCTGGGAATTGAACCCAGGACCTCTGGAAGAGCAGTCAGTACTCTTAACCTCTGAGCCATCTCTCCAGCCCCCAGCAATAATTTTTTAATTAATCATCATTTTACCTTCAAATGGTCCTGCCAGTTTGCCACCAAAAATGTGGATCAGCCTTATATCCCTTCACTTCACCGATATTTAATTTTATGCATCTTAAAATATTTACAGGCCAGTGGACCAGAGAGATGGCTCAACCGTTAAGAACTCTGGCTATTCTTCCAGAGGTCCTGAAATCAATTCCCAGCAACCATGTGGTGGCTCACAACCATCTGTAATGAGGTCTAGTGTAGTAGGAGCAGCGGGCCACTTCCCACCACCCAGCTAGCTTTACCCGAAATAATTACACAGAAACTGTATTTGTTTAAACACTGCCTGGCCTGTTATCTGTAGCTTCTTATTGGCTAACTCTCACATCTTGACTAACCCATTTCTAATAATCTGTGTCGCACCACGAGGTGGTAGCTTACCAGGAAGATTCTTAGCCTGCGTCCATCTTGGAGAGGAGAGCTATGGTGTCTGTCTGAGGTGTCTGCCTCATTCTGCTTTCTTTCTCCCACAATTCTGTTCTATCTACTCTACCCACCTATGTTCTGACCTATCAGGCCAAGCAGTTTCTTTATTCATTAACCAATGAAAGTAACACATAGATAGATGACCCTCCTCCATCAGTCTGGTTCCATCTTCTGGCCTTCAGGCATATACGCAGAAAGAATATTGCATACAAAATAAATAAATAAATAAGCCATTTGCAAGTCCAGAACAAAAAAAAACCATAGTATATTAATTGGCTGGGCTAAACATCAGTCGAATTCCATGGTGGCTTGTTTGTTGTTGCTGTTTTTGTTTGTTTTGGTTTTCCAAATGTGGGTTTCTTTTGGGTAGCCCTGGCTGTACTATCCTGACTCACTCTGTAGACCGGGTTGGCTTCTGCCTTGAAAGTGCATGTGCCACCACTGCCTGCCTTTTTTTCCCCCTTTGGTCACCTCTTTAGTTCTATTCCCATCACTGTTTGTTGCTGACTTTCTCTATCAATGAGACAGAACCTTGTAAACAAAAAATTGGATGAGCAAAACCTGCCATAGGGCAACTGGTGAACATTCTGGGTCTGACTAAGGGACCAACTTGTCTGTGGGATCCCGGTTCTGGCTGTCTTGATAGCACAGCTCTTTGTATCTCAGGCACTTAACGATTGCTCTGAGCTTTAACACAAACAGCTTAGAAGAATGAAAAGATGTCTATGTTTGGATTGAGAAGAGAGAGCGCCTGGGATTGGAATTTGTGGGCTGAGGCTGTAGCCCAGTGCTTGCTTAGTGTATTAGTTGTGTATGTCTCATTGCTGCAACCAAAACAGGTGGAGGAAGGGAAGGCTTAGGTTGGCTCACTGTTCTAGGGAAGACAGCCCATTATAGTAGTGACAGTGGCTGGAGCAGGAGGCAGCTGGTCACGTCGTATCCACAGTCAGGAAGCAGAGACAGATGGAAGCTCCTGTGTTCTTCTTGCTAGGATCCCAAGTCCACGAAATCGCACCACCCCGTTTAGAATGTGCTTCCCCAATCTATAAACTCTCAGACATGGTTGGAGATTTGGCTCCATGGTGATTCTAAATCCCCTCAGGGTGACAGTCAAGATCGCCCATCATTAAAAAAAAAAAAACAAAACAAAAAAACAAAAAAACCGTATCCCAGGTTTGCATGAGCTAGGCATGGAGGTGAATGTCTGTGGTCTCGGCGCTTTGACAGTAGAGGCAGAGGCAGGAGAACCGGAAGTCAAGGGCCTTTCCCACTTCGTAGCAAATTTAAGATCAGTCTAGATATGGAACCCTTGCTCTGTTGGCAGCTGATCACAAGTTTTCTTTTAATAAAGTGAATCTCCTTGTTCTACTGGAAGTCCTGGGGCTTGTAGCTGGTAACTGAAGACTCCTTGTGGTGAGTATGCACTGACTGGCCTGTCTTCTTCCCTTTGTGCCTGCCATCAGAATTGATGTCCATCGTAAGGAGAATACGGGAGCCGCCGAGAAGCCCATTACTATCCTCTCTACCCCTGAAGGTGCCTCTGCAGCTTGTAAATCGATTCTGGAGATTATGCATAAGGAAGCGCAAGACACCAAACTGTGAGTAGCGAGGACTAGCCTGCCAAATCGTAGATCTCTGACACTTTCTGGGGATTAATGCTATCCTGACGAGCTAGTGTTTGCCCTGTTGATGCAGTGTGAAACACTGAGTCATTCATAGTTGGATATGGAACAAGCAGCAATAACGGGAAGGAAGATGTAACTAGAAGGCAGCCTTGGGGGACACGGCCAACTGAGGGCCAAGAAGTAATTTGGGATTTACCTCAGACCTTTACTGGCAGGCCTTGGGCATCTGTTTCTGTCTACACCCAGCCCTCATGCGCAACAGGGCATGGAGTGTGAAAGCCCCTAACTCTGTGCTCAGGGCAACTGCAGATTGATGTGGGTGTTGAAGATTGGAACTCTGAGTGTCTGTACTGTCAGAAATTAGGTTGGCTTCCATGCCAACTGATGCACTGAACACAGCTGAGAGCAAGGCTCAAGGAGGTGCCCTAGGACCACATTGCCTCTATTTACTCTGTAAATATGTATGTTTCAGTGATAGATGTCTTATATGGGTACAGTAGTTTTTTAGTATAGACAAAGGGAAAGTCCACCATCATGGAGCCCCCAGTGACGTTAGAAAAGCATGATGTGTAAGTCAGATTCTGACGGGGCACGGGAAGCAGCTCAAGTGGCACAGTGCCTGCTGTGAGACGCTTGAGGCCCTGAGGTTGGTCTCCTAGGCCCGTGTCAGCTGGGCATCTGGGGGTTCTCTGACCAGCCAGTCTAGCACATCAGCGCGCCCCAGGCTGTCACAGGAGACTGGAGCGTGATAGAGACAGATACTTGACACTTCTACTTCTGGCCAGCATGTGTGCACTCAGGAGTGAATGTACCTCCATCCATATATGTAGACTCACATACAGCCTCAACACAGAAAGAAAGCAATCACGGCACAGGATGCAGAGTGAAGGCTCCATTTCTGCTGATCGTCTCTTCAGTTGTGACCTCTGTTGAGTTTTTAGTTCTTATTTTTCTCCAGGTGTGTGTTTTCAGAGGTATCCTAGGATTGTACTGTTTTGATTTGTACATTGTGTTCTGCTCCAACTAAGATTATCCATCATGAGTGTAGACATTCCCTGATGTGAATAGAAGATGAAGCCCTATCTAAATATCTACTGTTGTTTACCTACTGACCTGCACAAGTTGCTGGAATTTGGGTTACTTGCCAGCTCACTGTAAACAGGGGGCAGCAGGGTCTTTCTTACTCAGTAGTTAGGGAGCAAATGATTAACAAAGAACAGTGTCTTTTTGTCCAAGAGGAGTTACTTTCCCTGACTTATGACCATTTTTCTACTTACAGCACAGAGGAGATCCCCCTGAAGATATTAGCTCACAATAACTTTGTAGGCCGTCTTATTGGTAAAGAAGGAAGAAACCTTAAAAAAATTGAACAAGACACAGACACTAAAATCACAATATCTCCGTAAGTGCCATCTTGTTTGTGAATTAGGGGGCTTTTGGACCCTGTTTTTAAGCTGTGTGTCTGGTACATGGTTCCCTGCTTACCACTGTTCTGCTCTGCTGTCAGGCCGAGAGCGAGCCTGTTCTCAGCCTGCCCTGTTTCTAACATCTTGAAGTGTTGCTTGTTCTCGAAGAGGTGGCAAGGCAAGCTTAACCCTTGACATTCATATTTCCTAGCCAGAGTCTTCATGGTGTTTTTTGACATTTATTTCCCACTGTGTTACGAATTATCCCACCATTTGCCAGCTTAAGACAATAATCAACCTGTATTGCATGACTCGTTTTTGTTTGTTTGTTTTCTTTTTTAAAATTTTATTGATTTTTATTGAGCTCTACATTTTTCTCTGCTCCCCTTCCTGCCTATCCTCTCCCAAGGTCTCCACGCTCTCAGTTTACTCAGGAGATCTTGTCTTTTTCTACTTCCCATGTAGATTAGATCTATGCATGTCTCTCTTAGGGTCTTCATTGTTGTCTAGGTTCTCTGGGATTGTGGTTTGTAGGCTGCTTTTCTTTGTTTTATGTTTAAAAACCGCCTATGAGTGAGTACATGTGATAATTGTCTTTCTGGGTCTGGGTTACCTCACTCAAAATAATGTTTTCTAGCTCTATCCATTTGCCTGCAAATTTTAAGATGTCATTTTTTTCTGTTGTGTAGTACTCCATTGTGTAAATGTACCACATTTTCCTTATCCATTCTTTAGTCGAAGGGCATTTAGGTTGTTTCCAGGTTCTGGCTATGACAAACAATGCTGCTATGAACATAGTTGAGCACATATCCTTGTGACACGATTGAGCATCTTTTGGATATATACCCAAAAGTGGTATTACTGGGTCTTGAGGAAGGTTGTTTCCTAATTTTCTGAGAAATCGCCACACTGACATCCAAAGGGGCTGTACCAGCTTGCACTCCCAGCAACAATTGCATGGCTTGTTTATATGGGTTAGGGATCCATAAACAGCTCAGGACTGGGATCTGTCTACAGCCTGCTCTTGAATATCCATAGAGGACTGCCCTCTCCCAGAGGGAGTGAACCAAGAAAAAGAAGGTGCTGGAAGCTATAATGTCTTTTATGATAAAAATCTCAGAATTCACATACTAACTGTTCCTGTGTGGTCTGCACAAGACAGCCCTATTCCATGTGTGTACGGACTTCAGATTTCTTTACCAGGGGCCTAATCTTAGAGATGGCCTATCACACCAGGGGTACATGTCTGTTGTGATGATAAGAGAAAGGATTCCTTTTCCTAGGGTGACGATCCTAGGTTTCTATCATAGGACCCCAGAAGTGGCTGGTGAGCTGAAAATGAATGATAAAATTACAAGACAAAGTGCTTGAGAGTAGAGGTTCAGTATGCTTGTGCTTACATAGTCTAAGGGAGTGTAGGCTCCATTATAGGACTCATTTCTTCATTATATGATTTACATTTTATTCACATATGAGAAAAAGGAATAATATCCCGTCTGTCTGCACAAGGTTAGTCTCCACTGTGTTCCTAGCAGTGAAGATGGATGTTTAGCTCTTGACAGTCACGCCCCCACTTCCTTTGAGTCTACGTACATAGCCCTCTCCCTGTGGTGAACGTTGCTTTTCTCCTCAAGGCTGCTGACTGCTGTAGGCTTAGGTGCACCCAGACAGAAATTTTCATGGCTTTGAAGTGTCAGCAGGATCAGAGCTAAGCAAGGAGTTTCTTAATGTTGTCTGTTTAGGAATATAAATAGGGTCAATGTGGACCATTTAAAAATTTTAGTTGGCCGGACAGCAGTGGTGCCCACCTTTAATCCCAGCACTTGGGAGGCACAGAGGCAAGCAGATTTCCTAGTTAAGGCCATTCTAGTCAGTGTACAGGGTGAGTTCCTGGACAGCCAGGGATATACAGAGAAACCCTATCTTGAAAAAACGTAAATAAATTAATTAATTAAAAGTAAAAAATTTAGTTTAGATGGATTGACTTGTGCTACTTCCTTCAGACTACTTTAAATTCTGAAAATGTTGGAGAAAACAAAGTTCCGTCTCACAAATGCTGGTTTGCTTTGAGGAGTGTTTTCCTTGCTTACTCCAGAAAATGCAGTTGCACGAGACAGCTGGCTCTTCTTAGACATGGCCAGTACAGTAGGAGCATCCTGGCAATACTGTCTGCCCCTCCAGTCCTCCAGTTCACTGTCAGAGGGTGAGATGAGGGGTCAAGAAGTAAGTCCTGGGGGCTGGACAGATGGCTCAGTGGTTAAGAGCACTGGCTGTACTTCCAGAGATCCCAAGTTCAATTCCCAGCACCCACATGGCAGCTTAGAACTCTGTAACTCCAGTCCCAGGGAATCTGACATACTAAATTAAATAAATTTTTAAAAATACCTTAAAAAATGGAGTAAGCAGTGTTTAAAACATGGACGTAATGAAACCATGTGCGCAGTCATTGTCCCTGAAGGGATGGAAAGAAGCTGTCACACATCTTGGCCGTGATCTGTCACTTTCTCATGGTCCTGCCCTGCCAGCTGGTCTCAGTTGCCCTCTGGGGCCGAGTGACACCCACCCACCTTCCTCCTGTCATTCGTGTTCCTCCTCCTCTCCCACCAGGCTGCAGGAGCTGACGCTGTACAACCTGGAGCGCACCATTACAGTCAGAGGCAGCGTGGAGACCTGCGCCAAGGCCGAGGAGGAGATAATGAAGAAAATCAGGGAGTCTTACGAAAATGACATTGCTTCCATGAATGTTAGTTCTGGTGGAGAGCTGAAAGACAGCTCCCACTGCGTAGATCTGAACTTTCCCTTCGTAGTGAGCAGTGGTCTAGATGAGTTGTCCGCACCACCCTAAGGGTACCCTGGGGTAACACAGAAGCCTGGGCGTTGGGCTTAGCTGTCTCTGATTTCTAACAAATCAGATAGCTTTGGAGCCTTGGCTTCCTGATACATGAGGAATGATTAATAGCTGCCTACCTACCAAAGGGTATTTATTACCTCCTTTCCTGTGTTAATTGAGGGACTGTAGTGCAGGAAGGATGTGCGGATTAGAGGCAGGTGAATTAAGTCTGATTCCCTGCCACCTGTTTGTGAGCGGCAGCTTTCTCCTCTCCATCAGACAGCTGCTGTCTCCTGGTTTACATGCTTCCTGGGATTACAAGTGCCATGCATGTAAAAGGTGCTGTTAGAAACAGTCTTAAGAGCCAGGCAGTGTGAAGCAAGTCCAGCAACTTGGAAGACTGAGGTGGGTGGATTGCAAGGTCAAGGCTGCCCGTGTTGTAAACATGGTTGCACGGGTCTCAGGCTGTGAGTGTGGTGTCTGTGCTGGAATGCATGCCTAGCATGTCTCAGCTCCTACTCTGGAGAATCATAGAGCAAAGCAGAAACACAGGTTTGAATTTTTCTGTGTTGCCCATATAAGCCTGGGAAATAGGGAATTTCCTGTGGCAAATGTAGCAAAAGCTATGAAAGCAAATTCCTGCCCCTGTTTAATGGATGGAATGGTGCTGATGACGGAACACTTCAAAAGTCCATCTTTTCAAAACGTGCTCCTTAAACATGAGGTAAATGATTAAGCTTCGGTTGGGCCAGTCTTGTGAAACAGTAATGTCAGGTGAGGCTGTGACAGTATTTTTTCTGAGAAGAACCTGGAATGCTGGTCATTTTATCCCACATGGTGGCCTGCTATCTGCATGTGATTGCTGCTTATCTAAGCGTTTCATAACTGGCCCTTACAGGCCCTGATAACAGGATCAGATACATTTCAGTTCAGTCCTAGTCTTCACCTTTTTCAGTTCTTATAAAATTAGGGCTGGAGAGATGGCTTGGTGATTAGGAGCTCTCGGCTGCTCTTCCAGAGGACCAGGGTTTGATTCCTAGCGCCCACATGGCGGCTCACAGTCACCCTTAATCCCAGCCCCACGGACCTGGCACTCTTCTCGGGCCTCTGTGGGCTCTCCATGCGCATGGTGCACAGATATATAAACAACCAAAACGTCCATATATTTAAAACCAAGACACATATATTTAAGAGGGGGGAACAATTAAGCTGAAACAGCGTTCCCTTCATGGCCCTGCATCCATCCAAAAGGGGTGCTCAGTTGTGGTGCATGCAGTGTGAAGCTGGGCCCTGACTTTGAAGGATTCGGCCAGAGGGCAAGGAATGAAGGGCTTTCCCCTTTGTTCTGTGTGCCTGCTGTGATCCCCAAGCACACCTTACATATTTACCTTTCAGCTAATGGAATAATGCCCACCGCATGCAGAGTACCATTCTGTCTGAAGTACTCTGAGCTGCTCTTGGCCTTGAGACTCCTCCAGTGCAGGGCAAACCAGCCCTCAAATATGCCAAGAACAGCACCTGTAGTTCTGTGGAAACACCTGTTGTATTCAAAAATTGCTTTCTTAGTGTGGCTCACCCCCTCGATACTTCTGATTGAAAATTAAAGAGATTTTTTTTTTCTTTTCTTTTACCATTGCAGCTTCAAGCACATTTAATCCCTGGATTAAATCTGAATGCCTTGGGTCTGTTCCCACCCACTTCAGGGATGCCACCTCCCACCTCAGGGCCCCCTTCAACCATGACTCCTCCCTACCCACAGTTTGAGGTAAGTTCTCTGACCCTTGCGTCAAGACTATGCCACAATACTGCTACAGTCAGAGCTAAATAGGATAATGTTCATGCCAGAGTGTGTGCTGTATGATCTGTCACCTGTGTGGAGCTCATGTGTGCTTTGTAGTACTTGCCAATAGAAACTTTTAATTTGATTCCAAAATAATAAACATGAGTTGTTTTGAAGTTTTGGGGTTGGTAGAATTGTGCAAATGTGTCGATTTAAATAAAAAGTTTTGGTGGATTTTGTTTTGTTTTGTCCTTTGGTTCAGTACTGGGGTCGAGGCTGGTTTTCTTAAAGGAGTAGTTCTCAATGGTCCTGATGCTGCGGCCCTTTATTTACTACAGTTCCTCGTGTTGTGGTTAAAAGGACTAGTGTTGGTGCAAAACACCCCAAGACCAAGTTCTCAGCACAAAGATTTATTTGCCCCAGAGGGACAAAGGGCAGAGAATAAGACAAAGACAGGAAAGAAGAGAAAAGGAGCAAGGGGAAAGGGATATTTGCCTCAAGGGACAAAGGACTGCCTCTGGTTGGAGAGGAGACAGACTGTAGCCCATAGGCAAGTGGCAGTTTATGAAGGGATAAAGGGGAAGCCTTTGTTAGGATGAGTTGGTTTGTTTTGATTAAGCATCTAAATTAGGGCAGCCAAAAGGGGTTTTTGATTGCTGAACTTCAGTACTTTGATAGTTGAACCTTGGTAATCAGCTTCAGGGGGAAAAAGTGGCAAAATAAGGGAATAGACCTTGGTGGCTAGACCTTGGTGGCTAGCTTTCGGAAGGTAATCAAACATTTTAGCAAGGCAGAGGGAATGGAGAAAGGCAATGCCTGCCAGAGCCGTGTTTGTCATGCTCGGGCCTGCTAGAGCCCTTCAGTGGTGACAAAATAAACAATTATTTTTGTTTGCTACTTCATAACAAATATAAATATCTGTGTTTTCCAATATTCCTAGTGGACTGCTGTAAAAGGGTCATTCCACCTGCAGAGGAGCCGTGAGCTACAGGTTGAGAACTGCTGTTTTAGAGTTGAAGCAGAGAGGTTTCAGGAGACGTCCATGCTGGACACAGTGTGCACACCTTTAAGCCCAGCATTCCTGCTGAAGCAGGAGGTTTGTGAGGTTAAAGTCAATCTGGATTCCACAGCAAGACTTTGTCTCACAAAAAAATTTTTTTTTCTCATCTTTACCACCTAGAAGGTAACTGCCTTAGAAGGTCTACATAGGCTGGGGTTGCTTGCCGTTTAGTGTTGCTTTCCTGATCAGTGCACCAAGATAGTTTCCCTCACAGTTCTGTGTTCATGGACAGAATATTGGATAGCTTGTGTTGTATAGCGATCATATAACAAATGCATTTACTTATTGAGATGGGTTTTTTAAATTTATTTTATGTGCATGAGTATTTTGCTGATATGTATATCTGTGCACATGTGTGCCTGGTACCCATGCATGTCAGAAGAGAGGTGTTAGATCCCCTAGAACTGGAGTTATGAAGGGTTGGAAAATGCCCTGTGAGTGCTGGGAATTGAGCTCAGGTCCTCAGGAAGAGAAAATGCTCTTAACCACTGAGCCTTCTCTCCAGCCCTGAGACAGGGGTTTGTTTGTCATGTAGCCCAGGCTGACCTCATACTCACGCTCCTCCCACTCTGTTTCCCCAGTGTTGTGAGCCATCAGGCTTTTATAGGTCTTATTTTGAAATCTGGGTTTTGAGAATAGCTTTGCAGCCCAGAAGATGTCTATCCAGGAAAGTAGAGCATCATCCAGTTTGCAGTCATTTGTATACAACGTTCTAGGGTCGTCCATGATGAATTTATCTCTCCGTTTGTTTGGCTCTCTTAAATACATGAAATATGTGAACAGTAACTCTGTGCACACCCAGAGATGTTGCTCAAGTGGTACGGGTCAAGGATTTAATTGTGTTACTACCCCGAGTAAACACACAAGTAAATTGAAATTGGCATTCTTCAGGCAACACCAATTACTAGACTGCCGATGCTCTACCAGTTCAGAAATAAGAATTTCTTTTCTTATTCCTTGAGCCTATTAGGCTGATAGGTATTGTAGGCTATCTCCCTCTGGTGTTTGTTTCTGCTTTTACATGAGTAAGCCATGGGGAGCAAGCCAGATAACAGTATTCCTCCATGACCTCTACTCTGCTTCAATCCCTGCCTCTAATCTTTGTCTTTGTCTGCAGCTCACCTGCATATGTAGTTGTTTGCACCTAGAAATTATGTAACAAGTCTGAGGATAGCTTCCACAACAGTAATTAAATAAACCCTGGATGTGGTAGCATGCACCTATACTCTCAGCTACTTGGGAAGCTGAAGAGGCAGGATCACCCTGGGTAACCTAGAGAGCCCGAATCTCCAAAACAGTGGACAGAATGGCAGCCAAATATCAAGTATGCATAAATTCATTACATGGCACCTGAAGACTTCAACTCAGATCCAGGTGCTGTGTGAAGTAGATGGCAGGTTTGTGCCCTGAGAAATGTCTTGGTGAAGGAAGTTTGGGGTCGCCCAGGTCTAGCCTAGCTCCGCAGTGAATTGTGCCACTGAAGGTCAGGTCTGCACTGCCCTTGGTCTGTTTTCCCAGTGAAAAATCCGAGCCGACCAGGGTGACACTTGTAATCTCAGCCTCCAGTGACTGGGGCAGGAGGATTGCTGGGAGTTCTAGGTCAGCTTGGGCTGCTTGGTGGGACCAGGCAAGCCCTGGCTACAGAATAAGCCCTCGATTTGAAAGCAGATGTGGGGGTTGGAGACTTGTGTTGGATGAATGATCTCTGAAGACTTTCAGGTCAAATATTTCTTTTCTCTACAGAATTGTATATTGATAGTAGGGTGAAGGGCCTAAAATAGAAATTCAAGAGTGCATTTAAATCAGTAATTGTTGTGGTTAGAGTTTTATTTATTTTTTGTCAACCTGACACAAGCTAGGGTCTTTCTGGAAAGAAAGAACTCAATTGAGAAAATGCTTCTATCAGATTCACCTATAAGCGGATCTGTGTGGCATTCTTTTGATTAATGATTGAGGTAGGGCCCAGCCCGCCACGAATGGTGCCCTCCAGCCCCACAGGCAGTTCTGAGTTGTATAAAAAAACCAAGCTGAATGTGGGGTCTTCCTCTTCCTTGTGGTTTGTTGGCACAACCAGGTCACAAGGACAAAGGGAGCAGCGGAGCGCAGGGCTTTGTATGGCCTGTGAATATGGCAGAAAGAGCTTTCAGTGAGACAGCTCGACCTTATTATTCCAGGTGAGGAGATGGAAAGGATGCACTCAGTGGCTGGAATATCACCTCATTTGCATTTGGTGGCCTGCACCTATCACAAGGCTGGAGCGCATGTCTGTCACATGTGACCGCATAGCCCTGTCCTATATATAGCTAGAGCACCTAATTACAGCCTGGGGCAGCAGAGGGAAGCATTTGCAGGGAACTGTGTCAGAGGTCTGGACTAAGGTAAGTCAGGCATCCAGGCACAGGGACCATCTCCAAATAAGGTCAAGCAAAGAGTAGGAAGCCCGTGCTGGGGGAAGGGCGTCTTCCTGTCTTGTGTTGAGCTCTGAGAGAGCCATCCAGACATGGTAGACTGCAACCTTAGTCCAGCAGGGCTCCCCAACAGCTGAGCGAGTCACTGGGAACAAGACAGTAAAACACTGTTCCTCCATGGTCTCTACTTCCTGCCTCTAGGTTCCTGCCTTGAGTTCCTGCCCTGACTTCCCTTTGTGATATACTGTGATCAGGATATATAAGCCAAATATGCTTTTTCTTTCTTGTGCTTTTTGGTTATGGTATTTGTTACTGCACTAGAAAGCAAGCTGGGACAGTTGTTTAAATTCTGATGTGTCCAATAGTTTATTATAAATGGACACATTTGTGCTAGGTTTATAGTTGATGTATCCCTGATATTTACTTAAACTTACAGTGTGCCAATTATACAAAGTAATTGTGCCGTATAAGGCCTTATCGAATGGATGGTGCAGTTCACCATCCTAAACCAGCTTTCTCTTTGGGTAGGTCCTTATCTCCATTCTGTTGCTCAGGCTCCTGGTTTGTAAACTGAGGTGTGCTGTAAATTAAAGTTTGTCTTTAACTCTTTTGTTGTTGTCTTGTAGGAGGAGGGCGCTTGTTCATTCCGGCTGCCCAGAACTAAAATAACCACACAGAAACTATATTAAAACACTGCTTGGTCCATTAGCTCTAGCTTCTTATTAGCTAACTCTTATATTGATTTAACTCATTTCTATTAATCTGTATATCACCATGTGGCAGTGGCTTGCTGGCAAAGATTCAGCATGTCTGACTCTGGAGGCTCCATAGTATCTCTCTGACTCTGCCTTCTTCCTCCCAGCATTCAGTTCCGTCTTCTCCGCCTACCTAAGTTCTGCCCTGCTATAGGTCCAAAGCAGTTTCTTTATTCATTAACCAATAAAAGCAATTCATAGACAGAAGGACCTCCCACACCATTGTCTCTCTAGAGCAACCTCTCCCGTTACAGATGGTAAACTGGTGAACATTCTCATCACCTGTCTCTTACACGTATTCAGATCCTTCCATATCAAAAAGTCCTAAAGTGAACTGTTAGATGATTACTTTTTTAAATATAGAAATAAGGAGACTGGAGAGGTGGCTCAGCAGTAAAGAGCACTGGCTGCCCTTCCAGGGTTCCCAAGTTTGGTTTCCAGCCTCACAAGGTGGTTCATATCGATCCGTAACCGGTTCCAGGGGAGCGACACCCTCTTTCTTGATCTCCATGGGCACCAGTCACCCATGCAGTGTATATATATACATTTAGGCAAACACTCATACACATAAGGTAAAGAAAAACTTTAAATCTTCTAAAATTTACACGTTAGAAGATTGTAACTGCCCTCTATATTTAATCATTTTTTTCTGATTTAATATTGTGATTTAAGCATCATATCTGGTTTAACAGACCAATGCTTTAGTCATATGAGATCATATTAACAATCTTCATTCTGAAACGCATTGTAAGTATCTAGAGTCTAAGCTCACTAGAACCCAGCCAAACACAGCAGATGAGATGTCCATGATTGGTCCCTGTGGGAACAAGGGCTTCCTTTGCCTGTCCTAAGCCACATTAAATCTTAAAGGTGGCTTGCACAGTTAGTTTTAAGAATGGGAGGCTGAAGATGCTTACTTACTCTGCTAAGAGTGAGCCAAGTAAGTGCACAGATGGCCACAGAATGAACACCTTTGCTTCTACTGAGGTACTTGCACTCAGTCAGAATAGATGAGGGTTACAGCTCAGAGGCTGGGTACCCAGAAACTGCTCAAGTAAGGCAGCTATTGCTACAGGGTAAGAACTGAGGACACCCAAGGGCCAGCTGCAAGGACAGGCAGAGGAAGCACTCATTCCCAAGGACCAAACGTGGACATGTCAGCCGCTCATGTCCTTTGCAGGGTGCTGGTGAGCTTTTCCTCTGTGCACTGACTAGGTGGATGTCCCAGTGGATATGGACGTTTCTACAAGTTGTAGGAGATGCTGCTAAAATGTTAAAGGTGAAAGAACAAAAGCTGCTATGGTCTGGCAGATCTGCTTGCTGAGTCAGTCCGTCTGTGTCACTGAGAGACGTTTCTGTAGTGAGAGCCACTTGAACTTCATCTTTCTGTTGGTACCAGTCCCCTGAGAGTGTCAGGAGTTAGCCGTTGTCCTGAGAAGCAAAAAGGAGGCATATTATTTCCTTTCTATCTTTTCTCTCAAAAATGAAAAAAAGCTTTTGTGGGTTACAAATGTGTGCTTAAAATTACCCTTTCAAGCTAGATATGGTGGCACACACCTTTAATCCCAGCACTGGGAAACAGAGGCGGGTGGATCTCTTGAGTTCAAAGCCATTTTAGTCTATTTGTGAGTTTCAAGACAGCCAGAGCCACATATAGGCCCTGTCTTTAAAGGAAAAGGGCAGAGTTTAAAACATGTGATTTACTTATTTTTCTTAAATTTCCTTTAGGCACTGGACTCACAAGGTGGCTTCATAGGTGTTTAGATTGTGAGATAGCCTCACACAGGTAAAGCGGGGTCGTAACACTCAGACTCTAGGAAGGGAGTGTAGCTTAGTTTTTGCTTTGATTATTCTCATTGGAGATATATTTTAAAAACTTTGGTGTTAGGGGGCTGGAGAGATGACCAGAGGACCCAGGTTCAATTCCCAGGTCATGATTGCCTATGACTCCAGTTCCAGGGTTTCTGACACTGTTCTTCTGGCTTCCACGGGCACCAGGCATGCATATGGTCCACAAATATACATATAAGCAAAACACACACACCTAAAATAAAATTGTCAAAAAGAAATGAGAAACCTTTGTTTTATCAGTCATGTTGAAGTCCACAGGAAATATAAACTGGAGTTCGGGGTGAGGGTTGTCTCCTTTTGTGTTCCCTTCATTTCTCTAGTCTTCCTTTCTGAGCTGCCTCATGCTCTCCTCTGTCCTGGTCCCCTCCTCACTCACCCATTGTCGTCTTCTGTGGAGTTCAGCATTGGTGTCTCCCTGTCTGAGGAGAAGCTAGTTTTCCTGTGGCTACACTATAATTATCCCAGGCTGGCTGACTAGAATTCCCCAGAGAAGGGCTCTGCACCATTTTGGAAGCTCCTCAGGTGACTTCAGCTGTGGTGGCATTGGCAGCAGCCACCCTGGGTTGTAACAAGGTGGAGACCTGTGCCCCACTTTCATGAATCGAATCTCAGTGGGAGAGGGCAGAGCTTGCAGACCGGGCTTTGTGAAAGCGGATGGGAGCTTGCTCGCTGCTCACTCATCGAGAGCTGTTCCCCAGAAATGTTTACTAGGCAGGAGAGGGGGTGCACCTGCTGCTGGAGAGTATTTTCTCCTCACACCAGTGCACGTGAGAAAAGATTTGAGGAAAGCATGGCTCCCTACCTCCATGTGTTCCTCTTTTTAGCCCATTCTGTGTTTTATTTTAGGGTATAGTTTAAAAACCAACAAAAGATACCCTAACCCTTTTATCTTTAGAGCATCTGTCATTCAAACTCTAGGCACAGTCAAGCCAAAGCCCGCCTGCTCTTGCTCTTCTCTGTCTATTTTGGTGTGCTGTGTAGATCAGGATTGTGCTTGCCTGTGTGTTACGGGGGTGCAGGGTAGCTGACATGTTTTCCTTCTTCACAAGAAGAGACCAAAGTCCAGCCAAAAAAATGCTGGTAATACCTCGAAGGGCAGCACCTGAAACACAAGTTGAGTATTTAACCCTTGACTGGCACCATATTAGCTGGAAAAGAACACCCAGCCTTGTCTAGCTGCAAGGGAGGCTGGGAGACAAGCTCTCTGGAGCAGAAGCGTATCCAGTGTGTCCATTCAGCACAGAGAGGAACGTGGAGTTGGAGCAGCCATTCATGGACTTCGCCTTTTTACATCTTAAAGGAAACTCCAGAGCCCAGAGGAAGAAAGCCAGCATTTTTTTTTTTTTTTTTTTTTTTTCAGAGAGAAAGGGAGACTCTAACCTTAAACTCCAGGGGAGGAAGTTTCATGTTGCACTCTCTATGCCTGTGTTTATTTTTGACACACAGTACACAATAGATGTTGAGAACTCTTGTGTGTCCGTAGAAACCACTTAGAATAAACTACTCTTTCATGTAGCTGTCTGTGACGCTCACTCTTATTTCTCCATCCAAATCACTGATGTGTTAATCCCCAGTCATGGTTTTAATTAACCTGCATTGACCGCCGCCAAAAGTATTTATTGAGGAGAGCAAGAAAGAGACTTCTTTTGTACAGCTTTTTAAAAATTATGTTATTGTTCTAGTTTATTAATTACTCTCTAGCTTATCAGAAAGGTATCTATAGAAAAATCTTGACGGCTGGGAGTGGTGTATGTAACTGTACTTTCTATTATTTGTAACTGGTTGGTGGACAGTACTTTGAGAAATATATTTTTAATTTAATTCTTAAAATTATTTCATTATTTTATGTGTGTATGGGAGTTTGGTCTGTACACCACATGTGTACAGTGTCTGAAAAGGCCCTGGAACTGTAGTTAGAGAAGATCATGAGACAACATGTGGACTCAAACTCAGGTCCTGTGGAAAGGCAGCTAATGCTCTCAACTGCTAAGCCATCTCTCCAACCTTGAAAATATCTTTTTTTTGGGGGGGGGGGGGTTCAAGACAGGGCTTCTCTATAGCTTTGGGTCCTGTCCTGGAACTAGCTCTTGTAGACCAGGATGTCCTCAAACTCACAGAGATCTGCCTTCCTCTGTGTCCTGAGTGCTGGGATTAAAGGCCTGCGCCACCACCGCCTGACCAAAAATAACATTTTTTTTTTTGGTTTTTCGAGACAGGGTTTCCCTGTAGTTTCTAGAGCCTGTCCTGGAACTAGCTCTTGTAGACCAGGCTGGCCTCGAACTCAGAGATCCGCCTGCCTCTGCCTCCCGAGTGCTGGGATTAAAGGCGTGCGCCACCACCGCCCGGCCAAAAATATCATTTTTAAAGAGCAATAGGGCAATTTACCAAAGCCTTACCAGCTTCTTTACTTTTTTTTTTTTTTTTTTGAGTCAAGGTAGAACTAACGTTGTTGCCAAGGATGACCATGAACTCCTGGTCCCCAGTGTCCTCCTCTGAAGCATGGGTCACAGGTGTGTAGGATCGTGTCTAGTTATCTGGACTCAGGCCTGTGCACATGCTAAGCAGGTTATTCTACCCACTGAGCCACACTTCTAACCTCCACATTCTCTTGTCTGATCTTTTATTTATTTATGTTACGTATGAGTGCTCTCTGTGCGTGCCTGCCAGAAGAGGAGGCATCAGGTCCTATTATAGAGGTTGTAAAGTGGTGAGCCACTATGTGGGTGCTGGGAATTGAACTCAGGACCTCTGGATGAGCAACCAGTGCTCTTAACTACTGAGCCATCTCTCCAGCCCGTTCCTTTTGTTTTTACCTTGCTGAGAGTGTGCTGTTGTGGGCCTGTGGTGTTATTTTTAAAAACTGGGTGTGAGCTGAGGGTTCTCAGGTATGTGCTCTGGGAATGGTTACATTCTGCCACATTCAGCTGACCACACTTGTGATGAGAAGCTTTCTGTCCCTAGCTGGGGAGGTCACTCAGTGGGACAGCTCTTTACTGTGCAGAGCTCTGGGTTTGATGCCCAGTCCCAAAAGAAAAAAATCTTGCTATTAGCAACTATCTCAGAAAATTTCAATTACTTATTAAAGTCATCTTAATCTTTGATATCCTGTGGGGTAAGAGTGAATTTATGCTTTCACTTGAAATGCATATTGCTCACTAAGAGGAGGAGTTTCAGCGTGTTTGTGTATACATACACACATGTTGGTGTGTGTGTGTGCATGTGTGAGTTGTGCACATTCATCAGTGTGCATGTGGAGGCCAGAGATCGATAACCATGCATCTTCTTCCTCTGTTGCTGTTGCCTTGTTTTTAGTTGTTATCTTTTTCTCTGAGTCTGTGTGCAGTGTTGTGTTTGTGTTTATATCTTTGTGTGTGTCTGAGTATGTGTGTAGTATTTGTTTTTATGTCTTATTCTATGTTGTGTGAGTCTGTGTATGGTGTGTTTGTGAGTCTGTATGGTGTGTGTGTGTACACATACAGGCATGCACATGTGCATAGCATGTGTATCACAGCATCTGGGGTCAGTCTTAGGCTTCCACCTCTTCTGAGACAGCTGCCTGTCTCAGAGATCATTGTTCTTGAATGGATAGCACTTTGAGCCATCTCTCTAGCTCTTCACCTTATTTTTTGAGTAAACTTCTCTCACTGAGTCTGGTGCTCATTGACTTGGCTGGGCTAGTGGCCGTGAGCTCCAGGGATCCACCTGTATAGAAGCATGCCATTGTGCTGGGTGTTTCCTTAAGTGCAGGGGATCCAAACTCAAGTTTGTAACTTTACTGACTTACTTAGCTTCACACATCTCCCCAGCCCTGAGAAAGTTATTGGCTGCCGTCACCACCACCAAGACATTTTATAGACTTTTAGAATTATCTTCGTTATGCAGATTTACTCATTTTTGCTTTATAACATGAGGAGAATGCTGTCTATTGATAACCTTCTTGCCTCTTTCCATTCCAGAACTCTGCCCACTCACCCTTCCGAAGTAGCCTTTCTCCTAGAACCTGTGAGGTTGATTTCTCCAAATGGCCAAAGTGCTGTATTTTCCAACATATTTCAGAAAGTCTCTAGTTCCTGCCTGACAGCTGGCTCACTCAGTACTTAATTTGCAAGCCCCTCATTTATAAATGACAGGAAATGCTCCTTTCAGAAATGCCCAAACAGTAGGGAAAGGAGAGTTGGCAGCCAGTGAGCCAGGCATGAGCTGGAGCTGTCTTAGCTGGCTGTGTTGGCTGCTTGCGGTTGGGTTGGCAGGAATAAACCTGTGGGCTCTTGTCTTTACACTTCTGATAGCTTCTTTACACTCTTCTCTGAAGCTGCCAAGATGACCATGAAGTGGCTAGCATCCTGGTATGATGGGGGCGAGGAAGATGGTCTCAGCAAAGGCACCCTCCATACGGCTGGGTTGATGGCCTGGTCTCAGTCAGATAGTTCCAGCATGGGTGCAGCAAACATTCCTAGGAAAATAAACTCTGCACCATGTGGAGCCTTGGTTTACTTCATATATATATATGCTTCAGTATTTTGTTTGGGTCATAGAGTTGAGTAAACTTGGTTCCAGTTCCAGACCCAAATCTACTTAAAAACAACCCCTCCCTCCCCCAAGCACCTATCCTTCACGCCAAAGGAAAACACTGGCATGCTGCCAGGTTCCTGAAGGCTGCTCTCTAGGCTGCCAGGCACGTCTCCACGCCTTTGTGATGCTGAGATTCTGTTCCCTGCAAAGTAAATACACTTAACCTCACTGTTTGCTGTTGCTTGTATCTTCTCGATAGCGGGTGATTAGGAATTATTCGCTGGCAGACTTGGCCAGTTACGCAAGCTTTCGGCCTCGCAGCTTTGTTCTTGTTATTTCAAGACACAGCACAGTGCTTGCCAAGAGTCCGAAGGAAGCTTTGCCATAGGCATCTGGCAGCAGTCCACTGGGAAGCAGCTTGCGTCCTGTTACTAGCCTTCACCCTCAAAGAGTGTGTTCAGGAAAGGGTCTCCTACGTGTTTAGGATCGTGAACTGAAACCCAAGGAATTTGTCAGAAGGAAGCGTTGTGCTGAGCGGGGTCTCAAATCTCAGAGGCTGATTAAAGCTGTAGGTAGAAGAGGCTTTTTTCTCCTATCTGCTTAGGTCTGCTATTCAAAATGAAACTGTGTGCTTATCTGGGACAGATCCTGAGAACATGGCTTCTCATGCTGAATTCCATATGAGAACACGCTGTACCAGACAGTCAAGTGGACAGATGTTTCCATGAGCTGCCTGTGTCTTCAGAGGAAAATTCCCTTGTGAAATAATTTATGGCCAGCAAGATGGCTGGTGGGAATGGAACTGGAGCCAGGGAGCTAGCTGGGTGGTGTTCAGAAACACCCTAACCTAGCTTCAGATGGCCAACGAGCCACTTCAGTTGCTGTCGCCAGCAGTGCATGCTGACTGACCATGGGGCGGTCCCCAGACTGCTGCTTTCAACTCCTCACAGGACTTTGAGACCATTGCAGACCCCACACAGGTCACACTTGCTGCTGCTGTACTGTGGGGTCATGGTCATTTCAGCTGTTTCCTAACAGTTCCTTTTCCAGAGCTGGGCTGGGGACTTCAAGAGACAGTTCTGTGAGATCTTCTTACCAAGTCATCTAGGTTTAAATTTCCTTCTGCAGATAGCTTCTTCCACCTCTGGAGATGTGACCCTATAGCATTTTCTTTTTTTTTTTTTTAAATATTTATTTATTTACTTATTATGTATACAATATTCTGTCTGTGTATGTCTGCAGGCCAGAAGAGGGCACCAGACCTCATTACAGATGGTTGTGAGCCACCATGTGGTTGCCGGGAATAGAACTCAGAACCTTTGGAAGAGCAGGCAATGCTCTTAACCACTGAGCCATCTCTCCAGCCCTATAGCATTTTCTTAAACTCAAATGCATACTCCGCTTTAGTGACGTATGTTTTCCTTCAGAATTTGTTGTTGTTGTGTGTGTGGTGCTCACAGAGGTCAACGGAGAGAGTGGACCTCTTGGAGCTGGAGTTACAGATGATTGTTAGCCATGTGGGCACTGGGTCTTGAACCTGGGTCCTCTGGAAGAGCAGCCAGTGCGCTTAACGGTTGAGCTGTGGCTCTAGCCCCCACTATATATATTTTTTTAATTTCCTAAGTGCAACAAGCTGCAGAAGAGTATTTTATCCTAATTACAGGTGGCAGAGGTGTCAGGCAGGGAACTGAGATGTTTAAGTAGGAAGAGGATGTGTCACATAATCTCAGCCCCAAGCAGCAGCTTCCTTAAGCTTGATCTTCCTCCTCATCGCAGCTTCTTGGACTCTGACATCTTCATGGCCCAACATAGCACCTGCAGCCCCTTTCCCAAGACGCTTTTGATGGCTGTCTTACTTAGGGTTTTAGTTGCTGTGAAGAGAGACCATGACCACAGCAGCTCTTAGAGAAGAAAACAGTTAATTGGGGCTGGTTCACAGGCTCAGAGGTTCAGGTCATTACCATCATGGTGGGAGCATGGTGGCGAGCAGGCGGACATGGTGCTGGAGAGGTAGCTGAGAGTTCTAAGTTTGGATTGGCAGGCAGCAGGAAGAGAAAGTGCTTGGCTTGGGCTTCTGAAACCTCAGAACCTACCCATAACGACACACTTTGTCCCACAAGACCACACCTTCTAATAGTGCTGCTCCCTGTGAGCCTTTGGGGGGCCATTTTCATTCAAACCACCACATTGGCTAATGTTAAAATCTTCCTGAACACACTTCCTGTTGTTAAAAAGTAAGCAGAGAATGAGGTGCGTGAGCAGGATGTAGCTCCATTAGAACTCCCACTCCACGCTGGTACTGCCCCTTGGAACAGCCCTGTGAGGAGGAACTCAGTCGCTGAGCTGTCTGAGCGACCATGTCCTTCAGCCTTGCTGTAATGACTGAGGAAGGAGCCTGGAGAGGGCACAGTGACCAGTGTGAGGCAGGGAGAGTGAAGGGTACAGATAAGTCCATTTGCGCATAGCCTTTCAGAACTTAGCTTTCAGAATGGTTTCTGATTGTATGTAAGATGCCAAGGGAAAGCCTGGGAGGAAGTAGCTACAGTGTAGAAAGATAATGGTATTTGGTATGGTTTGTACATATGGAGAAGTTTTTCCCTTAGAGTTCTTTACTCTCTGTGTTTATGAAATGAAAACCTGGGGCTGGGGATTTAGCTCAGTAGAATACTTGCCCAGCAAGCACAAGGCCTTGGATTTGGTCTTTAGCTCTGGAAAGGCAGGCAGGCAGGGTAGGCTAGCTTGTCTGCCTAAAGTCTGGAGCTTGTATCCTTTGCTGCTGTCTTAGTTTGTGATGTGCAATCTGAAGCCACCTTGGATCTAGGCTCTATGATCTAAATACATAATAGAAAGAAGGCAAAGCATCTATAATTTGGTGAGGTTTTGAAATTTAGGAAACCCTTGTAGACAAAAGTGAGATTTTTAGACCAGTGTGACTTGGTAGGTGAACCCTGGTTGACTCACTGTGGATTCCCAATGACCTTCCTAGTATTCCTGCTGGGACAAGAAGGTGCTCATCCCAAAGGTGAGGGTGCCAGTGATTTATTTATAGCAAATAAGCATTCATGCCTTGACTTTCTTCTCTTACAGCAGTCGGAAACGGAGACTGTGCACCTGTTTATTCCCGCTCTGTCAGTTGGCGCCATCATTGGCAAGCAGGGCCAACACATCAAACAGCTTTCTCGTTTTGCAGGAGCTTCGATTAAGGTACTGTTCTGAAACCATGGCTCTTCTGATTATATAAGAAAGTGAAAGTGGCGGGCTGAATTCAGGTTAGATAACCATAGGACAGGAACCCTACAACCGTGGTTTAACTGTGGTTAGATGGTCTCTCTCTAGAAAGATCAGTCTGTGGAGAAGCAAAATTGCACAATATCTCCATACCTCTGAGATCTTGACTTACAACTTCCTCTGGCTCATCTCCACAGTAGTGCTCTTAAAAGCCACATCTGTTACCCGGCCTTTGAGGACAGGAAGATGTAGTGAAGTCTTTCTTTAAGGGAGTTGCCTGTGGTTGCTATGGAATATTTTTGCCTATATTACATTCTCAGAACTTGGCCAGGCAAAGCTGAAGGGGCAGCAAGGAAATGGAGTTTCGTGTTGTCAGCTAAGCATTTATTATGTAGATGTGGGACCACTAGTGTCTATCATAAGAAATCATTGTGTGCTCTGCAGGGTCTGCATTTCTCTGTGCATGAGTACATGTATATGCGTATATACGTGCAGGCCACAGGTTAATGTCTACTGTCTCCTCAGTCACACCTATCTTATTTTATGGGTAAGGTGCCAGTGACCAGCTTACTAACTCAGTGGGCTGCCTGGCCAGTGAGTTTTCAGGAATCCTCCTGTCCCTGTCTTTGCAGCTTGGGATTGTTTTTATGGGTGCTGGGGACCCAAACGTCCTTTCAACTGAGCCGTGTCCCCAACCTTGGGTTGTTGCTTTAAGATGAAGGTTGCTATGTTGTAGGAAGGCTGCTTGTTCATTTCCCGGCTGCCCAGACTCCCAAAATAATCACAAAGAAACCATAATAATTAAATCACTTCTTGGTCTATTAGCTTTAGCTTCTTATTGGCTAGCTCTTACATATTAATTTAACCAATTTTTACTAATCTATGTATCGCCACATAGCAGTGGCTTTCAGACAGAGTTTTGGCATGTCTGTCTCTGGTGGCGGCTCCATGGCTTCTCTCTGTCTCTGCCTTCTGCTATAGGCTCAAAGCAGTTTCTTTATTAACTGACAGTATTCACAGCATACAGAGGGGAATCCCACATCACCTCCCCTTTTCTGTTTAAATAAAAAGGAAGATTTTGACTTTAACGTAATAAATTTACATATAACAAAACAGGTATCAAGCAAGAATTACAGTTAGACTATTTGTATCTACTTTATCTTTTATCATAACTAAGGAAAACTATAACTATATATTTTCAACTCCATCAAAAACTCCAGAAGGATATAATATTACTTAAGTAAACAGGAAGTGCATTGTAAGCAACTTCTAAAACTCTAAAATTGACAGAGACAGCTCGCTGCCTGGACAGTCACCCAGTGTTCTGTACCGTTGGAGCACCCATCTTCAGCCGACAGGCACTCAGTATCTGGCAGACTTTTCCATGAAGCAGGAAATTTCAAAGACAGTTCTGCCTATGTTGGCAGTTTGTTAGTCACTTTCTTCTATGTCCTGAATAATGTCTGGCAGACTCTTTGATGAAGTAGGAATCCTGAAGGATCATCTCACCTTTAGGCAAGTTCATCAGTCATTTCTCTGTGGGACCTACATGTGCAGTTCACACAGCATACCATCAAGCAGTCCAGTCAAGAGCAGTTTCTTGCTCAAATGGCTAACTCCATGAGGAGCCTCTTCGATGCCCATTCTCCTCTTGAAGTAGATTGGTGCTGCCAGGAGCAAATGTGTCATGAAAAGTCTTAAGTTCTTAAAACATTTTAAATGCCATATTCTGAAGGTCTCTGAAAGATTTAAAGAACACCCATCTAACTGAAATGTCTCTATATATCTAAAAAACCTAACAAACATGACTACAAGCTTGACTATTATGAATGACTATCTATTAACCTATATTTCTTAATTATACATGACATTTTTAAATGAACTGCACAATCACAATGCCTTAATCAAGAGCAGAAATATACATAAATAGATCAAGATCCACACCAAATGTGTAGCAATTGTCAGGTCTCTCAGTTGAATCTGGAATTTATCAGTAAGGCTATTTTGCTCCCTGGTTTGATCTGGAGAACCTGTCATTGACTCCGTCCTGGAATTACAGGTGGGGATCCACACCACCGTCCTTACCACTATACAACACAAGCATCTCCTCAGTCCAGATTTCTTTAAACTCCTTGCGGGGATACTAAATCCTTCCTTGGGCTCTAGGCATGCTGGCTCCTCCCCCTAACATTTTCACTGTTTCCCCAGCCTGAGCTTTTGTGATTTCGTACACTCCATGAAAACAGAAGTCTGAGTTTACCAGGATCCTGCTCAGTTAATATTAAAACAGTATACCTTAAGCAATCTATAGTTTCCCCCTCCCCTCATTTAAGTTTGAGAGGCACAGCTGCCTAAATACCATTGCCTTTTCCTCTGAAAGCTAAGGAGATGCCATGGATGTAGTGGCCTCACAACTTAGGAGTCCAGAGCTCTTATCATGTTACCACACTTCAAGTATGTGTAGTTGCTGCCAGAAGCCAAGCAGTGGACACAGCCAGCTCTCTCAAGGCTGTTAATTCTACAGTTATGAGTCAGGTTCCTTCATGGCCTCAGCCTTCAGTGCTCCCTCTGAAAAGTGATCATTCTTCAGCTAGATGTGGTGTGGGTTGGCTCAGTGATGGTCCATGCAGTTTACATTAGAGTCGGGCACCTTGTAAGTACTCAATAAATAGTCATTAGAGTCAGGCACCTTGTAAGTACTCAATAAATAGTGTGCTCTATCTGACTGGCCCATATTAATCACAGCCTCTCCATAATTCCTTTCCAGAAGGCATTTAATTCCACAGCTCAGTCAGTCATGTGCAGATGTCAAGCTGGTTGGCCTAAGGTTTGTCAGTGACACCAGAAAGTATCATAACTGGCTGGTGATGGGTCTGTTACAGATCGCTCCAGCCGAAGCACCGGATGCTAAAGTGAGGATGGTGATTATCACTGGACCACCAGAAGCTCAGTTCAAGGTATGTGCAGTGGAGGGTACGGGTAACCAGAGGGAGCAAGATGGCTGCTGCTTCAGTGGAAATTCTAAAGAGCAGAGTGGAGCCATGCCACAATTAGGTCATAAACATAAGCCAAGAGCCTGTGTGGTGTTGGTTTCCTGTCACCACTGACATGATGAAATCTTTTTTTTTAAAAAAAAAAAAAAAACTTTATTTAATTTTATGTATGAGTACTCCGCATGTACACTTGCGTGTCAGATGAGGGTATCAGATCCTGTTGTAGATGGTCATGAGCCACCATGTGGGTGCTGGGAATTGAACTCAGGACCTCTGGAAGAGCAGCCGGTGCTCTTAACCGCTGCGCCGTCTCTCCAGCCCCCGGACATGATGAAATCTTAACACTGACACACACACCTGCCTGCTAATGACCCTTGTAAACCTGTCCTCAATGTCTCCTTCTGATTGGAGATGCTCTAACCTTCACAGTGGCCCCTTTTCTCTTACCCTTCACTGTTCTAGGATTTTAGTTACAAAGGCTGGACCTAGCAATGGCACGTGACCTGGCTTGAACTGCTGCATGTTTATTGGTACCTGGGGTCTTTGGAGCTGAAAAATCTCCTTGTGTTTCTGTGGTGGTGGAGACAGCATGACAGCTAGACCCTCATTTCAAATCCTAGTTTTAGCCATGTGTGACCTTAAACAAGTAACCGCTGGGCGGTGGTGGCACACGCCACCCACACTCCCAGCACTCGGGAGGCAGAGGCAGGCGGATCTCTGTGAGTTCAGCCTGGTCTACAAGAGCTAGTTCCAGGACAGGCTCCAAAGCTACAGAGAAACCTTGTCTCGAAAAAACCAAAACCAAACAAACAAACAAACAAACAAAACAAGTTACGGTTCTCCCCAGTTCCTCTATAGAATGGACAGAAGTACTTCTATCCTAGCTATAAGGTATAAGCAACATATACAGTGCTTAGAATAGTGTCTGAAATACTAGCACTCTCACATGCTGTGCCTGGTGATGGCCAACTCTGAGCCAGTCAGTGAAGCCACTACAGCCACAGGTGCCTTCATTCCGGTGGCTAGTGTGGGACATCTTGTCTCAAGCAACTGCTGAATTCAACACCTACATCTTATTTTTTTAAAGTTAGGTTTGTTTGTTGTTTATGGGAGGAGCATATACCTCATGGCATGCATGTAAAGGTCAGAGGACAACTTGTGTGGGTCCTGGGGATTGAACTAGGCTGTTGGGCTCAGTGGCAAGTACTTCACCTGCTGAGCCACCTCAGCAGCCCAACCCCTGTATCTCGGTCCTGTGTCCACTGACAGCATTCACTGTCAGCCTCAGTCTCTGCTATCTCTGTCCACACACCATTACACTGCCAAAGTTCACTTCACCATCCCTAGCTGGGAAGGAAACTACTAACCCAGAGTCTTGCTATGCAAGTGCTCTGCCTTGACCTATGCCCCAGACCTTCTTTCTTGTTTTGTTTTAGCCATCAATTAAAGAATTGAGTCACTGAAAATCCAGAGCTGCTTTCACATCTTTTGCAGAGAGAATAGCGCACACAAATGCTTTGATATGTTGAATAGCCACTGCCGAGGCATCAAGGTGAATCTGCCCCTCCCAGCAGCCGCATGGTCCATCAGTTCATGCCATGCATTAGAAATGTTATAAACTGGGCTGGAGAGATGGCTCAGTGGTTAAGAGCATTGCCTGCTCTTCCAAAGGTCCTGAGTTCAATTCCCAGCAACCACATGGTGGCTCACAACCATCTGTAATGAGGTCTGGCTCCCTCTCTGGCCTTCAGGCATACACACAGACAAAATATTGTATACATAATAAATAAATATTTTAAAAAAGAAATGTTATAAACTGGGCCATGAGTGTGGCAGCGCATGTGAAAAACCACAGATCTGATACTCATCACATATGCATACACATATGGTACAGACACGCAGACAAACCACTCTTACACCTAAGATAAATTTTTTATAGATTTTATTCATTTTTATGTATGAAGGTGTTTTACCTGCAAGTAAGTCTGTGTATCAGGTACATGTCCATAGAGACCAGGAAAGGGCATCAGATCCCTGGAACTGTGGGTGCTGGGAATTGAACCTGAGTCCTCTGGAAGAGCACCCAGTTCCCTTAACTGCTATTTCTCCAGCCCCAAAAATTAAAAAAAAAGAATGAAATGGAGAATGGAGGTGAATTTTGTCTTTTCTCTAATCCCCTCAAATGAGCTTAGTGTCTCTGTATCTATGAACACATGGCTATTTGGGCTGTTATGGTTTATCTTAATGAACTTGGCCTAACTTCCCAACTTAGACTTCTTTCTCCTTTGAAATCTATGAAAACAAATTAATGTTTACACAAGAGGTTCCTTACATACAGCATCTAGTTGTACACAGTACATAGGGCATGTTAGTGGAGTACCAGAAATGTGCATTAACTTGATTTCTGCAGGAAGGGAGGAAGAGGAAGATAGGCTCTCACTCTGTAGCCCAGGCTGGCCTCAGATAGCAGCAATCTCCTCTTCAGCCTATCAAGTGCAGGAACCACACACCAAACCTGTCGTGCCCAGCCTTTTAGCCTCCATAAAGCTGAAGTCCCCTGAATAAGAGAGCTGTTTTGGCTGGTGTCCTGTTTAGACAGGGCTTGGCTCCTTTTGGACCTGGCGTCCCTGGCTGTGTAGTTCTTTCCTAGTTTCTTTTGCTCAAGAAAAATGCAATGTTTCTTACTGCCAGAGGAGAGGCTTTAAGAGTGGGAACGGCCATTTCCCATAAAGTCATTTTTAATTAGTCCTGCTACTAATTGCCTTTATTTATTTTATTTTTTTTTAATTTTTTTTTTTTTTTTTTTTTTTTTTTTTTTTTGGTTTTTCGAGACAGGGTTTCTCTGTGGTTTTGGAGCCTGTCCTGGAACTAGCTCTTGTAGACCAGGCTGGCCTCGAACTCACAGAGATCCGCCTGCCTCTGCCTCCCGAGTGCTGGGATTAAAGGCGTGCACCACCACCGCCCCGGCTCTAACTGCCTTTATTGTCAGCAGAATATGGCTTATTCTTTGTTTTGGTGTGCAGAGTGGGTCTCTCGGTGACACTGGTACAAAGGCATCATTGTACTTTGCTCCCTGGTGCGTCTTCCTCCTGTCAGTAACTCATTTGCCTTGCCTGTGAAGCACAGATCTGTCACCCCTCTCTGGGGCTCCTCGCGCTGTCTCTTACACTGTTGTCAGTCTTCATCCCAGATGTACCGCTGCAGTGGTGTGTATTCCAGGCTCATTTGAGCTGTCTTCAAAGTTAACCGGCCTTTCCTTTCAAGCATGAATGACACTGATAGACTGTATTGTCATCTGTAGGCTCAGGGAAGAATTTACGGAAAAATTAAAGAAGAAAACTTCGTTAGTCCTAAAGAAGAGGTGAAACTTGAAGCACACATCAGAGTGCCATCCTTTGCTGCTGGCAGAGTTATTGGAAAAGGAGGCAAAACGGCAAGTACCTCCGCAGGAGCTGCACCATGCTGGAGGAGCTGCAGGGACCCAGCGCCTCCCTGGAGCTTAGGCTACTTTATACAAAGTAGGGCCATGTTGGCCAGGGTTTGGAGAAGTTCCCTTGTGACTGTAGCCTGCTAGTGAGACTTCTGCATATTTCAGACCAGGGACTTGTAAGGGGCATCCAGCATTATCTGACACATATAACCTGGACTTTTTCTTCAATAAACCAAAGGAGACAGCTGAAATTTTACAGATCTCACACTACAAAAAGTAGTTTGCAGTAATTCTCAATGAAGTTATTTCTAGAGCTCTACCTTTGAAGTAACAGAACAAAGCAGAGCAGAACTGGGGTTAAAGTGGGAGCTGCAGCTCAGAGAACTATTAGGGATGAAATGAACTCTGTAGTTGGCAAAAATTAATTGCTTGGAAATAGGCTTTGAATGCTTTTATCTGTTTTAGGTGAACGAACTCCAGAATTTATCAAGTGCTGAAGTTGTTGTCCCCCGTGACCAGACACCTGACGAGAATAACCAAGTTGTTGTCAAAATAACTGGCCACTTCTATGCTTGCCAGGCAAGTTGCTTCTAAAATGGCAGGTTCTTAAGCTGTATATGGACCTCTTGGATGCTTAGGGTTCAAGGTATTAGGTGGGGGTGCCAAAGTATGCTATTCCTGCTGTAACCCACGTAGCTTTGGACTTCTAGGGTTCAGAGGTCCCCACACCTCAGCTTCTGCCCCCATGCACCCTAGTGCCTGGCTGTGCTTGGCAGATCTAGTTGTCCTTTCAGCCAGCACACTGATAAGTATTTCAACTTGATGCTTTGAACTAGAGTAACTCTGGACTCCGCAGGTTCTATGACATCTGTCTCTTTGTAGGTTGCCCAGAGGAAAATTCAGGAAATTCTGAACCAGGTGAAGCAGCAGCAGCAGCAAAAGGCCCTACAGAGTGGACCCCCTCAGTCAAGGCGGAAGTAAGGGCTCAGGAGACAGCCACCACAGAGGCAGATGTCAAACCAAAGACAGATTTGCTTAACCAACAGACGGGTCTGACCCATCCAGAATCACATGCACGAGTATTTCCCTAGCCCGTTGTTTCTGAGGACCAGGCAACTTGAACTCCTGTCTCTGTGAGAATGTATATTTTATGCTCTCTGAAATATATGACACCCAGCTTTAAAAAAAAAAAAAGAAAAGAAAAAAAAGGTAGGGAAAGAACTCCACACTTCCCTTGTGATATCAAAGTATAACAGATGTGCTAATTTTCACATCCTCCATAATGCCAGAAATTGGCATAAATGGTACATTCATTAAATTCATCAAATAAATTAGAAAAAATAGATCGTTCCTAAGTCCAGTTGTTGAAATTGGACGGCAGTAGAATCGCCACAGGAACATGCTGTGAAGCCACTAGAGTACAAGTGTTGTTTCCTGTTCTCTAACACTAACGCGGACAACCCAAGGGAAGTGCCAACCGCTCCTGCGGGGTATTAGACGTGCATTTTTACTCAACTACCTCAGGTATTCAGTAATGCAGTTAAAAGCAAAATTATTCCTTTTTTGAAAATTTTATATACTTTATAAAGAAACTCCAACCATTTTTTAAAAAAAATAAAAATTTAACAGTTATCAGGTGATAGGCAAATAATTGAGAAAGAAATTTTACGTCTGGCTGATGACAATAAAGGTGGAAAATTAATTTTGCATTTTTTGAGCCTTTTGACAGTAGTTGGAAAGACAAGGAGCAGTGCCTACTCTCGGAGAGCAGCGGTACCATGTATCCCTTGTTTGTAGTTGGGAGGGTCGATGGCACTCACAGCAGGGCGGTGGCGGGTTTCGGGAGGGCTAGTGTAAAGAGCTTCAGAAGACTTGTTTTGTTTGGCTATGTGCGTGAATGCCTAAGTGCTTTGTCACAGTGCTACCGATGAAGCGTATCACTGCAGAAGTGCAGAATTTAAACACAATCAGCTTGCGAACAAACTTGATCAAGCGATACTGTGAGCAGACACCAAAAGAATGGCTTTGTGGAGACCAGGGGGAGTCAGAGGCATGACGGTGAAGGCAACAAAAAGCGATCTCCTTGTGCCTGGCGCTGTCGTGGGCCTAGACTATTTGGAAGTAAGACCACCGAAACTATTACACGGGATGCGACAGGGTCTGTCTGCCCTGCTCGCCTAGCAGCAAACGGTTTTGGGAAAAGGACTGCTGAAACACCTGACTGTTGAAACAAGCCCTTTGCCCTCCCCTCACTTGGTGGCAAAGCCCTGTGTGTGGAGACTTGTGGGCAGTACTCAAGGCCATGCTGCTCTCTGAATGCTTTTGTTACTTTGCTCATAATGTGGTTACAGCCATACCACACTGGCCTTGAGGGCATTATGTAACCCTTCAAAAAATCATTTGCCTCATTTGTATTTTAGATTAACTTCTATATGCTTTCAAGTTTCTCTGAACTTCAGCATTATTTAGACATTATGAAAATAAGTTGATGTCCAACGTTTTCATAAAACCAGCTTATTTTGTAGTTTTAACAAAAAAATGCCCCCTTTTTTACAATTGAATTCATATAGCATTCATATTTTTTTTTTCATATGATGGATTTAAACTACTTTAAAAAAGTGTGTCCCGTCCCCCGTTTGGATTTTAGGGGAGATGTGTTTAAGGCCAGAACTCTTCCTCAATATGTGGTTTTTCCAGTATCTGTTTGTTTTTAAAACTGAGAGGTGCTCCATTTGTATCTGCTGGTCTGCCTCACTTCCGCCACGTCTCAGGTCTGGCCTTCTAGCGCGGCAAACCGTGCTTCACTTTCACTTGGGCGTGGCTAGTCTGGAGTGCTGAGAGGAATCTATAACTGAGTTTTGTGTTCGCCATATATGGATCACTCCTCATCTACAATGTGCCCCAGATGCAGCTTTGTTTTCCAGGTACCTTGATGCAGAATAAAGTTTTCATCATAAGCCACAGCTTTTTGTAGTGTTTTCAGTTGAGTGCTCCTGAATTTGTTCCCACAGTATGCATCTTACACTAGGCAATAACCTACCGATAAGTTTTTTTTTTTTTTTTTAGTTCTGGTACATTAAGATGAACTTAGATTATCCTATTTAATGTGAAGTAATAACTAAAGATTTGCATAATTTTTCCTAATAATCTAAATATTCTACTTTCTCCTGCCATCTGGAGTGTTCTGGAAGAGTTATACAGATATTCTTTTCAATAAGATTGACATTTAAACAAATTTAATAATCTGAGCAGAGAACTTGAGTTAATATTGGGGATCAGTGCCAGTAATTCTGATATGATCTCAAAAGTAAAGGCAGTATGCTGAAAACTGGGACTGCATTCCTGGTTCTTGGTCTGTGAGCTAATTTATCTAGTCTCTGCACAGCCGCCATCAGCATGAGTGTCCAAGAGGTAGACATAACTTGTAGTGGCTGAGCAGACAGGGCTAGGACCTGCACTTGCAGATGGCTCACGTCTAAGGGATGAAAGGCATTGCTTTTATTCACATTTGAACTCCACTGGAGTCAGGGATGAGGCGTCATCTTCTAGTCCAAGAATGAAGTCTTCAGGTAACGTCTCAGCTTCTATCTGAGCTAACTGATCATCAAAAGAACGTAGAGTCCATAATTTCTCTAATTCATAGGTTTCTCTGGTTTCTGGAAGCATCAAATGGATCACCATACTGCCTATCAGGAACAGATAAAAATTCCATTGAAAAAGATTCATTTGCTTATGTTTTTATCAATGCATCTGCCCCTCAACTCAGACTTCTGGGCAAATGGTAGACCCCTTCCTGTAAAGTGATGCTGTGCCTTTGTTAGCACATCTGCCATTTAGCATGGAAGTGAGGTCAACATGGAGCGTCAGTGACCGCTGTTAACCTTCCCAGAGAATGTAAGTTGATCTGTCGGTTTCCTCTGGTCATACCCTCAACAACTGTCTCCCAGGTTCTACTTCTCTGCACATCTTGTGAGCAAAGGTTTCGAAGACAAAAGTTCTATAAGATTGGGCTCGCCTCGCCGGGCGGTGGTGGCGCACGCCTTTAATCCCAGCACTCGGGAGGCAGAAGCAGATGGATCTCTGTGAGTTCGAGACCAGCCTGGTCTACAAGAGCTAGTTCCAGGACAGGCTCCAAAGCCACAGAGAAACTCTGTCTCGGAAAAAAAAAAAAACAAAAACAAAAAAAAAACAAAAAAAAAAACAAGATTGGGCTCGCCTCCAGGAGAAAGGACAGCTCTGCTTCAGTGTCTACAGACATCTTTGATTGTCCTAACTGGAGAGAGGGGAGTGGGTATTGCTAATTAGCATCCTGTTCTGCAGTACTCAGGCAACACCGCAAAGTGGGCCTGCTTCCTACATAAAAGACTCTCGATGTACATGTTATCTGGCCACACAAAGTTTGATACTGATTACTGCCATTGCTGCAAGAAACACACTGCTTTTTCAGAATGTTCCTGTCTTCATGAAATTAGAAAGAGAGCTTGTGAGTTGACCCAAGCTATAGACATCTGGGAGAAGGGAACCTCAATTGAGAAAAAGCCTCAAAAAGACTGGGCTATAAGCAGGCAAGCCAACAGGGCATTTAATTAGTGATTGATGTGGGGGGTGCCATCTCTGGGCTGGTGGTCCTGGATTCTATAAGAAAGCAGGCTAGCTGGGCAGTGGTGGTGCTTGCCTCCAGCACTTAGGAGGCAGAGGCAAGCAGATCTTTGTGAGGGAGGCCAGCCTGATCTACAGAGCTAGTTCCAGGTCAGGCTTCAAAGCTACTCAGAGAAACCTCGTCTTGAAAAATAAAAAAAGTTTAAAAAAAAAAAGAAGAAAGAAAGGCTCAGCAAGCAGCACTCCTCCATGGCCTCTGCATAAGCTCCTGCCTCTAGGTTCAATTACCAACTGTTATATGGAAGTGTGAATGAGACAAATCCTTTTTTCCCCAAGTTGCTTTTGGTCATGGTTCACCACAGCACTAGTGACCCTAACTATGACAGCTTATAAACAGGCTAAAATCTCCTGGCCCGAGTGAGCATACAGCTATTGTTTTCCTTTAGTAGCACATATCTGGCTGGGAGGTGTTTTGAAACTGGCATATTAATATACTTGTTACTTATCTCTGTAGCTCTTGCATATCCAGAGTATATCCATAGTACTTTAGTTAGGCAAAGCTTTCACGTGTGAATAACACCCTGAGCTATAATTAAATCAAATTTTTATTACTTGAAACATTTCAAAAATCTTAATGCATATACCAATTTTATTTCTATCCTTTTGCAGTTGAAAATAAGGTTTAAATAATGGGTATTTATCTATAAGCTGCACAACAGTGACTTACCAAAATCCACACACAGCCAGTCATCAGTGTCCTTCCCTTCAATTTTGACATACGGGTCACTTCTACATTTCAGGTGTTTATACTGAAAGACAAAAGCAGGCCATACATTTAAGGGAGAGTCCTCTGTGTCTACTTAGGACTCAGTGAGTTTTCTTAGACTGAATTTGGGGACCAGCTAATTGACTTCTCACAGCTATCACAGACAATTATGATTGCCCCATGATTCATAATTCAGAGAAAATTATTTTCTCCTTAAACCCTCTCCTTGGTTATATGTCTCTGGACTCCAATTGCCCAGGTTCTTCCAAGAAGGCCACCTCACTCATCCTCCAAGTGCTTTGCACTCTAGTTCACACGTGCCCACACCTCCCCTGGGAAGCAGACACCACTCTCCTGTTTAAGGCTAGGTCTCAGTGCTGACTTCACGCAAGCTCAGGATACACCACAAAGCATCTAGTTTATGGTAGTCCCTAAAGAACTACTAAGGACTGTCAGTGCTTGCCTGTAAGGTAATACCAACAGAGAAGTGTTACAAGGAGACACGGGCATTAGGACAAGGGCACTGAGACAGGTCTGCATGCTCTCTCTTAGCAAGCCCTTTCCTCACCAAGCCATCTTCCCAGTGCTCTCCACTTTATACAGGGTCTTGCTTTGTATCCCCAGCTGGCTCAGAATCAAAATCCACAGCTCCCATATAGAAGGCAGAATAAGCAGGGCAGTGGTGGCGCACACCTTTAGTCTAAGCATTGCTTAGAGGGAACTTGGAAATCCTGAAATACTGCACTGAAATCCTGACTGCAGCTCAACAGCCAAACATAAATTATAAAGAACAAGGAAATGAAAATGCATACCATCCAAACACATGACAAGGATGTCCACTTAGACTGGAAGTTCTAGCCAGAACAATTAAATAAAAAAGGCATTCAAATTGGGGGTAAAATAATTTCAAAATTAACAAAATAGGAATAAGCGTGGCAATGGAGGAAAAGGCTTGTGCACTGCAAACCATAAAGCGCTGCTAAAATAAAGGTGCTGATAAATGGAGAGATGCCCATGTTGTGGATTGGTAAGATTCTATTGCTATGGTAAACACCATGACCAGCGCAACTTAGAGAAAGAGCTTACTTTTGCTTCTGGTTCCTCAGCCGAAATAGCTGGGGAGAAATAGTGGCAGGTGGTGGGGTGGGAAACTGAGATCACATCTCTAACCACAAACACAAAGCAAGAGGGTGAACTGGAAGTGGGATGGCACTATGAACTCCACACTCCAGTGGCATACTTTATCCAGCAAAACTGCATCTCCCATAACCTTCCCAAGTGGTACCACCATCTGGGGACCAGGTGTTCAACTATCTGAGTCAATAAGAGACATTTTTCATTCAAACCATTATATATCCCAATACTTCTCAAAGCAACCTCTAGACTCAATGTGATCCCCTTAAAAATCCAAGAATGTATTTTTTAAAATTTTTTAAGAGCTGTTTTTTTTTTAAATATTTATTCATTTATTATGTATACAACATTCTGTCTGTGTGTATGCCTGCAGGTCAGAAGAGGGCACCAGACCTCATTGCAGATGGTTGTGAGCCACCATGTGGTTGCTGGGAATTGAAATCAGGACTTTTGGAAGAGCAGGCAATGCTCTTAACCGCTGAGCCATCTCTCCAGCCCCAAGAATGTATTTTAAAGAGAAGAATCCACCATCACATGGAGATGGGATCTCTGGGAACACTAAACAGTTAATATAGTCAATGGTCTTACACACTCAGATTTTAAACCCTCCTACCTTCCTACGAGGGCTAGAGGTGAGACAGAAAGAGTGGTAAGGTGACTAAAACCTTGAATTCATCCCCAGAACAAAAAACACCACTACCCCAAAATTTAGTACAAAACTAACTGGTCAGGAGAGTATAGTGCTGGCATATAGTTAGAAACAGACCAAACACAGAAATATCATGGTCAAATGATATCAAGGGCCGAGACCATTCAGTGGGAAAATGGGGACGGTCTGAAAAAACAACGCTGAGGAAATCTGACATCTACGTAGAAAACTCTAAAAATTCACTCAAAATGGGTTAAAATACCTAACCATAAAACTTGAAACTAAAACTCTGGAAAGAAAGGGGAGCAACTGTTCATGAGAACTAAATCCTTCTGAACTAGGGGTATATATAGTTCAGTGGTAGGATGCTCGAGACCCTGGGTTTCACCCGAGCAGAAGACTTTGGTTCCAGAGGTATTCAAGGTCACTGTGGGTGCCCTGCCCCCCCCCCCCAGGGTTTCCCTGTAGTTTTTGAGTCTGTCCTAGAACTAGCTCTTGTAGACCAGGCTGGCCTTGAACTCAGAGATCCGCCTGCCTCTGCCTCCCGAGTGCTGGGATTAAAGGCGTGCATCACCACAGGCCAAGATAAGGGCTTCTGATTTCTAAGACTGTAGGGGTCACTGCAGAATCCTGAGTATGTAGCTATGTTTCCAGAGGTTATTTTGAACCTGAGGCCATAACTCCTAGGTAGTAGACAGACTTCGTTGTGTCTGAAGTTTGGTATCCTTCCTCTAGCAATTCACACTCCACCTGGTTGCCTTCATACATGGTGTGCAGCCTACCTTTGGTGGTCCTGGCACATGCCCAAGACAAGATGGCCTCAGCAACTCAATTTGGCAATTAACACCAAGTTTCACTAGTCCATAGAGCTGCAGTTCAGGCACACAGTCTCAACCTTTAACACAATTCACATTGTACTGGCGCCACCATAAAATTACCGTCATTGCTTTTTCATAACTAATTTTGGTACTGTTATGAATCACAAATGTCTGTTTGCCAATGGTCTTAGGCGACCCCTGTGAAAGAGACATTTGACCCTCAAAGGGGTCACAATCGACGGGTTAAGAACTGCTCCTCTAGCCGGGCGGTGGTGGCGCACGCCTTTAATCCCAGCACTCGGGAGGCAGAGGCAGGCGGATCTCTGAGTTCGAGGCCAGCCTGGTCTACAAGAGCTAGTTCCAGGACAGGCTCTAGAAACTACAGGGAAACCGTGTCTCGAAAAAACAAACAAAACAAAACAAAACAAAAAAACTGCTCCTCTAGGAAGAGTTTCAGAAAACAAAGTATTTGACAGGCTCAGAAGGGTGTCAGAACAAATCCACTCTGACATGCACAGAATATGACACCATTGCCTGTCCCAACCCACTGACTCCCATAGAGAATCCAAAACTAGAGAGAGCCCAAATGCCTGAGAAAGAATTCAGCTTTATTTTTTGTAAGAATTAATGCTCATATAAAAATTCAAACAAAGAAATGCACAGATTAAGGAAATCTAGTCAAGACTTTCACAAGGCAGTCTCCAAAGTGATTGTAACAGTTACTAAATTGAAGGCAGAAGTCTAAATGTGGAGAAAAATTCAGCAAGAAGATTGAAACATTGAAAAAAACAATCAAATATTTGAATGCCAGGTGGTGGTGGTGCATGCCTTTAATCCCACCACTCGAAAGGCAGAGGCAGGCGGATCTCTGAATTCAAGTCCAGCCTGGTCTACAGATCGAATTCTAGGACAGGCAGGGCTACCCAGAGGAGAAAAAAAAAGATTTAAAATGAAGGAGATGGTTAATCAATAAAAAACACAAGCCTGGCCATCATTAACAGACAAGGCCATGCATAAAAAAGTTAATTCTATTGACTAAACGGGCTCCAACCAAGAAAAGCAAGGTTAGTTCAACATACCACCAAAAAATAATTAAATGCAGTATGTCATATAAATAAAATGAAGGAAAAAAACTACATAATCTTTCAATTGGTGCTGGAAAGGTTCAGCATGCCTTCATGATAAAAGTACTGGAGACTTTAGGAACAGAACATACCTCACAATAATCAAGGCTACTGCATAACAAACTGATGGCCAGCATTATGTTAAATGGAGACACAGTATTTCTTCTAAAATCAGGATCAAGACAAGGATGCTCACTCATTCCTCTCTCGATAGTACTATAAGTCTTAGCTGTAGCGATTAGGTAAGAAAAAGACATAAAATAGGACTAAGCCTGGGCATGGTGTCTTATGTCCTAATCTCAGTACTTGGGAGGCAGAGTCAGCCTGGTCTACAGAATAAGTCCCAGAACACCAAAAAACTCTGCCTTCAAAAACCAAGAAAAAAGAAAAAAAAACAAAAAAACAAAAAACAAGTCAAACTATCTCAATCTGCAGAAAAAAAACTGGGTGTGATGGCATGGGTCTTTAATCCCAGCACTCAGGAGGCAGAAAGAGATGGATCTCTGAGTTCCAGGCCAGCCAGTGTTACACAGTCGAGACCTTGGCAGGCCAACTGCTATTAGCAAATGACATGACTCTACATAAAAGACCCTAATAGAGAACTCTTGAGCCCAACAAGAACTTCAAGCTGCAGAACAGTCAATCTGGATACATATATCTTTAGTTATCTTCATAGATATCAACAATGTACTTTCAGAGAAAGCAATTGTGTGTATATATAAAGATATTTATATATCTTTAATTACCTTCATATATACCAACAATGTACTTTCAGAGAAAGCAATTGTGTGTATATATAAAGATAAATATTTATATATCTTTAATTACCTTCATATATACCAACAATGTACTTTCAGAAAAAGCAATTGGGAAAAATACCCCATTAAAAATAACTAAGCCAGATGCCTGTAATCCCAGCTCTCGGGAGGCAGAGACAGGTGGATCTCTGTGAGTTTGAGGATGGCCTGGTTTACAGAGCAAGTGCCAGGACAGCCAGGAGTACACAGAGAAACCCTGTCTCAAAAACAAAACAAAACTTCAAAAAAATTAAATATTTAGGGATTTATCCAGCCAAAGAAGAGAAAGAGCCCTACAACAGAAGCTTCAGGACACTGGAAAAGAAAAATCACAGAAGATACAAAGAAAAGACATTCCCTGCTCTTGAAATTGACAGTGTGAAAACAGCTTTACTGCCTGAATTAATTTACTGACTGAATGCAACCCCTACCAAAATTCCAGTGTAATATTTCACAGGATTTTTTGTTTTGTTTTACTTTGCTTTGCTTTGTTTGGTTTGGGTTTTCGAGACAGGGCTTCTCTGTAGCTTTGGAGCCTGTCCTGGAACTAGCTCTGTAGACCAGGTTGAACTCACAGAGATCCGCCTGCCTCTGCCTCCCAAGTGCTGGGATTAAAGGTGTGCGCCACCACTGCCTGGCTTATATTTCACAGGTTTAAGAAAAAAAAAGTTATGTGGGACAAAAAAAAAAAAAAAAACAATGAATAGCCAAAACAATCCTAAGGATTAAGAACAATGCTGACCTCAGATTATAGCACAGTTACTGTGATAAAGACAGCTGTCAGGTATAAAAAGACACACATAGGGCTTAGAGAGTTGGCCCTAGAGTTAAGAGTATGTACTGCTTTTGAAGGGACCCGGGTTCAGTTCCCAGCACCCACACAGTAGCTCACAACCATCACTAACCCCAGTTCCAGGAGATCAAATACCATCATCTGCCTTCTAAGGGTACCAGACACACAAGTGGTGTACATACAAACATACAAGCAAACTCATACACATAAACATTTACAAGTCTAATAAAATTATATTAAATAGATTTGTAGACCAACGGGATGGTAGAGGACCCAGAAATAAAACTGTGTGGTGCCTACTTAATTTTAAAGGAGATTAAGAACAGATTGGGGGAGAGGAAAGCTGATTCAGCTGATTCAGACATCTACCCATGGAAGAATTAGATTAGATATTTTCTACCTTATACAAAACTCAACCGAACTCATGGATCCAAGGCCTTCATCTAAAACATGAAACATTGAAACTTTTAAAAGAAAACAGGAAATACTCTCAAGACAATGGGGTAGGCAAGAATTTCTTAATGGAACATCAGTATAGCACAGGAACAAGCCTCAAGTATTAAGAGATTGGGGTACATGGAAATAAAAGACTGAGTCAGGTTAATTTCATTATGTGATGTTTATATTCACAAGATCTTGATAATCAGTTTTAATTTTAAAGAAGTTAAAAACAGAATGATGATATGATCCAAATATTACACCTCTAGGTACACACCCAAAATAATTAAAACCAAGGACGTGACTAGACAGGTTCTATGCCCACATTTAAAGTAGTAATCACAACGGTCAAAAGCTGGGCACAACCTAAGTGTGTACCACTGCATGAATGGATAACCAAGAAGGCGCACACAAACACACACACACATAACTCTGCCTTTGAAAGAAAAGAAGTGGGCTGGGGTGTAACTCCAAGGCAGAATGCTAGGGCTTAAAGGTCCCTGGCTCAGTTCCATTGCTGATCAAGGAAAAACAAATACAAAATCTGGCACATGTTACAACAAAAGTGAACACTGACAACACGATCTGAGTGATAAAACTGGTCACAAAAGGCCAAATGCTATGGGATTCTACCCATACTAGTCAAACTCCCAGAGACAAGGTAGAGAGGTAGTTACACAAGAACAGACAACAGGGAGTTATCATCTAATGGGCACATTTCAGTTCTTGCCAGGCATAGAGGCGCACGCCTTTAATCCCAGCACTCAGGAGGTAGAGGCAGGTGAATCTCTGCTGTGAGTTCAAGCCTGGTCTACAGAGTGAGTTCTAGGACAGCCAAAGATACACAGAGAAACCCTGTCAAACAAAAAACCTCAGTTCTCAGCCAGGCGGTGGTAGTGCACACCCTTAGTCCCAGCACTAAAGGAAGGTAGAGGCAAGCAGATCTCTATGAGTTGGAGGTCAGCCTGGTCTACAGAGCAAGTTCTAGGACAGCCGGGGCTGTTACACAGAGAAACCCTGTCTCAAAAAATCAAATACAAACAAACAAACAAAGAATTTCAGTTCTGCATGATGAAGATAGTTCTGGAAAGGGGGGATAGTGGTGATGACTGCACATCAATGTCTAAAGTCACTGAGCTATACACACACACACACACACACACACAGAGCAAGCAAAACTTACTTTTACTTGCTGAGGCAGTTTCTTGTGTAGCACAGCTGGTCTCCAAAGACCTTACACAGATTTTCTTTGCTCCACTTCCCAAGTACTAAACAAAACTTTCTTGACCTTGCATTTCTTGCCATTCTCATATAAACATTTTGTAAAAGTAATTTGTATGTCTTTACTCTTCTGCAGCTTCTCTGAAAAACCTCCCATTTTTTAAACCCACAAACCTTACAGTCTTAGTAACTTCTCACCCCTCCCCCTGTTGCATCTGAGAGACTCTGCCTTACAACTCTCTCCATTTACTTCCTAAGAATCTTCCTCCACATGATGGCTGGTGGTATCACACACCCACTGTGGAACAATCCTTTTGTACCTTATGAACATGTATTCCGTTCATTGGCTAATGAAGAGCTGACTGGCCTATAGCTGGGCAGGAGGAGATTAGGTGGAAAAACCAGACTAAGGATGCTGGGAGGAAGAGGGTGGAGTCTGGAGTCTTCAGGAAGAGGCAGAGGGAACAGGAAATGAATGTGCCATGCTAATAAAGGTACAGCGACATGGCAGAGCATAATAAGGAATATGGAATAATTTAAATTGTAAGAGCTAGTTAGTAATAAGCTTGAGCTATTGGCCAAGCATTTATAATTAATATAGCCTCAATGTGTTTTATTTGAGAGAAGCCAGGACAAGAAAAATCCACCAGCACACACCTTTAATCCCAGCACTCGGAAGGCAGAGGCAGGCAGATCTCTGTGAGTTCGAGGTCAGCCTGGTCTACAAAACCTAGTTACAGGACAGGATCCAAAATTACAGAGAAACCCTGTCTCAAAAAACCAAAAGATAAGAATTTAAAAATTAAAAAAAAATAAGATAAAAATTAAAAGCAGTTGCTGCTCTAGCAGAGGATATGTTTGGCAACCACATTTGGTGGCTCATGCATATACTCACACAGAGGCATACACATCCATAATTTAAAGTATTTGTTTGTTGGTTTTTGGAGACAGGGTTTCTCTGAGAATTCCTGACTGTCCTGGAACTCACTCCTGGAACCTGGCTGGCTTCAAACTCAGAGATCCGTTTCTCTCTGCCTCCTGAGTGCTGGGATTAAATGTGTGGGGTCAACCACACCTGGTTAATTTAAAATGATTGTGAGGAGAGTCAGCTCAAAGGTTGACAGCACTTGGGCTCAATTCGAACAGCTACATGGTAACTCAAGACTTTCTTAACTCCAGTTCTAGCAGATCACACTTTCTTCTGACCTCTGTGGGCACTATGCATACACATAAAATATTTAAACTTTTAAATAAATTTTAAAAATCTTTCAATGGCCACTTGTGGCTCAAGGCTATGATACTGGCACTGATCTAGACCTCTGACATATACTGTCTTCTGGCTTCTATCAGGGGGTTAATTATTCCTATCACAAAAGACAAAAATTAGAAATACCTGGCCTCAAAAGAGCTAAATACTTGTTCCCAAGCCTTTCACTATGAAAAACCATAAAATGACTCTTGAAAATTCTGAGATCTGGGCTCTGGGCTCTGTGAGAAAATTCTGAGATCTGGGCTCTCTGTAGCCTTTCATAGAGGTTTATCCCAAGTGTTATCCAACCCTAATGTACAAACGATATTCTCTAGGTCACAACAAAATCAAAACAAAAGACAGCATCCTACCATCTTCACAATGTAGTAGGCCATAGCGTGTAAGTGCCGGCTGGAAGTCCCACTACCAATTACAAAGTAGTCTGTGTATTTCATTTCTGGAGGAACCTTGATCACACAAATGTCTCTTGCATTTTCTTGCCTCAGAAGTGAAACCAGCATATCGATGTCAAACTTGGAGCCAATGTGATCTGAAAAGTAGAAGTGCTTGTGTCAGATGGCCAAGGAAAAGACAGACCTACAGGTACCCAGAGAAGCAGACTGACACAGACACCCCCTGGAGGGGCGCTGCTCCTCCAAGCGGCTGTTTATACCCAGAATGCTTTGGTAAACACCAGGCAGGAGGATTCCAAGTTTAAGACTAGCCTGAGCAACTCAATGAGACAATGTCTAAAAAAAATTTAAAAAGCAAAAACAAATACACAAACTAAAAAGCCTGAGCTGAGAATGTGGTTCAGTAAAGGAATGCCTGCCCAGCGTGTACAAGGCCCTGGGGTCCAATCCCCAATACCATCTGCACTCAAAACCCAACCAACCAACCGAAACTCAGCTCAAAACTGGACCTGGGCCGCAGTTTCATAAAGCACAGCTCAGCTTTTCTAGGCAGACACTGAATACACCCATTGCTGTTAACCAACTGCAAGCAGTAGCAAATGCCCTTCTATCCCTTAGTACTGAAATGAGCAGCGTCCAGCAAAAGGTCGAGCAGCAGCGCGCCCTGGGGGGCGGAGGGAAGATGAGCAAATTCCGGGGCATGTTAGATCGAATCACAGCTACAAAAGGTTACTGAACTGTAATTGTGAGGGAGGTGGGTTCTCAAGCAGTATCTGGTCCACAGCCTTCCGAGTAAGAAGAAACACGGCCGCCTGGACCAGTGCTGCCGAGACCAGTAACGGCGTAAGGGGGTCTCGTTTTGAAACATCATGTTTTTCTTACTAAGCAATCTGGGTTAACAACTGTTAACCTGGTGGGTTTTTTTTTTCTTTTTGTTAGAGATTTAGACACTTGTTCTAAAAACGAATACTGGAGTGTATAAATCTGTAATATTTCTAAGTTCATAGCTGACTCCAAGGGACCTGAAAGTCCATCAAAGGCTCACTCTCACATTCTAGCATCTCTCAGATAGTATTTTTACTGGTGTTATTGACCTTCTCTCGTGCTTCTAAAACAGCTGGCAGTAACTGGGCCCCCAACTCCTCTTAGTTCTTATATTGGCCGGAGCTCCAGGCTGCTCGGACTGTTTACGTTCAACTCTCTCAAAAATCCATTCCCTACAACCCTGGGTAGATCCCGAGGCGGAGTGAGGACCCTGGGGCTGTGATGCCAAGGGCCGGGTGAGAGCAGCTGAGGTTTTGAAGACCGCAAGTCTCCTGGCCTCCCAGGCTCTTCGTTATGCAAGAGGAAAGTTGGCGCCAGCCACCTCTCAGTCCCTTCTAGCTCTGCCTAAGTTCTGCGACTCAGCCCCGAAGCGCACAGAAAAGCCCAGGGCCGCCCGGGGCAGGCCGGGCCACTAGCTGTCCTCCTGCCCTCGTACCTGCGGCTCCCGGCTGCGGCCGAGCCTCGCCGTCGGGCCGCTCCTGCGGCTGAGGTCCACGGTGCAGGCCGCGCGCCGGGCTCGGTGTCGGGCCGGCCGCCGGCCCCGCCGAAAGCCATCGCTCTGCCAGCCGAGGAAGCCGGGGAACCGAAGACAACGCGGGGCCCGCTCGCTGCGAGACCACCGTGCGCCACAGCAGCGGCCACAGCCGCCGCGCAGGCGACCAGCCGGGACTCATGGCTGTCGCGGCGACTTCTCTGGGGGCAGGGCCCTCAGCGCGGCTCCGGGATTTTACGTCATGGCGGGGGCGGAGCCATGGCCGAACGCCGAGACTAGGACAGATTGGCCGAGGAGTTGTGTTTTAAAAAGTGAAGGGGGCAGTGGTGGTGTGCGCCTGGAGTTCAAGGCCAGGCTGGTCCGAAGAGTTCCAGGACAGCCAGCGTTACATAGAGGAAAAACCTTGTCTCGAAAAAGACCAAGAAAAAAAAAAAAGAGTGAGTCCAAATAATCTTTATGGGGGCATGAATTTGCTACTTCTTGCCATGTTTGCCATCTGTTCTGTGTTCCCACAAGAGCAGCCCAGATGTGCATCATCAGCTGTATTTGTTGTCAAGGATTATCTGCATATGCTACAGAACTTTATGTGACCACAGAGAATCAGTGCACTTATACATTGGCAGCCATGGTGACATGCTCTGAATAATTAAGCAATTTCCTTGTGCAAACGTTATACTTAAACTAAGCTAAAACATTACCAGGCATTGTAATCTGGGGCCAAAATGTAGCCCTCCCTTTGGCCTCATATTCTCATAGAGGGCATTTACAGTGTCCATGGCAGCTTGAACTTCACATGAATTTGGGACAGGAGAGATGATTCGCCCATTAAGAGCACACTGGTTGCTCTTCCAGAAGACCAGTTCCAGGGATCCAGTGCCCTCTTCTGGCCTCTGAAGGCACCAAAAACACAGGTGGTGCAGTGGTAGACATGCAAGCAAAATACCCATACGTGTAAAATAAAATTGTCCTGTAATAAAACAAAAAACTGAAAAAGCCATAAATATGAATTTGTGAAATATATTTCCATTAAAAATATTTTGCGTCCAGGACTGGAGAGATGGTTCCGTGGTTAAGAGCACTGACTACTCTAACAGAGGACCCAGGTTCAATTCCCAGTACCCACATGGAAGCCAACAACTGTCTGTAACTCCAAGATCTGAAACCCACAAACAGACATACATGCAGGCAAAACATCAATGCACATAAAATAAAATAAATAATTAAAAAATATTTTGCTACGCAACTTGGACAAGTCCTACTTGAAAGTGGGGTTGTGGTAGTTACCTTTCTTTTTGCTGTTACCAAACACCCAACAGAAAGCAATCCAAGGAAGAAAGTGTCTGTTTGTGCTTACTGGAGGGAACACAGTCCACACTAGCCGGCTAGCAGAAGGCCCGGTACTCGCTCTCTGTTTATAGTCATGAAACAGAAACAAGGGGCCAGCTGAGAACTCTGAGCTTCCTTTTCCACGTCACACCACTCTGCCAACTGTCCCCTGGTCCCCAGGAGGTGCCTGGCTCTGCGAAGTCCTTTTCTCTCCTCTCTGGGCTGCCCTGCTCACTTTCCTCAGCAAGGGTGGCCCGTGCTGCCCACTGACCAACATCTGGAAGCAGCTGCTCCACAGGTTTCCAGCTGCTATTCCTGAGGCAATATTCTTCATCCTCATGATTAACAATGCCTACAGCTTGCTCCCTTTCTTTCGTTCCTTCCCTTCCCCCTCCTCCCCAAGACAATGTTTTAGGTAGCCAAGGCTGGCCTCCAACTCCCTATGTAGTGGAGGTTGACTCTCCACTAACCCTGATCCTCCTGTCTCTGTCTCCCAAGTGCTGGGGTTTCAGGTGTGGACCACACCGCCTGAGACTTGCTCCCTGTGTGTACTGTATATTAGTCGGCTAGCATTGCTGTAGTACAATATCAAGACCCATGGCTTACAAGACACAACTAACAGGCTCCCAGTTCCGGAGCCTGGAAACATAAGATCAAGGCGGCGGCAAGATGGCTTCTGGTGGGGTCTTCTACTTCACTTGCAAAGGGCCACCTTCTCACTGTGTTCTCACATGGCCCCTTCTTCTGTGCTCTCTTCCCCCTGGAAATACCTCCTCTTCTTGTGAGGACATTGGCCAGCAGGCTCTGCTCTTATGAGACTTCATTTAATCTAAATTAGCTCCTTAAACAGCTTCACCATTTAAATTAGTAGTGGGTTGGGACACAATTCAGAGATAACAGTTGTCTGTCAGATTCTCCCTTGGTTTATGATGAAGTATACCCCAAATAAACTAAATTAAAATAAAATTATAAATTATAACTTGAACATATAGTAAGTAAAAATGGGATGGTTCAATACTCCTTACCTAGACAATGTCCTAGCTAAACCACAGAGGGCTGCTGTTTTTCTCCACGATTGTGCAGTTGACTGGGAAAGTCTATGGCCACTACCCAGAACCAGGGAAAATATTATATACCACACATTGCCATCCTGATGGGAAAAAAATCAAAATTTAAAGCCCCCAATAGCTCCCAACACTCTTTTTCTTTCCCACTACCACACAGTCTGGGAAATTTCTTGTGTGTATTTTCCGGTTCATTGGTTCTCTCTCTAACTATGTTTAGTATGTTGTTAAGCCCTTTTGTAACACTAAAACAAATTATGAAAAAAATAATTAACACACCAAAATCTGAGCACTAACTAGATGTTTTGGTAGGAAAAAAGACTGCTAATTACTTTATATGTGATGAGATAATTGTGGGGTGTATTTTTTTAAAAGATCTTATTTTTGTAGAAAAATTTTTGGGTAAAATGATATAATTTCTAGGATTTTTCTTTAGAAATTAGAATGATTAGGGCCATTGTTGGCTTAGTAGGTAAATGTATTCTCCATTTAAGCCTGGTGACCTAGGGTTGATCCCTGGAACTAAAGGTAGAAGGATAGAAGCAATTCCATGATGTTGCCTCTGACCTCCACACATGTACCACACTGCACATGTGCCCCCAGTCTCTCTCTCTCTCTCTCTCTCTCTCTCTCTCTCTCTCTCTCTCTCTCTCTCTCTCTCTCTCTCTCTCTCACACACACACACACACACACACACACACTGATAATAAATAAATTTAACAAAACAAATTAAAAGGACCAAAGAGATCAATTAGATAAAGTCGACCATGAATTGAACAATGATTTGAGCCTACACTGTGTCAACATTGTGAATTATTTGTTTGTTTTTTTGTTTTTGGTTTGTATTTGAAATCTTCCAGTCTAAAACTAAAAATCAAACACAAATTAAAATAAAACCAAAACAGAAAAATGATTACTGTTTCTAACTTTTAGTATCATGATTTTGGTCTCAAAAAGCTTTTAAGTGGAAGGCCCATCAAGACAAAGTTGTTTTTTTTTTTTAAAGATTTACTTATTTATTATGTATACAGTGTTCTGTCTTCATGTATGACTGCAGGCCAGAAGAGGGTGCTAGATCTCACTACAGATGGTTGTGCGTCACCATGTGGTTGTTAGAAATTGAACTCAGGTCCTCTGGAAGAGCAGCCAGTGATCCTAACCTCTGAGCCATCTCTCCAGCCCAGTTGGTTCTCTTGTATTGCTTTAGCAATCTGTCAGTTTCAACTTCCTCTTCCTAAATATATGAAATAGGCTCAATTTTATTTTCAAATTCTAATGCTTGCTATATTCTACAGGCTGGTGCTGAACTCCTAGGCTCAAGTGATCCTCCTGTCTCAGCTCCTTGGGCTGAGTCCATGCCACCATGCCCAGATGAGAGACATTTACTTTATGTTCAGTATCTGCAGTGGTTGCCAGTCTGTTTCTGTTGGCTCATTCATAGAGGATTGTTTGTACATGTGTTCAGGGAGCTGCTTTCAATTGTGACTTCATGTTCTTGAGGTTTTATCTGTGGCTTGGCATTCCTGCAGAAGTTCACATGGTTTCTGCCAGGCAGACAGAAGCATCCAGAAACACTTTAAACATGATGTTTAACTTTTACTTTTGTGTTGAGTTCTTTTTAATAAGATTTATTTGTATTTACACGTCTGTATAAATGTCTGCCACGCATGTGTGGGTCCCCTGGAGCTAGAGTTACAGGCGGTTGTGAGCTGCCTGATGTGGGAACTGAACTTGGGTCCCCTGGAGAGATGACAGACAGCACTCTTACTGCCTGCACCTCCTCTCTAGGCCCTGTAAATTCTTGTTGAGCTCACATGCACAGAGGCCTCTGGTTAGGAATTCTGTTCTCTTCAGCTTCCAGACCCAGCACACGACCCCTCCCCCCATCCCCTTCCAAGTATGTCTCTGCCAAGCCTCTGTGTGGGTCTTTCTCAGTTTCACTCCATGCTGTGACTAAGGACCCTGGCTTTATGCAGGAGAGTCAATCTGGGCAGTAGCCGGGTGGAGGATGTGTCTCCATTCTGTTCAGGCTTCCTCGTTTGCTGATCTTCAACCCAAAGATTGTCTTTTTTTTTAGAGAGAGTTTTTTTTTTTTATTTTTATATGTGTGTTTGTTTCGCCTGAATGTACATCTGTGCACCATGTGTGCCATTCCCACAGAGGCCAGAAAGGGACATTGGACCCCTGGGACTAGACTTACAGACAGTTGTGAGCTGCCATATGGGTGCTGGGAGTTGAACCCAGTTCAACTCTTAACCACTGTTGAAAGACCCCCGAATTGGGTTGTCTTCCAGTCTGAGAAGACCCTCCCAAGGAACAGCGAGACCACTCTTCGGATGCAACAAGCAAGAGGCTTTATTCAGATACACAGGTACCTGGGGCGACTTAGTCTCTCGGAGGACTAGCGCGCCTTTAGGCTGGAGCAGTGGGTTTTTATAGGGTCGGTGAGCAAAAGCGCAGGTACAGAAGCGAGAAGCAGCGTTGATTGGTTAGTTTGAATGGGGCGGGGGTTCAAGTCGGGGCACCTGGAGACAGTTGTGGGGGAGTCTGGAAACAGCTACGGGGCGTTCCAAGTAACCAGATGTTAGTGCTGACTTAGCCATATCTCGGGTACCAACTGTCTCTGTCCCCGGGCTAGGGCCCAGATGTCCAACCACAGATATCCTGCTTGGCCCCTCATTGCCCTTGTTTCTCTGAACTGAACTTTAACTAATCTTCCCTGTCCTTTGTGCTGGTAAAATTTCATGCCTTGCAAAATGGCGTTACTGCTGCTATTATTGAATGGGGGTCTTTCATTCCCCCCTTTTTCTTTGAACTGAATAAAATCTTTTATTTAGCTGACTCGGTTTTCTGCATTTTCAGGGTCGAATTGCTTAAGTTGGTGGTATTGTTGGGTCAAGACCAAGGCTTGTATGACTGCCATCCTGTCCTTCATGAACTGAACCAAACGGTTGAGGATACAAGGCCCAAACAGCAAGATTAATAGTATAATCATGAGGGGTCCCATTATGGACGAGACTAGGGTGGTTAACCATGGAGATCTATTGAACCAACCCTCGAACCAACCTTGTTGTGATTCAAATAACTGCTGTCTTTGCTTGATTCGTTCCCTGAGTTTTGCCATATTGTCCCTGACAACACCTGTGTGATCAGCATAGAAGCAACATTCCTCTTTTAGGGCTGCGCAAAGCCCCCCCTGCTGTAGGAATAGAACATCCAACCCCCGTCTGTTCTGAAGGACCACTTCGGATAAGGAGGTCAAGGACTTTTCTAAGGCACTGACTGATTCTTCCAAAGCCCTGATATCGGTGTGCATGACTGCCTGTAATTGCTGGAACTGTTGGGTCTCAACCAGCGCAGTGGCCCCTGTTCCTACTCCCGCAGCTATTCCCCCCACGGTTAGTCCTCCCAGCATGAGGGCCAGTGTGAGGGACACTGGCTCTCGTTTAATTCGTGGTCTCTCTTCAAATTGCTCATAAACATATGAGGGGGTATGATAGGTCACTCTGGGCCATAGCTCTATTAACACGCAATAATCAGAAGCTGCATTAAGGACCGTAAGGGAAACACAGGGAGTGAGACCCGTACTGCATGCCCAGTAGGTCCCGTTGGGTGCCACCAGATATCCAGTGGAGTTAGTCTGAAGTGGATGGGTACCATTGCACAGTGACTTATGAGTTTGAGGGACCGTTCCTATACAGGTCCCTCGACCCGACACCTCTGACAGGGTAAGTTTATGTTGGGAAGGGGATGCACAATAGGTCGTGGCCTCAGTTTGGTTGGTATAATTGCCAATTATAGCCACTCCCTCATAGTATGGGGGCCTGGAAACCAGACATAACCAGCATTCTTCGGTTAAGTTCGGGCTGGTGTAGTTAAGGGTCGAATATGCCCCCTGGATTAGATTGAGGAGTCTGTCCCCTGTACCCGGAGGAGTTGGTCCTGCTGGGGTGTCATTGTGCGTGGGTGGGACCATGGTGGTGGAGGGATTGTGGGCAGGAGCTGGTCTGGGTCTGGGAGGGGGTGCCGGCTGAGAAGGGGGCTTCTGTTCTGACACGACCGGGTTTGGCCCGACAAGTACTGTTGGTGAGGCAGAGGTCACTTGCCTCGTTAGGGAGAACATAGTGATGGGGTCATATCCCGAGCGATAGAGGCGCAGTCCCCAGGACTTGGGACCATCCCAGATTGCTGCTTTACCTTGGGCGGTAAAATCGAGAACTAAAGGATTGCATCTGCCCCCTAGGGTGGCCCCTGGAACCTTTTTAGACGAGGAGTCATAACAGGGGCCACACCAGTCCTTGGGTTTGCCATCGGTAGACGTGCATACCCAAGGTCCTGCACCCGTAAAACCAGGGGTGGTTCCTCGCTTGAGGGTGATTAGGTCCCAGGATGAGGACGGCTTCCAATAGGCATCTCCTGTGGTTTCGCAGCCCCATTGGGCACAGTACCCATCTGCGGGCCCCCCGCATTCCTTCCTAAAATTTTGACCTGGGCACACATAGAAATCCCTGGCTCTTGTCCCATGCCGTCCCCCGGGGTGGTGGCAGCCATACCCGGGGAATGGCTCCTGGTCTGATGGATTCCATGAGTCCCCCACTAGGTCACAGAGGTCAAAGTATAGGGTTGGGAAAGCATCCTTTGTAGTCCCCAACATGGAGGTGGAATTGACAACCTGCCCTGTCATAAGGTTAGTGACTTTCCAAGTTATATTATAAATAGTATGAGGGCTCCTGGCCATCCCCCCTTTTTCTAGTCCTAGCAGGGCCCATAAGATGATTAGCGGGGCTCCCGAGTGAGTCTTATCTTTAGAGGGTTTTGAGAACGCTGAACCTTCCATGATGATGTTGATGTTTCCTCGTCCGATCGGGCTGCTTTTACGTGGGAGGCGTGGACCCAAGCCGCAATGCCGTCGACCTTGAGAGCAGTGGGAGTGGTCAGCAGTACGGTGTAGGGTCCCTTCCAGCGGGGTTCCAAGTTCTTTGTCTGATGCCGGCGGACCCAGACTGCGTCACCAATTTGGTAGTTGTGGGGTATCACTGGTCTGTCCAGCTGGTCTCTGTAAGCGGCAGCCAGTGGTTTCCAAACTTCCCTCTGTACGGCCTGGAGTGCCTGTAAGTGAGCTTGCAGAGAGGGACTGTTAGTAAAGTCTGAAATATTGGAGTCAAAAAAATTAATGAGGGGCGGGGGCGCCCCATATATTATCTCAAAGGGAGTAAGTCCATGTGGTCCTGGAGTGTTGCGGGCACGGTAGAGGGCTAGGGGTAGTAGGAGTACCCAATCTCTAGTGCCAGTTGCAAGCGTTAATTTAGTCAAAGTCTCCTTAATTGTTCTATTCATCCTTTCTACCTGTCCTGAACTCTGGGGTCGGTAAGCGCAATGTAATTTCCAATTAATCCCCAAGAGCTTGGCCACCAACTGACTTACCTGGGAGACGAAGGCGGGCCCATTATCGGTTCCCAGTGCCTGGGGCATGCCGTACCTGGGGAAAATCTCTTCCAGCAGCTTTTTGGTCACTATCTTGGCTGTTTCATATTTAGTCGGGAAGGCTTCTACCCATCCGGAGAAGGTGTCCACAAACACCAACAGATATTTGCATCCATATTGCCCAGGCTTTATTTCAGTAAAGTCAATTTCCCAATGGGTACCTGGTCGGTGTCCTCGCATCCGGATTCCTGTCCCGAATTTAGATTTTCCGGCATTGACCTGAGCGCATGCCTTACAGGCGTCTGCTACCTGCTGTAGGATTTTGTCTCTGCCTAGCAAATAATGGAAGCTTTCTTCTCTATCTAGGAGAGTCTTCATTTTCTGAGGGCCAAGGTGAGTTAGCTTGTGTAAATAGTCTATCAGTTCGAAGGTCTGTTTTGTGGGCACCACAGATTTGCCTTGGAAGACCCAATGCCCTTTGACCGAATCCTGAGAAGCCCCCAGTCTTTTTAGTATCTCCGTGTCCTCTCTAGTATAATGGAAGGGGCAGTGTAAAGGAGGGGCCTTGGTATCTTCTGGGGCAATCGTGAGGATTTGTGAGGTACCCGGCGGTATGCCCATGGCAGCCTCCCGTGCGGCCCTGTCAGCCATTCGGTTGCCTCGGGCCTCGGGGCTATCCCCTTTCTGGTGTCCTGGGCAGTGGATTATACTGAGTCTTTGGGGTAAAAACAGGGCTTTTAGTAAGGCCAAAATCTCGTTCCTGTTTTTAATTTCTTTGCCCTCGGATGTTAGCAGTCCCCGCCTCCGATAAATTTCCCCGTGGATATGGGCGGTGGCAAAAGCATACCGGCTATCGGTATAGACATTAAGCTTCTTACCTTCTGCCAGCCTGAGCGCCTGGGTGAGTGCTATGAGTTCAGCCCGCTGGGCCGAGGTCCCGGTTGGAAGGGTTTCTGCCCAGATTACCTCGGTCTCGGTGGTTACTGCAGCCCCAGCTCTCCGCTGACCATCCTGCAGAAAACTGCTCCCGTCTGTATACCAGGTGAAGTCAGCGTTCTGGAGGGGTTGATCCGTCAGGTCCGGTCTGGTCCCGTGCATTTCCGCAAGGATCTCGAGGCAATCGTGTTTCGCCCCTCCCTCCGGCAAAGGGAGCAGGGTTGCAGGGTTTAGGGTTACCACAGGTCCGAAGTGCACCCGGTCCGTATCCAGGAGCATGGCTTGGTAGTGGGTCATGCGGGCATTAGAGAGCCAACGGTCTGGAGGCTGCTTAACCAAGGCCTCCACCGCATGTGGTGCCAGGATGGTCAATGGCTGGCCCAGAGTTAATTTTCCCGCGTCCTTGGTGAGGACTGCAATCGCCGCTACCATTCGCAGGCAGGGCGGCCATCCTGAAGCCACTGGGTCGAGCTTCTTCGAGAGATAAGCTACAGGACGTCTCCAAGGACCCAGTTTTTGAGTTAGGACCCCTTTTGCGTAACCCTGTTTTTCGTCCACAAACAGTTCAAATGGCTTAGTTAGGTCTGGGAGTCCCAATGCGAGAGCGGTGAGTAAGGCCCGCTTTATTTCCTGATATGCCTTCTGTTGGTCCTCGCCCCACCTGAACAGAGTCCCTGATTTGGTGAGTGGGTATAAAGGGGCTGCTATTTCAGCAAATCCTGGAATCCATAGGCGACAGAACCCTGCTGTCCCCAGGAACTCCCTCAGCTGCCGAGGGGTCCCAGGTACAGGCATGTTCATAACTGTCGCTTTCCTGGCCTCAGTCAGCCATCTTTGCCCTTCTTTGATTTGGTACCCCAGATAAGTGACCTGCTTTTGGCAAATTTGAGCCTTTTTGGCGGAGGCTTTATAGCCCAGGTTCCCTAGGGTCAATAGTAAGGCCTTGGTGCCTTCTTTACATTCCTGTTCTGAGGTAGCCGCCAGTAGGAGGTCATCCACATATTGGAGCAAAATCAGGGTAGGGTGTTGAATCCTGAAATCGGCCAGATCCCTATGCAGCGCCTCATCGAACAGGGTAGGGCTGTTTTTGAACCCTTGTGGGAGCCGGGTCCAAGTTAGTTGTCCCGAAATCCCCAATTCTGGGTCCTTCCATTCGAAGGCAAATATAGGCTGACTTTCTGGGTGAAGTCTCAGGCAAAAGAATGCATCTTTTAAGTCCAATACTGAGTACCAATTATGAGACGGGGAAAGCCCATTTAACAAATTGTAGGGGTTAGGCACGGTGGGATGTATGTCTTCTACCCGTTTGTTAACTTCTCTGAGGTCCTGGACTGGCCGATAGTCCCCAGTTCCCGGCTTTTTGACAGGTAATAGGGGAGTATTCCAGGGGGACTGACAGGGTGTTAGTATCCCTTGGTCCAGGAGTCTCCGTATGTGGGGTCTGATTCCCGTCTTAGCTTCAAGCGACATGGGATATTGTTTGATTGAGACAGGGGTAGCAGTCGCTTTTAGCGATATAATCAAGGGGGCTTGTTGAGTGGCCAATCCCATACCCCCAGTCTCTGCCCATGCTTGGGGAAATTTAGACAGCCAAAAAGTCTCTAGTGCGGTTTTGGGGTCTCTAGGTGGCTCATGGAGCCGATATTCATCTTCCAAATTTAGGGTTAACACATGCAGGGGCTGTCCTTGTGGCCCCACAATTCGCACCCCCGAATTTTCAAAGTATATTTGGGCCTTTAATTTAGTCAGCAGGTCTCTTCCCAGTAATGGGTATGGGCAATCCGGGACATGGAGAAAAGAATGAGTCACCTTACCAGTGGCCAGATGTACCTTGCGGTCGGTTGTCCATCGATATCTTCTTCCCCCGGTAGCCCCCTGGACCCAAGCGGATTTATCGCTCAGGGGTCCGGGGTTTTGGGTCAACACAGAGTGTTGAGCCCCAGTGTCCACCAGGAAGGTGACTGGCTGCCCCCCGACGTCAAGAGTTATCCTGGGCTCAGGGGGGGGCTCCTGACCCTGACCCCCCTAGTCTTCCAAGGTTAGGAGGGAGGTCTGGGGTCGTGGCTTCCGGGGCCCCTTCGGTCTTTTGGGGCAGTCTTTGACCCAATGTCCTTTCTCCTTGCAGTATGCACATTGATCTTTCTCTACCTGGGGCCCCCTTCGGTCTCCCTCCTGTCTACCCTGTCTTTGACTGGAAACTACGGTGGCCAAGAGTTTGCTCATTTCCTTATGTCTCTTGCGGTCCCTTTCTTTTTCTTTTTCCTCAGCTTCCGTTCTGCGACGGTCCTCTCTTTCCTCTGCCTCCTTTCTAAGACGATCCTCCCTCTCTTCTGGAGTCTCTCGTTTATTAAAGATTCTTTCTGCCTCCTTTAGTAGGTCCCTGAGCGAACTCTCCCTTAAGTTTTCTAGGCGCTCGAGTCTGCGTTTGATATCTGGAGCAGATTGCCAAATGAAAGACATAGCTACGCTAGTTTCTTGCCCTGGATCTTCTGGGTCATACGGGGTGTATCTACGATAGGCTTCTTTGAGCCGCTCTAAGAACGCTGAGGGAGTTTCTCCCGGTCCCTGCAGTACCTGTTTAACTTTCGCCAAATTGGTGGGGCGTCGGCCCGCCCCATGGAGACCCGCTATGAGCAACTGGCGATAGAGGATTAGGTGATTCCTACCTTCCTGTGTGGTGAAGTCCCAATTGGGACGTTCGAGGGGAAAGGCGGCGTCTATCTCATTAGGCAGCTGGGTGGGACGTCCGTCTGTTCCCCGAACCGCCTTTCGAGCCTCCAGGAGGACTCTCTGCTTCTCCTCCGAAGTCAGCAAAGTCTGCAGTAATTGTTGGCAATCATCCCAGGTGGGCTGATGAGTAATCAGGACCGACTCAATTAGAGCAGTCAGCCTAACTGGGTCTTCAGAAAAAGAGGGATTGTTATTTTTCCAGTTATATAGGTCGGAGGAGGAGAACGGCCAGTATTGTAGTTGGCCATTTCCTCCGGTCCGGAGAGGGAATGCCTGAGAGGAAGTAGAATCCGCGGCCAGCTGCTGGTCTCGCCGTCCCCTTAAGCGGGCTGCCATGGGGGACGGGGCAGCGGGAGATGGCGCGGCAGGCCCCTCGTTTTCATCGGTCGAGTCGGCCACCTGAGGCGGGAGGGCCTGTTCTCGGTAGGGAGGGGGGTCCTCCGTGAGGAGGTCTACCAATAGGTCATCCCCCGCGGGCAGAACCTGCGGAGGGGGAGGTTTGGTTTTTGAAGGGTCAGTAAGGGTTGGATATAGAGACGAGCGGATTGGGGGTCCTGCTGGAGAGGAGGAGACTGGAGGGGGTAAGGTGGGAGCAGATGGAGGAAGTAGGGGTTTGGGAGGGACAAAAGGCTTAGCCCAGGGTGGTGGATCGTAAGCCATTGCCTCCCAGGTCACGATATAGGCCACCTGGTCTGGGTGCCCATGAGGGCCGGGGTCCATCACTTTGGCTTTGACCTGCGAGATAATATTAAGGTCGAATGTACCATCCCTTGGCCAGCCCACATTAAATGTGGGCCATTCAGATGAACAGAAAGTAACCCAACGCTTCTTCCGGACTTCCACAGACTGGTTGTTCGCAATGTCCTGGATGTCCCTCCAGTGCTGTAAAGTCAGACTCAAAGGGGTAGTTAAGGACTGTCCCATATTTTCAAACACGGACACAGACAATACCAGACAAAAAAACAAAAAACCAATGACAAAACACCAAAATCGCGCAGCGCGGCTTCGGCGTAAAACCGAAAGCAAAGCCTGAGTTGGAGATAGCGAGAGTCCGGATCTCTCTACTCCCAGAAGAACCACATACCCTTCTGACTGCGGAGGAGCTCCAAACAGTCCGATCCGGGTAGGGTTCACAGAAAACAGACGGGTCCCGAATTGGACCCCAGATGCCCCCGGGACGTCTCCCAGGGCTGCGGTCGGGAGTACGAACTCGTCAGTTCCTCCGCGGGTCCGCCAGATACAGATCTAGTTAGCTAACTAGTTCGGACGCAGGCGCAAACATAAAAACATAGTACAGACAGTCACACAAAGCGATCGCTGGCCAGCTTACCTCCCGGTGGTGAGTCGGTGGTCCCTGGGCAGGGGTCTTCAAATCCCGGACGAGCCCCCAAATGAAAGACCCCCGAATTGGGTTGTCTTCCAGTCTGAGAAGACCCTCCCAAGGAACAGCGAGACCACTCTTCGGATGCAACAAGCAAGAGGCTTTATTCAGATACACAGGTACCTGGGGCGACTTAGTCTCTCGGAGGACTAGCGCGCCTTTAGGCTGGAGCAGTGGGTTTTTATAGGGTCGGTGAGCAAAAGCGCGGGTACAGAAGCGAGAAGCAGCGTTGATTGGTTAGTTTGAATGGGGCGGGGGTTCAAGTCGGGGCACCTGGAGACAGTTGTGGGGGAGTCTGGAAACAGCTACGGGGCGTTCCAAGTAACCAGATGTTAGTGCTGACTTAGCCATATCTCGGGTACCAACTGTCTCTGTCCCCGGGCTAGGGCCCAGATGTCCAACCACAGATATCCTGCTTGGCCCCTCATTGCCCTTGTTTCTCTGAACTGAACTTTAACTAATCTTCCCTGTCCTTTGTGCTGGTAAAATTTCATGCCTTGCAAAATGGCGTTACTGCTGCTATTATTGAATGGGGGTCTTTCACTGTGCTGTCTCTGCAGCCCCAAAGACTGAATCTCTATGCCCATACTTTAGGTCCCCAGGTTGTGTCTTTGCCCTCCTTGGGAAACTCTGCCTCCCTGCTGGTTTCTTCTGTTGGGTAGAGTTATCTTTGGGGGGTGGCAGTTTTCTGTCAGCTCAAACATGTGTTAAAAGGTGCTGTGACTCCCTGTTCCAATCTTCTGACAGAATCCTTAGGTGCTGTTTCTTGTCGAAGGCCTGGCTTGACACCCCCCCCCCCCCCCCCCCCCACACACACACCAATTTTCTGGCAATGGCAATGTCCTCTAACTTCCCCTACACAGCACAGCGGGTCATTATTCAGATTCTTGTGACAGATCCCTCAAGGACTAAGGATTAAGAAAATGGCCTTTTTGGGGCCTGGAGTCCAGTGTGGCTCCCAGCACTCAAGTCAGGCAGCTGGCAGCTGCCTATAACTCCAGCTCCCGAGGGATCTGATGCCCTCTTCTGGCATCTGACATAAGTATAGATAAAAATAAATTTTAAAAAGAGAGAGAAAGTGACATCCTTGAAGTTTCCTGGATAATTCTTGTTTTCCTAATACAGTTCAGATCCGAGACCCACCCTAGGTCACAGATGGGCAGACTCTCTGTCTTAGGTGTTGAAGGCCCTCTCAGCTGCCCTTAGAAGCACACAGCTGTGCCGCTGTAGGATGCACAGCAATGGATGAGCACCAAGCACGCCTGCTGCAGGTGCAGGGAGGCAGAGAGGAAAACATCTCAGATTCGCTGAGCCCAGGAGTTTCAGGCTAGCCCAGGTAACAGATCTGGTCTGGAGGAGGAGGGAGAAAAAAAAAGGAGGGGGAAGTGGGGAAGGAAGAAGGGAAGGGGAAGAAGAAGGAAGGGGAGAAGGAGAGAGAAGGTAAAGGGGAAAGGGGAAGAAGAGGAGGAGGTAGAGGAGGAAGAAGAGAAGGACGGGGAGGCGGAGGGAGAAGAGCAAATCTTTACTCATGGGTGCTGAACTCTGCATCTCCCCTAACTGTTTCATGTCACCACGAATGCACTGCTTCCCCTCCCCGCTTCCTTGGCCTCCTTTTTCTTTCTGTGCTGGGATGGAAGCACACAGCCTACCTTGACTCTTCATTTTTTCCCCTAACCATTTACAAGTATAAAAACTATGCTTTGCTTATGGGCAGGAGGGTGGTTTTGGCAGGGGAAACTGGAATCTGCCTGACATAGACTGTCAGCCTCCTGGAATCTCTGTGGAGAAAGTTAATTGTCTTCATTTTCCACAGCAGAGCATCAGAACCAAAGACTCAGAAGTGGCCTTCCCCTCCTCCCCTCCGTTTGATAGATGAGGGGCAGAGAGGGAGGGACAGGCTTCTGGGTCCCTCACTAGTGAGAATGTGTCAGGCGGGAGCCCAGGCCTCTCCACTCCAGCTCTATCTACTGTCCGGCACTCACTCAATTCCAAGGCAGATTTTACAATCACCTCCACAACCCAAACCCTCCTGCCATGAGCTCATCAACGGCGCCTTTCTTTTCAGGAAGGCAGACTGTGTTTCACGCCTTCGGAGGAAGGACTCATCCTACTCAAGTCTTGATGTCTGTGCTGTGCAGCTGTAACGAACACACACTTGCACTGGGAGTGTAAGGGGCGCTCCGATTAGTAGAGAGACACTGTGAGATGCCCAGCAAGGTTAGGCACAGACCAAGAACTGGCTAAGAACTAAAATGTAGGGCCCGGGTCTGCCCTTGTTCCTGGGGCTCACCTTGAGGACGGTTTCTGGTCAGATGACTAAGCATCCTGTTTGTTCCTGTGCTCCCTCTGCCCTGCCTGGTGATTTGTTGTAGGGCATTGTTGACTCTATTGTTGGTATGGTAATTTCCCACCTGCCTAGGTGGAAGTCCTTGTGCAGCAGTTAGATATGGTAATTTCCCACCTGCCTGGGTGGAATTCCTTGGGCAGGAGTGGGGTATATAAGATTTTCCCCAAGGCTAAATAAATGGCATTCGGCTGATCTCCTTCCGAATGACCCAGGTCTCTTTGTGTGTTCTTTCAATCTCCAGGCCCTTGTCCGACTCGTGTAAGGTACAGTGGCGCGCGAACTGTACCGAGGGGGTAACACAGAATCGGGTGTTACACTAAAATCCTGTATGAGCCAACGGGCCTGTCTTATACTGTTCTACTGCTGTGAAGAGACACCACGACCATGGCCACCTTACAAAAGGAAGCATTTAATTGGAGCCTTGCTTACAGAGAATTAGTCCCTGATCAACATGGCATGAAGTATGGTGGCAGGGAGGCATGGCACTGAGAGCTTACATCTGATTCGCCGGCAGGCAGGCAGGCAAAAAGAGAGTGAGCCTGGCATTGCCCTCCCATGACACACCTCTTCCAACAAGGCCACACCTCCTGTTCTTTTCCAAACAGTTTCACCAACTGGGGACCATGTGTTGAGATACTTGAGCCTATGAGGACCATTTTCATTGGAACCACACAGGGCCCACTCGAACTCACCTCAGGGAGAGCTCTAAGGCAGCATTCACTCTAGATCTTGAGAACAAAGGGCCGGCTACTGATGTATAAACAGAAGTCGCCCTTGCAGGGGAAGCGAAGGCCAGTTAGTCTGGCAGGCCAGCACAGCCTCTGCAGAGACCTCATGCCCAGGACATACAATGCTGGACTGGACCGAAGCCACCATACACTCAGTCCTTGTATCTCTTATCATCTTCATTCTCTCCTAGACCCAAACCATCCAAGCACTGAATAAAAGATGACTAAGTGATCAAAATCAGTCTTCAAGGGATGTTTTTTGATTGTGGACCTTTGGAATAGGTGCTTTTGCAGGGTACCTATCCCAGCTGCATGGAACGCACTCTTCAACAACAGCAGCAGCAGCAGCAGCAACAACAACAGCAGCAACAGCAGCAGCAGCAACATCAACAACAGCAGCAGCAACATCAACAACAGCAGCAGCAGCAACAGCAGCAGGAACAACAACAGCAGCAACATCAACAACAGCAGCAGCAGCAACAGCAGCAGCAACAACAACAGCAACAACAAGAGAAGGAAGGAAAAGGAAAAAAGGAAGGAAGGAAGGAAAAAATTAATTTAATTCCTGGAATAATTTGTTACCTACACTCACTTTCCTTGGGAAGTTCCAATTCTCAGCCATGGATCAAGCCATCCCTCTATCTCTTAGGCTGTTTCCTCCATTTTGCCGATAATGCCCTTAGAAATTAAATGACTTCTTGTCAGAACACAGTCTATTATTTCAGACCTCTTTCCTGCTATTTGTTAGATTAAAATTTGGTTAGATAAATCTAGATAAAGGCATGGACCTGCAGCCTTGGTGTCTTACGAATTTGCTGTTCTCTGCTGCCCCCTGTTGATGGGAGAAAGGAAGCGTGGATCCCAAGCCCATCTCACTCAGGTCCTAGACCCAACCCCTCTGCGGACCTTTTCAGAAATCCAATCATGTGATCCCACCTCCACAAGACTGCCTTAGAAGCCATGGGGGTGTGGCTCAGCATCTGTTGATTCTGCTGCACCCTGAAATTGCTGTTCTGTTTTAGATACTAATGATCTGGCTCTTTAGGCGTTATTAAAAAAACCAACCGACCAACCAAAAACTCCACACTGGAGCTTCTGTCCTCAGGCTCAATGTGCCTGAGTATATATATACAACACTAGGCCATACCAAGAGTTTTTATTTTTATTTTTTCATTACTGGGAGTCGTCTACTCCCCCCCATCCCTGCATGCTAGGCAACTGCCCCAAAACTGCCATCTGTTGCCCCTGCTTTAGCTGCATCCGTTCTTGCAGATGGCTCTGTAGCAGCCCTGAGAAGTACACTAGAGGGGACAACATACCCTCTAGGTTGAGACAGAGATGGGAAAGGCTCCAAAAGTGTCACGGCACTAGGTCACCCGACTTTACATGTCAGAGTCAAGGCTTCTGTTTGGATATCCATGCCCAGGACTTCAGTTGCTGCAGCAGGGTTCCTTTGCTATGGGGCTGCCCTGTGGATTTCAGTGTGTTCATCAGCATCTCTGGGCTCTCCCCACTAGAAGCCAGCAGCATCCCACCCTGGCTGTGACAACCACAAATCTCTCCAAACATTGCCAAGCACCCCTGGCTTGGAGCCCTTGCCCCATCGCCGTAGTATAAATAAACAGTTGGCCAGCCATGTTTGCATTCTTTGGAGGCCCTTCCCATACAAAAAGCTTCTTTCTGCTTCTAGGCCATCTAGGGTCAAAAATGCCACACTGAATGTGGTCCCCAGCAATGCCCCAAGGAACAGTTGTTCTGTAATACCAGCTAGTGTTTGGGGGTGTAGCCAGGTTTATCCAGTTGTCCCCAAACTATTGTTTATGGCTGTTTCCTACCCCCATCAAGGTAGATCCAATCCGGTCTCTCGGATCGCACTTGGTCACTGTTAAGTCTCTGCTGGTGTAGAGTAGGCAATGTCTCATGGGTCAAACATGGCCCCCGCACACTTTTGATTAGGTTTCTGCTGAAAGGCAGCTGTGCTCATTCAGTGATGCATCTCGGGTTCTCAGGCTACTGAGTTTCTTTGTGAGAAACTCCACAAAGGCTAAGATGTTTGCAAACTTCATAGAAAATGTTCACCAACTTGTCAACTGACCCCTTCTCCTGATTTGTAATGTGATGCTGGCAGCTCAGAATCAAAGACAAAAGGCCTCTTCTCTATTTAAAATCAAAACTTTCTTACTTAGTTAAATTTCTTTTTCTTTGCTGGAAATAGAACGAAGGGTCTTTGTGCACGCTGGGCATGCACTCTGCTGCTGCACTGCATTCTGGCCCCAAACTCTTCTTTTTATATTATAAACACTTATATACTAAATTTTTAAATTAAAACTTAATGACACGTGTGTGCACACACACACGTTTCTTTTTTAATTTTATAATGATTTATTTAACGTTTTATTTTATGTGCATTGGTGTGAAGGTGTCAGATCTCATGGAACTGCATGTTTAGACAGTTGTGAGCTGCCATGTGTGTGCTGGGAATTGAACCCGGGTCCTCTGGAAGAGCAGTCACTGCTCTTAACCACTGAGCCATCTTTTCAGCCCACACACACATGTTTCAGACACAGGGTTCCATGCAGTTCTAGCTGGCCTCAAACTCTATGCAGGTGAGACTGGCCTTGAACTCCTGATTCTTTTGTACTTCTTGAGTGCTGGGGTTAAAGGCATGAGTCATGACACCCAGCTCTTAAAATATAAACTATGGGGGCTGGAGAGAGGACTCAGAGATTCTGAACACTGCCTGTCCTTGCAGAGGACCCAGGCTCAGATCCCAGCACCCACATGGTCGCTCACAGCCATCCTCAACTCCAGTTCCATATCCTCTTCCTCTGACTCACATGGACACCAGGCACACATGTACATGTACATACATGAAAACAAACATTCATACACATAGAATAAATCTAAAAAATTATGAGATTATTATTATTGCTTTCTGGGTGGCATTAAAAGACTATTACTAAAATCATAAATGTAACTGAAAAGCAAACAATACATTAGAAAAATAATAACACTACCAAGGGCTCATCGCATCCCACATTTTATTTTTCCAGGAAGTAGAAAAGAGAATGTCATTGGCACAGGATTTGAGTTACAAACAGAAGTGAGTGCCTTGATTATTTCCTGTATGAGTTTTCACACAGAAACTGGTAGGAAAAGAAGTGGCCTCCCTTAGAAAACCATAGCACATGATTTTACATGCACACACCAGCACATACCAAGAGCCAGATGTGCACAAGAGAGCATCAGCTCTGGGGGCAACACCAAGTCCCAGCATCATGGTCGGTATTCAGAAAGCACTAAGTAAATGTTCATGGATAAATGAACGGGTGAGTGCATCAACTAGACAGGAAAAGTTTTCACCTGATAGAATAATCACACCAGCTTGTTAGGCTGACTCTTTAATGAGCATAATATGTACACACATACACCATACAAAAAGCTTGTATTATCGTTCTGCCAGGGGCTCAGGCATGCTCAGTGATCTGAAGTTCAGTCAGATGGACTAGGTCTTCAGGTCAGGACTAGCTGGTCTAGCACAAGGTTATGTGGAAAGTGAGAAGCATGTGATCTCCTCTCACAGTTAACCTACAACCTTCAGGAGCGGTGACCTCTCCCCCAGTCCTCAGACACAGTAAGCCCATCCTACTAACAGCGTAAAAGCCACAACACAAATGGGACAAAACACTAGGCCGTTTCTTCTCCAAAGTGCCATTTAACTAGCCTCCCTAAGCCTGATTTATATTTTACAATAATCCTTCAGAAATGAGAGTTACCAGTAACGTGCTTCTGCGCAGCTCACGTAAACACACCGGAGTAGGATCCTGGTCAGAAATAAGGCTTAAGACTTAGGGCATTCCTGGCTTGCTCTGCAGCAGCGGGTCCTTCTCATGGCTTCCTCGGAAGAACGGGGCTTTTGCGTGGCTGAGGAAAACACTCAGGCTTCTGCCTTTGGCCGTCTTCCCAGGGCAGTGTCCTATAGGTTTGTACGCCTTGTGTTTTCTGAAAACAATGTGTTGGATAGGATTTTAAAAAATACCTTCAGCTGAACTAAATCCCTTTCTACAGTGTTTTTCATGCCAGGTGCAAAAGAGCTAACCATTCCACCCAGTCTGTTGATAGTGACACCCCAGCATCTTAGGGTAGTACAGCTATTTTCTCTTCAAGTAAGAAATACCCACTTTGAAATTTTGTTAAACATTATATAGACACATTTTTGCCAAGTTAGACGCCTAGCAGCATTTTCGGGATTAAAACAAACAAATCCAAAACTGCAGTAAAATTAATAGGTCCCAGTTTGGTATTCACAGTTCAACGGATGAGTTTCTTCTCACACACAAAATATTTAAATGGAAAAAAGAAATTGGTATGTTCATACGCAAGACTGCTACTTCCTTTTGACTATCTGCTATAGAAATACAGTACAGTGTTAAAATCAGAAACTTACTTGTATAGCAAGATGGTAACCATGGTGACAAACACAGCCAGACAGCTGATGGAGATCAAGGCACCATTCGTCATTCTCAGCGGGGAGACTGGGTCTTAAGGCAGAAGGAAAACCCTGTGAGTTGTGTTCCATTGAAGGAAGGAACACATTAGGGAAGGGAGCTGCTGCAGAAGATACTACCCCACTCTGACCGTTAGGCGACCTTTCCCATCAAGCAACGTATAGATTCTGGGCTGAGCATAAGTGGGCAGGCATGGATAAATGCCGCAGTCTGGTGACACCCTCTCAGGACACTGCTGAGCTGTTGGCACCTGCGTGCTAAAAGGCTCTTATGTTCCACTGTGCTGGCCTCTGGCCCCATCTCATGCTATATGCCTGCCCCTATGCTAAAAACCCCGGAATTCTGGGAAACCTCCATGGCACCTGCTGGGACCTCCCCTCCCTGGCTCATCTCAGTTTCCTCAATTCTGAAGGCACTACTCAGTCCTTCTCACTTCCCTGCCTGCCTCTTCCTAGACCTGGATCACAGGCTGTCATTATTGCTTTCCATAGCTCTCCTGTACTGCGAGGGCCACAGAGGCAGGGATTTCATCTTCTCGCTCCTCTTTAACCAGCAAACCAACCAGTTCTGTCTCTACCCCAGGCATACTCAGTTACCTAAACCGTCTCCATCTATTCTACCTCTGACCCCATCCTATCCACCAGGCCCCTCCTAGGAGGTCCTCCATTGGTTGAGCCTCCTCTTACAATCATCTCTCCACTGTGTGCATGTGCTGTGGAATATTACTTTAACTAGCAAAGATGTGCTACATTTGTTTATGCTGCACAGTATAACTTTAACTGGATAAAGTGTGTCACATTTGCTTATGCTGCATGTTTTTAGCAATGTACGGATGTGTTACATTTGTTTATACCACATTTGTTTAATATGAAAAGATGTGTTGCTGTTTTGCCTTGCCTGCCTAAGGCACCTGATTGGTCTAATTTAAAAAGCTGAGTGGCCAGTAGCTAGGCAGGAGAGAGAAAGGCTGGTGGGCAGAGAGAATAAGTAGGAGGTGAAATCTAGGCTGGAGAGGAGAGAGAGGAAGAAGGAAAAGAGAACGAGGGAGGAAGAGAGGAATACACACCCAGGGCCAGAAACCAGACCAGCCAGACTCTGGAGGAAGCAGAAAGTAAGACATACAGAAAGAAAGGTATAGGGCCCTGAGGCAAAAAAACAGGTTAATTTAAGTTAAAGAAGAAAAAGCTAGCCCTAAATGAGCCTAAGGTAGGCTGAGCATTCATAACTAATGAGAAGCCCCTGTGTCATGATTTAGAGCTGCTCGGTGGCCCCAAAGAAAAACCTAGTACGTGCACGTGAGATCTTACCCGCCAAGGCCTCACTCTTGCTGACAGAATAAAGCTTCGACCCTAACAGTGGCCTACATGTGCTCTCTAAATGTGTTTAAATCCTTAGTCAAGAAGGTCCTTTACCAAGATGGCACTACTGCAGCAAGACTTGTCCCCACACCTAATCTAGGGTGCTAACCACCACCCTCACCTCCTACTCTAAGCCCACTCCTCTGACCTGGTTTGTTTTCCTCAAAACAACGTCTTGTTATTTGTTTACTGCCTGCGTTAGTTTAAGGCTGATTAGGTATTCTGAGTTCTGACCCAACTGACAGGTTCATAGGCGAGCAAAACAAAAAACAAGGGTCCTGGAGAGATCGCTCGGGGCTTAAGAGCACTAACTGCTCTTCCAGAGGACCTGGGTTTGATTCCCAGCACCTACAAGGCTACTAAGAGTAACTCAAGTTCTAAGAGGCTCTCCTGCCCTCTTCTGGACTCTGCAGGCACTGTACCCATGTGGTATCCAGAGGTAGGCATATATTGGAAACACACACACACACACACACACACACACACACAAAATAAATCTTTAAAAACAAAAGCGGCTGAATTTCAGCCAATGACAAGCAGCTTAACTGATTGACTCCAGGCCTCAATGAGGAAGCAATCTTCAAAGGCTGTCCCTGGGGTGGTGATAGCCTGTGCAGGGTACAGGGTGCTGCTCAATGGGGGCCTCCTTTGGGCCTCTTCTGACTCCAGTGTTGCTCAGTTTGTGAAACTAAATTGGTCTAAACATTTTCCTATAACTTCTGTTACTGCTCAGGAAAGTGGGGGTCTCCCTTGGTTTGTTCTTTAGCCGGTGTAGACTTCTGTCCTGTGTGATCTATGCTGGGCACTGAAGAGGACAGCTGAATGACTGTCATTTAGAAGAAGTTTAGCTAAACATCAGTGGGGTCTCTTTTGAACTATGACTATTTCCGAAATTCTGATTTTGAAATTCAAGTTACCAAGTTTGTGTGTGTGTGTGTGTGTGTGTGTGTGTGTGTGTGTGTGTGTGTGTGTACATGCACCTGCATGTGTGTGCACGGTTGTATGTTGTACGGGTGTACTTGTGTACAGGTGGAGATACACCTGCAGAAGTCTCTCCTCTTTTTGTTTGAGACTGGCTTTCTCTTTGGCTTGGGATTTGGCCCTATATGTTAGACTAGATGGCCCGTGAGCGCCCAGGAGTCCGCCTGTCTCCACCCTGGTTGTCCCATTGTTGGGAGTGCAGGTGTACAGCACCATGGCTAGCTTTTTATGGGGCTTCTGAGAACCCTAGTCCTCATGCTTGCAAGGTAAGTGTTTTAGTGACTGAAACCTTCCCCGCCCCCACCTAAGATTTTGCTGTGGGCTGCCCAAGCAGTCCTAGAACTTGCAACCTTCCGGTATCAACTTCCTGAATGTTTGGAGTGTAGCATGTCCCACCACACCCCTTCAAATTTCTCTCTGGGTGGAACCCAGGGCTCCATGGCCTCACCCACGCCAGGAAGTGCCTTACCTCTGTGCTCCTCCTCAGTCCCCTTTATTTGGTTTTTGATAATGGGTTTAAGTCATATCTAAAGTGACCTCTCACTAGAACAAAAATCACGGAATGCTAACAGTTGAACCTATAAACCTCATAGGAGATCAGCAGGTTGCCAGTGCAAGGAAACAAAATGGAATAAACTAAGGTGCTTTCATCTTTTTGGTTTTTGGAGACAGACAGGGTTTCTCTGTGTAGCACTGGTTACTCTAGAACTTACTCTGTAGACCAGGCTGATCTCAAACTCACAGAGATCTGCCTGCCTCTGCCTCCTGAGTGCTGGGGTTAAAGGTGTGCGCCACCACGGCTGGCAGGCTAAGATTCTAAAGGTAATTCTGAAGGACATAGAGCTGGGGCAGCCCCAGTTCCACAGCTCCTGGAGGTCTGGACATTGAAACACTCACAGCCCTGCCTGCTTCATTGTATCTCTCTCCTCCCCAGCCCTCTGGTAGGCCCCAAGGTACCCTGTCCTCTAAGAGACAGGATGCTTTTGCAATCTTGTTCTTAGACAGGTTTTTTCTCTTCCTTCCTTCCTACCTTCCTTCCTTCCTTCCTTCCTTCCTTCCTTCCTTCCTTCCTTCCTTCCTTCCTTCCTTCCTTCCTTCCTTCCTTCCTCCTTCCTTTTGACAAAGTCACTATGTACCTTGGCTGGCTTGAAACTCACTATGTAGATGAGGCTGACTATGGAGCTCTGACTGTATAGTCTCTGCCTCCGAGCGCTGAGATCATGGGTGTGTGCCACCACGCTGCCCTGAGGCAGGCTTTCCACAGCTCTTGCCCTCTAGTCCAGACTGGCCTTGAGCTCATGGCTCTCCTGCTGTGGGTGCCTGAATCCCAGGATCAGAGGTAAGAAATACCAAGCCTGGCTCAAGGAGCAGTCTTCTGGATGACTGGGTAAAGTGGCTGGTACTGTCTCGGCAACTCTTAGTAGACTTGAAGAAGACTTTTTAAAAAGGTCACATGGGAATCAGAGGAAGCAAGATTTCAACTCAGTTTCTCATTTCTTTTGGCTTTGCCCTGGTGGCTTCTCCTGAAGCCCTAGTTTTGGCCTCTCCTTTATGACTGTCATTTTGTTTGTTTGTTTTAATGTTGGGTGTTCATTTTCCTCTGGAAATATAAACGTCTTGGCCAGTGCCGTGACAGCATTTCCTTCTCACACCTCACTGTCTGGCCGTGGTCTCGATGGCACCTTTCAGGGACAGGCTTTCTCTGGTCTTGATGGCACCTTTCAGGGACAGGCTTTCTCTGGCCAATTATCTCACCAAGTCTCTCTCTTCACCATGCTAAGTAGATTGTGATTGGGTTTTAATGCTAGTTCTTTGCTTTTGATACATGGTTTCACTGTGTAGCCATGGATGTCCTGGAACTCTGTAGACACAACTAGCCTCCAACTCACAGAGAAGCACCTGCCTCTGCTTCCGGCCTGCTGGAATTAAAGGCGTGCGCCACCACATCCAGCTTAATGCCAGATCTTAAATCCATTTTAACAGGAGTTCACAGAACCCTGCTGTGAGACAAGCAGCGCTAGAGAAGCCTTTGGGGGCTTTAAGTTGGGTGCATACTTCTGCAGTAGGAAATGTTCATAAAATTATAAGCCATACCTCACCTTTGCCAGGGATAGAGATCAGGGTGCTGGTGAGGGCCAGGCTTGTGTCATCACCCAGAGTGAAGTTCACACAGAACGTTCCAGACCCATTGAAGGCTCTTCTCACGGATAGCGGGCACAGCTCGTCCAGAGCCAAGGAGCTGCAGACCCTCGTCTGGGCCACCTGGCAGGTGGGGTCGGAGATGATGGTGCAAACTTCCGTGGGAGTGCTGTGACGTGGGAACAGGGTGAGCACCCAGATCACGTGAGGGAGGAAAGAGAGCAAAGTCAGAGCTTTTGGTGGTGGGGGTGGGGTGGTGAGGGGTTTTGCTGTTTTTAAAACAGGGTTTCACACTGTTGGCCTGGAACTCATGGTGATCCTCCTGCCTCAGTTTCTTAAGTTCTAGGATTATAGGCACAAGACACTGTGCATGCCTCTGTCATGACAGCTTTAAACAGCAGCTTTTTGCTTTTCTCCCCCACTCCTTGCCCGCTTCTTCTTTCCTTCCTTCCTTCCTTCCTTCCTTTCTTTCTTTCTTTCTTTCTTCCTAAGACAGGGGCTCATGTAGCCAGGTTGGCCTTAGACTCACTATGTAGTTAAAGATAGTTTTAAACGTCTTCTCTTTTTTTAGATTTTCAAGATAGGGTTTCTCTGTAGCTTTGGAGCCTGTCCTGGAACTAGCTCTTGTAGACCAGGTTGGCCTCAAACTCACAGAGATCCGCCTGCCTCTGCCTCCCAAGTGCAGGGATTAAAAGCGTGTGCCACTACCGCTTGGCTCAGTCTTAAACTTCTGATTGTCCAGCCTCCACCTTTAGAATACTGTGATTACAGGCATTACCCCGTGTCCTGTTCAATGCAGTGATGGGGATCGAACCCAGCTTTGTGTATGCTAGGATGCGCTTTACCCTGTCCCCTCTTTATTCTTTATTTTGAGAGAAATGCTCCCTGTACAGCCTGTGCTCCCCTGCCTTACTTAGCCTCTTGACTGCCGGGGTTACAGGCATGCACCCCCTCTTCCTATCCCAGCTCGTCTTCAAAGGGATGACTAGTAGCCAATCCCTTTATTCAGGCTTGGGGTCCTCATGTGGCCTTGCCCCTGGCATGACGCTGTACTTACGCCCCTTTGCAGGTCACAATGAAGTCCTTCAGGGAGTTGTCAGGCTGTGGCATGGGCATTGGGACATCTGCTATCTGGATGATGCTGACTTCTAGGATCCCCTCTAGCAAAACAGCCACCAAAGAGAAATGTTAAAATATAGCAGAGACCAAAGGAAACCATTCTGCCACAGGCTCTTTTTCCTGAGCTGAAATCCCAGCTAAGTTAAGGAGTGAGGGGGCAAAGCCTTTGCTGGAGATGTGATCAGTGCCCATATGGAGAAACCACAGAAAGCCTCCTTTTCCCTCTGCCATGTGAGGACACAGCAAGGGGATGGTCTTCCATGAGCCAGGAAATGCTCCTCACCAGACACTCTGACCTCCAGCCTTCAGAACAACACGCAACGAACCCCCAAACCTATCTATTACAGAAACTTAGATGCACTAGGAGATGCCCCTAACAAGAAGGAAGAGCAAATAGAAACAGCCTTCTTGCTGAACAGAAATCTAGCAAACATGGGCATTTCGCCCCAGAGTTTTGCATTCATGCCCATGCAGGTTTTCATAGTCACATGGCCCAGTTCTGCCCACTGAGACTCTTTCTCTTGAGCCTGGTCCATGTTAGAAAGTAGCACCTCCTCTTTGGGCAATGGGTTAGGAAAAGGTAACTTGGGCAGATGCTGACCCCATGGATCACAGGTGGCTGAACCATCCTGTCCTCAGAGACAGTGTACAGCTAGAGCTTCTAGACATTCCATGTTCCCAGAAACATAGATGCCCCAGCTGGCTGTGGTGCCCTCTGTTTTCTCTGCTGGGACCTCGGGGCAGTACCTGAAGTGTGCAGCCCCCCTTACAGGTAGAAAAGAGAGACTTTGTAAAAGTCACACTGGAAGCGGAAGCAGTGAGTACTCCTTGCTGGCTTTCTCCCCCACCCCCATCCATTGATATTCCTGGAGGCTCACATGGGATCCAAGCCCAGGTTCTTTAGCATTTGGGCGCCCAAGGGGTAAATTTCTACTGGAAAGCATAAGGCAGGCAAGAGAACAAATGGAACACGCGAACTACAAGATGCTGCTTCCTGCCAGGCGGTGGTGGCGCACGCCTTTAAACCCAGCACTCGGGAGGCAGAGGCAGGTAGATAGATCTCTGTGAGTTCGAGGCCAGCCTGGTCTACAAGAGCTAGATCCAGGACAGGCTCTAGAAACTACAGGGAAACCCTGTCTCGGAAAACAAAACAAAACAAAACAAAAGACCAAACAAGATGCTGCTTCCTATGTCTGCATCACCTTGGACCAGACAGGTGACCCTGCTCCTTCCCCTCTGCTCTTCTAGTGTTAGCAATGAATGGGTGGCCTTGGATCTGGCATCTTCTCCACAGTCTTTAACCTTACCTACAATTGTGAGGGTGGCTCTGAAGTAACCGTATCTGTTTATCTGGCAGCTTTTGCTGGAAATGTCATTCAGCTCCATGGAGTTGTAACCCGCAGGCACTAGAAAGTTCGAGTAATAAAAGTTTAAAATAAGAATGTAGTGGAGGTAACACAATATAACAAAAATAAAGACACTCGTCCATCTGTTCTTTATTAATTTTGCTTTGGTGGGTTTTGGTGTTAATCTTTCTCCAGACAGGGACTCATGTAGCCCAGGCTGGTCTAAACTCACCCTATAGCCTAGGCTGGCCTCAGTCCAGGTCATATTCTTCCTGCTGCCCATGTTCTGAGATGGGAAGTGTGAACTTTTATACCTAAGGCACCATCTACTCCCCGCTCCATCTTCCCTTTAGAAGAAGCCAGGCATGGTGGCACACACCTCTAATCTCAGCACTCGAGATTGTGAATTCAAGGCCAGCCTGGTCTACATCCCAAGTTCTAGGACAGTCAGGACTAAGAACCAAAAACCAAAAATCAAGACCAAAATCAAAACAAGCACTCTACAATTTTTCAATTAAGGCAGAAACTTGAAGGAAATGTGTGTAGATTTCTATAGGTGTAGGCATTATGGCCATTTAATTCCATAAATAAACTGTAGGGAGGGTAGGGAGGAGAGTGAGCCCTGAGTGAGTGAAATCCTAAGTGAATGTGTGCTATTGGCATGGGTATGGCCGTATCAAGGACCCCAAAGGCTTAGCTCCACGAGAAATGCAGAGCCCTCCTCAGGGGTCCAAGTGTGAGTGTTGGCAGTGTGTGCAGACAACGGCCACCGCAGCTTCCTCTCCCCAGCCTGAAGACTGTTCCCACGGAGCTGGACCATGGCCCTTGACCCAGCTGTGTGCGGTATCTCTGCCTCTCTCTTCACCTGTATATAATAGACATGCTAAGCTTCTGCAGTGCTGAGGCTTCTCCATCCGAGAGTCCAGACTACCAGACCCCGACTTTCTGTCTGAGTATGCATCTGTCTGTCTTGTCTTCATTCCCTGGCCATCTAGTCTGGTCAAGTCCCCAGCAGTGGAGCGAGGACTCAGCAGTAAACACCCGCTCCTGTTCCGGTGGAGCTGGCGATGGGAACCGATTGCCCACACCAGGCAAGCAGTGTGCTGCTGAGCCACACAAAGTTCAAAGCACAACCCCAGATGTTCTTTAGAATAAGGAAGCAAATGAAAAGTGGAAGCTCTGTTAGAATGCACGACAGGCCGCAGTAGAGAAGCCCCCTTCTCATCTGGAGGCAGCTGTCCTGGCCCGTTTGCTCACACACCATTTAACTCATCCTTGCTGCCATTCGCTCATCAGCAAAAGAGAGCTCATCTGACTGTCCTCCTGGCTTGAACCATTTAAAGCAAAGTGAGCTAAAGCAAGTGCTGCCAGCTTCTCTGCCAGGTGTGGTGTTCATGTTTGTGAGCCCAGCACTCAGGAGGCCCAGGCAGAGGGATTGCTGTGAGTTTGAGACCAACCTGAGCTATATAGTTAAGTTGGGTTACCATGCAAGACTGTCTTAAAGTAAATACCAGAATCTACTGAGATGTTGAAAGAGATGACTCCCATAAGTCATAAGTCACAAGGCATTTGAATACACGGTCCCCAGTAGCTGCCTGGGAAGGATCAGGAGGTGTGATCCGAATCTAGTGGAGGAGGTATGTGGGGGTGAGGAGGAAGGAGGTGCTTACGGTTTGAAAAGCTTCCTGTCAAAGTGCTCTTTGCATTCCTGTTTGTGAGTTGGCAAGTGAGCTCTCAGCTGCTGCTCAGTGCCATGCCTGCCTGCCTGCCTGCCAGTCATGCTGCCCATCACCATAGTGATGGGCTCCTACCCCTCTGACCCTATAATCCCAAATAAACCCTTTTCTCTGTAAGTTGCCTTGGTCATGGTGTTTTATCATAGCACTAGAAAAGTAACTAAGACACCAACCAACCAACCTACAAACAAGAACCCAAACATACTCCAAAGCAGTCACAGAACTTGGCTCCTCGTAAGGCTGCCACATATGGAGTACTTAGCTACTTGTTCAGCAGTGCAGGAGAAGGGAATTCTGTCCCTATTCGGATAGGCAGATGTGTGAGAAGAATGAGGTTTTAACGTAAGACATGAATAGGAGGTTAGGGAGAAATCACATTTGGTAAAGTGTCGGTCATGCAAGTGTGCAGACCTGGGTTCGGATCCCCAGCTCCCCCATAGAGCTGGCTGCAAGCCTGTAGTTCCAGTGCTGGGGAGGCAGAGACAGGAGGACCTCTGGGGTTTGCTAGTCAGCAAGTCTAGCTGATTGGAAAGCTGTAGGTTAAGGGAAAAAATCTTGTCTCAAAACAAGGTGGCAGACAATTGAGGAAGACTGGCTGCTGTGTGCATGGACATGACCAAATCAGTAGCAAATAAAATTGAGCAAAGAATCTAATGCCTTACCCGTTACAATTTAAAACTTGTTGGGCTGGGTGGTGGTGGCCTTCAATCCTAGCACTCAGAGTCAGAGACAGGCAGAGTTCGAGGCCAGCCTGGTCTACAAGAGCAAGTCCCAGGACAGGCTGCAAAGCTACAGAGAAACCCTGTCTCGAAAAACAAAAACAGACAAGCAAACAAACAAAAAAACCCCAACTTGTTGGTGTAGCTTTAAAGTCTAAAAGGAAAACATGATAATGCTCGCCTTTATTGTCTCTTTAATTCCACAAGGAATTGAAATAGATAAGAGAGAAGATTAAAGTTTTAAAAGAGCCTCATCTTGAAAAAAAACAAATAGAACTGAAGAGCTGGCTCAGTGGTTAAGAGCACTGGCTGCTCTTCCAGAGGACCCAAGTTCATTCCCAGCACCCACATGGTGGTTTATAGCTATGTGTAACGCCAGTCCCAGGGGGTTTGAAGCCCCCCCCCTCTTCTAGCCTGTTTGGGAACCAGACATGTATGTGGTGCACTGACACACATGCAGACAAAGTGACCATACACACCAAATAAGTAAATTCATTTTTTAAAAGTTTAGAGGCTAAAAATGAATAGGTGTAGTGTACACTTGTAATCCAGAGGCTGAGACAGAAGGATTGCAAGTTCCTGGGGCTACATAGTTAGACCCTCTCAAAACAACAGGAGAAAGAGAGGATCCAGGCCCACAACTTCATAAAATACTCCTGTTCTACTTGAGACTACGCCGGTACTAGGAGACTCAAGGGTGGATATCCCAGAGTCCTAGGATAGAACCAAACACGACTGACAAACAAACAAACGAGAGAGAGAGAGAGAGAGAGAGAGTCAATGACATGATTCCTAATGATGTTCTCCTATGCTCATAGATTGGTGCCTAGCCCAACTGTCATCAGAGAGGCTTCACCCAGCAATTGATGGAAACGGATTCAGAGATCACAGCCAAACATTAGGGAATCCTGTGGAAGACAGGGGGAAAGGATTGTAGGAGCCAGAGGAGTCAAGGGCATCACAAGAAAATCCACAGAATGAACTAACCTGGACTCATAGGATCTCACCGAAATTGAACTGACCACCAGGGAGCCTGCATGGGACTGACCTAGGCCCTCTGCATAAATGTTACAGTTGTGTAGCTTGGTGTTACTGTGGGACTCCTAACAGTAGGAGCAGGAGCTGTCTCAAATTCTTTTGCCTGCTTTTGGGACCTGACTCCGCATACTGGGTTGCCTTGCACACTCTTAACAAGAAGGGAGGTGCCTAGTCTCACTCAACTTGTTTGGTGACACGGGGGACCTGCCTTTTTCTGGAGAGAAACAGAGGAGTGGATGGGGGGAGACGCTGGAAGGAGAGGAGGGAGGAGAAACTGCAGTCAGGATGTTTAAAAAAATGAGAGAAAGAAGATAAAGAAGAGGAGGAAGAAAGGAGGGAGGATGGAAGGAAGGAGAGAAGGAAGGAGAGAAGGAAGCGGGAAAAGGAGGGCCTGAGGAAGGAAGGGTGGGGGGAGAACAGGAGCCTGTGTTAAGTTCATGACTTGTAAGGATTGAAGCCCGCTGGGAGATCTCGACGGCTTCTCAGAGCCTTCGGAGGGTGACGGGCCCGTGGCTGTGGACTCCTCAGCATCTTCCTGTGGCACTAAGGAAAATGCTGTTCCACGAAGCCCAGGGACATCCTGACACGGCTGGATTCTCACACAGTGGTTATCAGCAGGACAGGGTTTCCCACCGGCCCCATGGAGTGACCACAGACCACAGGCTTTCCCGGTGGACTCTAGAGCAGGAGACCGGACTGCGCAAGGCTTTGAAGAAGCCTAGTTCTTCCCCTGAGAGCTGTAGGACCCCTTTGTTTAAAGCTCAGGGTGAGCAGAACTTAGCTGTCAGTTTGAGTACAGAACCATGACTCTGTTGTATTTTACAGTAGAAAACCTCTTTAGGAAGAAGACAGTGAAAGTCAGCGGGCCTGCCTTAGGTAGAATACTGCTTATACAGATGCATGTGGAATTCTGCAGATGTCCATCTGTAAAGGCAAATTTGTTCTTTAACAAATTGATCCTTTGATCCTTAAAGGGCAGATGAGAAAAACTCAGTACTTAGTTCCCGCTTGCCCACAGATTGGAGAGTTGAATGCAAGAAAGTTCTACACAGTGTGAAAGCACATGACACAATAGGGTGTGAGTGAGTGTGTGTGTGAGAGTGTGTCTGAGTGTGAGCATCTGTGTGTGCATGAGTGTGTGTATGTCTGACTGAGCATCTGTGTATGAGTATGAGTGTGTGTATGTTTGTGTCTGTGAGTGTATGAGTGTGTGTGTGTGGAGTGTGTATATGTCTGAGTGTGAGTGTCTGTGTGTGTATGAGTGTATGTTTGTGGAGTGTGCATGCGTTTGTGAGTGTCTGTGTGTGTATGAGTGTGTGTGAAGGCATGGTGATATTAATGTAATACACGTGACATCCACTGACCAGCATCTGTCTTACAAACGTTGTCCTGTTGCTCAGATTTATTCACAAAGGCCTGGACAATGAACAAGAGCAGCCAGAGAAGGAAAATGTTCTTTAATAGAAAAACTGGACAGGCACCCCGCTCTCATGATTGAGTCAGCTGCCCAGTGCCCTCTTCAACTCGGCTATGATTTTCAGGGCTGGGTTGCACGTGGCTGCTTATTTATTTCAGAGACAGGGCTTCAGGTTGCTGCTTGTTTATTTATTGCAGTGCTGGGAATGGAACCCAGGCCTGCACGCTGCTTCCCAGCTACATTCCTAGAGTCCTTGACTTCTGAGTTCAGCTGAATTTTTCCTGAAGCTACTTGCCAAAACACAGGGCACACACTTAATTGCCAAACAATGAGGCTTACACGCAAGGACCAGTGAGATGGCTCAGCGGGTAATGAAGGTTGTTGAGTGAACCTGATGAACTGAGTCTAACCCCTGAGTCCCATGCCTTACATCTACACACACACACACACACACACACACACACACACACACGGCTAAAATGTAAAAATTCACGGTTAACTTCTGTAGTCACTTGGGGCCCTGTTTCTTAGCCCGCCCTGACCCCAGCTGCTTTAAAGCATCCTGAATTGATTATGGTTGAGTTAGCACCTTTGCATAAAGACAGGCCTCTTCCTTTCTCGGTAAAACTGAGCACACAAGGGGCACTGGCTTTCGACATGGGGAAAAGGAGAGCAGCAAATTAGAATATCTTTAAAATTGGCTTCAGAAATGCTTTTGATAACTGCCATGACACAGCTCCTAAGAAAAATAAGCTGGTTTATAAAAACGTGACTCTAAAAGCCAAAAGCAAGCGACCTAACCAGATTTTTAGACAGAAAGGCATCTGTAATTTATTTAGTTTTACAGCTGCTCTTTCGGTTTTTAAGGAAGATTATCCACACTTGCAGATAAAGAAATTCTGGAGAGATGGCTCAGAGGTTAAGAGCACTGACTGCTCTTCCAGAGGTCCTGAGTTCATGGTGGCTCACTGCCATCTGTAATGAGATCTGGTGCCCTCTTCTGGCTTTCAGGAGGCATATATGCAGGCAGAACACTGTATACATAATAAATATTGTGTTTAAAAAAGAAATTGGTTCTTGGGATTAGAGCTGCAGCTCAGCTGGCAGAGGACTTGCCCAGCACTCGGTGTGGTGGTGCACACACACAGTCCCAGCAACCGGAAAGTGGAGGCAGGAGAAGCAGCAGCCCGGGTTGGGTCAACACCCTTGATGATGTATTGACTTTGAAGTTAGCCTGGGATATGTGAGACACTGGGGAAGAGTGGGGAAGGAGAGGGGAAGACAGAAGGAGGGACAGAAGGAGAATAAGCAAGAAAGAAGGAAGGAAGTTTCCTGGAGGCCTGCTAAGATGAAGCTGTCTGTCTGGGCATGCCCAGTGCGGCTCCATGTGTTACTGGATTTGTGCATCCCGGAGTTGCTCACCAGCAATCATGCAGGGTGTTAGCACATCCTGTGGACACCGTGCTGCTGCCCCGGCAGGTGGGATAGGTTTCTATGCAACAGTAACTGAAAACTGTCTGTGTTTATTTAGTGGAGAGAGGCAGATTGCAGAACAAAGCATGTGGCATGAACCCATTTACATAACATCCCGGGTGACGAAGCCTACGTGTCCATGGAGAATGTCTGCAAACAAGCAGACAACGACAGGAACACGGTGGCCGCATCAGGGACTGGGGCTTTCTTCTTATGCTAGGCTTCTTCGTGGTTTGTTTGACTCTTTACTAAGAAATGTGAATTAATTTTACAATTTAAAACATTCTAAGTTGGGCAGTGGTGGTGCACGCCTTTAATCCCAGCACTCGGGAGGCAGAGGCAGGTGGATCTCTGTGAGTTCGAGGCCAGCCTGGTCTACAAGAGCTAGTTCCAGGACAGGCTCCAAAGCCACAGAGAAACCCTGTCTCAAAAAACCAACCCCCCCCAAAAAAACCCAAAACCCCCCAAAACCAACAACAACTTTCTATAAAGGAATAAAAATGGGCGACAAAAACCTAACAGTGGCAGGGAGATCGCTACAAGTTTGAGGCCAGCCTAGCTCAAATATCAAGTCCAAGGCCAACAGGACTACACAGTGTCTCAAGCTGATTGACTACGTTATTTAATAAACAACTGACAAAAACTACCACATGACCACCCCACCCCCACCCTACAGTACCCAGAAAAATACTCACTTAAAGAGGGGCTGGGTGTTGGCTGTGTGGGTGAAGCTGGTGAAGTTGGTGGTGAAGCTGGTGATGAAGTTGGTGAAGCTGGTGAAGTTGGTGAAGCTGGTGAAGTTGGTGAAGCTGGTGAAGTTGGTGAAGTTGGTGAAGTGGGAGGTGAAGGTGAAGGGCATGGCCCAGACACTGCAGCTTGCACGGTGAGGTTAAGATTGAAGGTCCCGTTGAGCACATATGTGTGATTCAAACTGTGATTGTTGGAGACAAACAGGCCGGTGTTGTCCCCAAAGTTCCACTTGTAGGAAATGGCAGAGTCGTTAAGGAAGTGGCTGGGATCATGAATGAGGACGTCGAACACAATGGGGAGGTCTCTGAGGAAGGTTCCGTCGGACGAGTTCCGGTTGTTCTTCTGGGACATGGTCACAAATATAGGGATCTGATCTAGAAGATGCACCAGGAGAAGGAAGAAAACAGTGTTTCTCGACTGTGAGGAGAGGGGGCTACAATGATGTGTTCTGGCTGAAGGGTCAAATGAGACCTTATCATGTGTAAACTTTAGAGTGTCCCCACTAACAAGCAGGTGGGGTACCACATAATTCAACATTTCAGCTCTGCTCAGAGCCCAGACACTAGGTGTCAAAAGGAGCCCATGCCTTGTGCCCCACTGACGTGAGTTCACACCACGTACCTGTTATCACATACACATCTTTCACCTGCGCGATGGGAATGTATGCCCGGCCGTGTCTTCGAAAGACAGTCACTTCCATGACCTGATGGCCAAGTGTCATATTGGCTGTGTTTACAGAAACCCGTGCTGAACACCGACCCAGTTTTTGGAAATACTGACCTGTGGAAGACGGACATTTCCAGTTATTGGTGACATGCCATGATCATTCGACAAAGCTATTTCTGAAAGGCTAAAGCCTGCCTTGAGGGGGCTGGAGAGATGGCTCAGTTCTCAGCACCCACATAGCAGCTCACAACTGTCGGTAACTCAAGTTCCAGGGGACCCGACACCCTCGTGCCAACGCACATAAAATTAAATAAATTATTATTATTAAAAAGGCTGCCTTGAGGAGAGAAAGTTTGGAAGCTCCAGAAAAGGAGATGGTGCCTGCCTCTATGCAAAACCTGATGAAGCAACTCTACAGGCGTGTGCAGGTAACTGCACACAGCTGGTTACGGTGAAAGAACTCTAGTGCGACAATGCAATCAGTTCCTAATTTCCAGATGAACACTTTATTACGTTTCAATGAGCATCATTTAATGCCAGGGTGAGGTATCTGGGAGAGTTTGAAAAGGTTCTTTACTCACAAATCTACCATATTTTTGTTATCATTTAAAAAGCAGTTCATGTAAGTAGATGGGCATGGTTGTTTAGACTTTTCTGGGAGACTGGATCTCCACTTTCTAGAAGTACTTGTACCTAAAACAAGCAAGACACGAGACAGCGACTGTGGATCACGGATACAAAGGGAGTGTCTTCCATTTCCCTCTGCAGCCACCCATGAAACTCGTAGCTGCTGGCCACAGGGGCGCGGGTCAGTGGATGGCGTGCTTGGGGGGCCGACAACAGGGCTGTGAGGGCATGGGGGAAAGCCAGCTTCAGGCAGGCATGATGCCGGCCCGTTCTGCTGTTCAAAGGGCACACTCTGCTAATGCTGAAGGAAAAGGATGCTCTCAGCCAAAGGTCAAAACCTTTAGAAATCTAGGAGTTGCTCAGTTGGAGCAGATTCCAAATATTCAGCCTTGGTTGGTTGTGTATGTTGCTGACTTTGTAAGATCAGGGATCTTCGTACATGCTGGGTATGCATTCTACCACCAATCCACAGACTTGGCACTCTAGTGAGGGACTGAGAATTCAACAGCCTTGTTTCTCTTAAAGTAACAGTTCACTAATAATGCAGCAAAGTGAATGAATGCCTTTTATGTTTTTGGAAACCGGAGAGTAGACTATGCCAGAGAAAAACAGTGGTGTATTGTGTAGCCATTAAAACAATGTAAGGAAGTTTAAATGATACAGTCAAATGCTATGATAGCAAAATAAAAATGTGTATCCATTATGATCTTAAACAAGAAATGTCAACATTGAAAACATCATCATTTAATAGCAATCATTTCTGATGCTATTCGTAGATGATTCTTTTGTATTTTGTTTGTGCTCTTCTATGTTTTCAACCGTCCCATGCTTCTAGAACTAAGTTCACTAATTCGCTTAGAACGTTAACAAATTAACGAATAAACAAATGTGCAACCATGTACTGTTCAAATAGATATTTTCATAGTTCTATAGAAGACTAATCTGCTGCTGTGTAGAGAGCCAAAGTCACTTCCTTCTCCTTCTCGCTTCATTCTGTGGTGTCCTGCAGACTTGGCGAGGTTAGCCATGACTTCATTCCCCTCCCCTGTCCTCTCCAGTAAGGAGCTGGTAGAGGGGTGGGGGCTATCCTCTCAGAGAATACGGACAGACAACGTTAAAGTGTGACAGAAGTGTAAAGAGCTAAGCGAGTTTGTAAAAGCCAAACCAAGTGTGTGAAAGACGTAGACGAAGCTCCACTTCTTCCATCCGTGGGGGCGAGGGAAGGGCTTCCCGTCGGGGAACGCCAGGTGCTGGCTCTGGCCGGTGCTGCCTTCCCAGTCACCACCCTCTGCTCCTGCTGTCCAGTTGTAGACGTACCGGTCAGAAGAGAACCCCAAATCTAATGGAGAGACAGACAGGGTCGAGTTAGTTTTCTGGCCTTTAAATGCACGGTGCTCAACCCTTATATACTTCCTTTCCCTGGAAGCCCTGTAGAAGCTGCTGCGGGGCTCTAATGTTCAGAAACCATGGTGTGCTGATGGCTCACGCACTTTCTTGTGCATGTGCTGTATTCCAATAAAGTGTTATACTATCAAGTTCCAGGAAACTTCCATCTGGGGATTTTACTTAAGACACGTGTCTAAGTCCTGGGCCACAGTCCCAAGGAGCGTGTTCCCTCATGGCACTGCAGAGCCACGCCCACCCCAGCACACCCTGCCCTCCTGCATAGAGTCAGATAGAAAGAATTCCCCTCCCACACAACAGCCCGGGAATCTGTCACCCTCTGCTGGCCTCAGAGGACACTCGCACACACAAACACAGACACACACGTACACAAAATTAAAACATAAAAATAAATCCTTAAAAGAGAATCCCTGACTTTGCAGACACCAGGACTGCAAAATGGCATCGCTCGTGCCTCTGAAAGAGAGGCTTTATGAAGGCTGAACCTGGAGAGCTGCCAAGCTGGATACCGACGTGGAATTTCACCCCCAACGGCACTGCAGGAACCTTCCAGAGACGTTACAATAGTATCACAAGTTCATCAATATGCAGAACGGCAGCATCGTGGGGCTTAACATGGCGCCGGAAGCCTATGTGGTTTTCAGCTACTGCCTTTTTGTTGTTGTGGTGGTGGTGGTGGGGTGATTTCTTTGAGAGAGGGTTTCTCTGTGTAGCTCTGGCTGTCCTGGAACTAGCTCTTGTAGACTAGGCTGGCCTCGAACTCACAGAGATCCACCTGCCTCTGCCTCCCAAGTGCTGAGATTAAAGGTATGCGCCACACCCAGCAGCTACTGCATTTCTTACAAGGAAGTTAAACATGAGTGAGCAGGGCACGAGTATCACTGAAGAGGGGTCAGTATGGCAGGTACTGCACGCCTGAGCCTTTCCAAATGTGTGATATTTCCATTCTGAGCAAGACCTGGTCATAGTCTGCCACCTAGAACATCCCTTAGTCTGTGTCCTTGAAGAGCTCCTTTAACCAGCTACTATTCCTTCTTATTCTCAAATGGTTCCCAGTATGGCTAGAGAACCCCTTGAGCTGGCTCCTGGGTCCTTTGGCATAGCTCCACTGGTCTTTGTGTTTTTCCTGTTACAGTTACGATGCCTCCGGTCAGGTGTGATGGCACACAGCTTTAAGTTTAGCATTTAGGAGACAGAGACAGGCAGGTCTTTGCATTCAAGGCCAGCCTGGTCTACAAAGCAAGTTCCAGCACAACTGGGGCTACATGGAGAAAATCTGATCCTTGCTATGTAGTCCAGGTTGGCCTCAAACTTGAGATTCCCCTGTGTCAACCTCCCAAGTGTGGGAATTACCAGCATGTGTTACCACCCTGGTCAGAATCAGCTTTTTCTTTTTTAAAAATAGGAAGTAGGGTATAGTAACACATACCCATAATTGCAACACTCTGGAGACTGAGGCAGGAGGATCATGAGTTTAAGGCTCGTTTGGGCTATATAGGAATAATATAAAAGAGAGAGAGAGAGAGAGAGAGAGAGAGAGAGAGAGAGAGAGAGAGAGGGAGGGAGGGAGGGAGGGAGGGAGGGAGGGAGGGAGGGAGGGAGGGAGGGAGGGAGGGAAGAGGGGGAAGTGGGAGAGAGAAAATATTAAATACTTACCACTAGATAAATAATTATACCCTGTGCATACAGAATTTAGTGTTTGCCTCAAAGGGAGATAAAAAAAATTAATGAGGGATGAACACATCAGCAGATTCATAAAAGCCCCGAATGGCACAGGCAGGGGCATCGTCACTGTTGGAGGGAATCGCAGTGGTCATCTGAGTTCTCCAGAGTGAACCGACCTCACGAGATCATTTTCCTTGGTGTAGTTGTACGCTTTCAACATGAACAGTAAACTTATCTCTTTAAGAGCAAAATAAAATCGGAGCATGCCCATTTAGTATCTGCATAGCAGAAGATCATTTGTTTCAAAACATTAGTCAGGGCTGGAGAGATGGCTCAGAGGTTAAGAGCATTGCCTGCTCTTCCAAAGGTCCTGAGTTCAATTCCCAGCAACCACATGGTGGCTCATAACCATCTCTAATTGGGTCTGGTGCCCTCTTCTGGCCTCCAGGCATACACACAAGACAGAATATTGTATACATAATAAATAAATAAATATTTAAAAAAAAACATTAGTCAACAGAAATAAGCCTGTCAAATGGAGCCCTGGGTGGTATTTCTTTTGTTTAAAATCAGGTAATAAAATGAGACTCTGAACACAGACAGTGCGTTCTCTGTTCAGTGGACGTGAAGGACAACCTGGGTGTCATAAAGGAGGAAACTGACGTTTGGAGTTTTGAATGCGTGTGTAGCCCTCGGGCTGGAATCCAGGACCCTGATTGTTCCAGGCAAGTGCTAATTCACTGAGTTCCTCCCAACTCAGTGGTAGAGCTTATAGGGGGTATTGGGAAGAGCTGGAACCACTGAGAGGCTGAGGGACAGGATAGGGGAATTAGAGGGGGACATGATCAAAGTCCATGACGTACAAATAGGAAAAATATTTTGTACAAGAAAGTGACCCCCTACCCTCCGCTGCATTGCACAGGTACCAAGGAGCAGAGAGCCACCAGTCTGCTAAGGAGGCTTGGCTAATACGGGCGTTGATGAAGGAACCGGACAGTTCCACACGTCCCTGCCATCCAGCTTGACAAGAAGGGTGGCAAGCGGAGGTGAGAGCACCCATGAGCGCTAGGATTACGGGTGGGGCTCCAGGAGGAGAGCTGGCCTTCTTACCATTTCTGCAATTCTTCTCATAAACGATGTTGCCATTGGCATCTTCCTTCTGGCATCTGGGGAACACCAGGTTCACCACAAATGTGATATTGGATCCCACCAGAGCTGGGGAGTCACTGGTCAGGACTGCTTGCACACGGCCTCCTAGGGTAACAAAGAAGGGAGCTCATTCTCCCAGAAGGTCTTTTACCAAATGTGTAAGTAATATCTGTGGGTAAGGACCATGCACTCCATATGCCTCTTTACGGTGTGTTAAATTTATCTCCTGGACACCAACTTTAGCTTTCACAATAGTATAGAAAAATAAGTCAGAATAGTTAATGGATTTTATAACCATGGGGGGAAAAAATCACTGAAGATAAAATGGGCTGGAGACAGGACTCTGTGTTAAGAGCATTGGCTGCTTTTTCAGGGGACTCTGGTTCAACCCCAGAACCCACATTGCAGCTCACAATCACCTGTAACTCCAGTTCCAAGGGATCCAATGCCCTTTAATGGCCTCCTTGTGCACCAGGCACATGTGTGGTACACAGATATACACAGACAGAACACTAATATTCACACACATAGCAAAGAAAAAAAAAGTTTTTGGATCGAGGAGGCACATGTTGAAAGTTTGTAGACTTTAACCTTAAAACCAAATGACTGGAGACTCAGCCTTTGGCCTCTATGAAATGATACACTTTCCGGGAAATCACACTTCCGGATGATCAGGTCACGTCTCCGCTTTTCTGAGGTTGTCTAAGCTATGGCAGCCAACAGTTTTGAAGCCAAATCTGCTTGCTCTCTAAAATGTTCCAATAACTACAACCTTAGAAATGTCTAAAAGTCCAGGTGATTTTGTGACTTAGAAAATGAAAATGGGGGTTGGAGGGATGGCTCAGAGGTTAAGAGCACTGGCTGTGCTTCCAGAGGTCCTGAGTTCAATTCCCAGCACCCCCATGGTGGCTCACAACCATCTGTAATGAGATGTGATGCCCTCTTTGGACCTGCAGGCTTACATGGAGGCAGAACACTGTATACATAATAAAAAGAAAAAGAAAATGAAAGTGGGCTGGGCCGTGGTGGCGCACGCCTTTAATCCCAGCACTTGGGAGGCAGAGGCAGGCGGATCTCTGTGAGTTTGAGGTCAGCCTGGTCTACAAAGTGAGTTCCAGGAGAGCTAGGACTACACAGAGAAACCCTGTCTCGGGAAAAAAAAAATTGAAAACGTTGGGAGAAAGGGAAGCTTGCCAGTTCCTGAGGCTGCTCATTTGCAGCTAGATCGCTGTCGTTCAGGGCAGCCTGAGGCCTAGAGTCCAGGGCTCTGGCTCAAGGGCTCAGCGGTGGCTGGTGGGGTGGAATTTCCGGCTTACCTTCCCAGGAGTTCTTCCATCTGCCATCTCCCTTCTTCCACACCGGGTACAGGTTTTCATTCCACTCCGTTTCATCAGAAGACCAGCCACGTAATTGGTTGTGCTCCCTCACGTGACCTGGAGACTGCTCGTGGCCCAGCACATCACGGAATCCTAGGTTTGGGAAACAAAAGATCTTGTCTCTTCCATTTCTCATTTAGCGCTTCAGTGAGAATGGCCGATGAGGCTTCTTAGCTTAGATCCCTGGGAAGTGCAAGAATGATATAGCCAATAAATCAAGTAAACGAAGGTGCTTTAGAAACGGCTAGCTGGGCGCAGTGGCTCACACTAATCCAGCCCGCAGGATGCAGTGAAGCTCCGCTGTGAAGCGGAGGCTAGCCTGGTGTACATCGTGATTTCTAGGCCAGCCAGAACTGCATAATGAAACTCTGAGTCCATAACCAGCCGGGTGAAGCTGGTGCGATGTCCCAGCAGGTGAGGTCTCTGGCTACCAAGACTGACAACCTGCGATCTCTTCCCTAGAACTCAGGAGCAGCGAGTCAGAGGCTTGTCCACTGACCTCTGCAACACCCCGCCCCAACACAAACAAACAAATAAATGTAAAAGTAAAGTCAACCGACGGGGACTGTTTGCAGGTAACTAAAGAAAGACGTGTTATTTGTTTTTTGAGATAGCATCTCAACAACAGGATAGGCCCTGGCTGTCCTGGAAATCACTTTGTAGACCAGTCTGGCTTCAAATTCACGTAGATCCACTTGCCTCTGCTTCCTGAGTTGCTGGAATTAAAGGCACTGACAACAAAGCCCAGCCTTTAAGAAAAAATTTTGACAGCCAATTTTTCTTAACTGTACTTAGCTTCTCAATATATAGCCTCCAAATATTTAGATGTGGTAAAAAGGGAAACTTGGATGCTGTTTTATTCATACAGATTTGCCTCTTGCCCCAGTCTTTTTACCGTCTTGTCTAAATCCCAGAATGCCAAGCTTGGGAATGCCCCCAGAATGCCAAGAGATATATATGCGAGTACGGGAGGGCTCGGGGTAGAACTCTAAGCATACATCTCGGTGAAAATTCCATATGCTTTGTAGAATAACGCAATTGCATCATACCTATGCCCAGGAGGCTGAGACAAGAGGATTGCCATGAACTCAAGGCTAGCCTGGGCTACAAAAAGAGTCTTTGTCTCAAAAACAAGCATCCCCCACTCAAATAGAGCATAAGCCGGTGTTAGTCTATGTTTGCTAAGTAGTGATTTTTTTTTTTTTAAATGTTATTTGGGTTAGAGTTGTACCTTATTTCCTTTTTCCAGTTGCATCTCTTTTTAAATGCATTTTGAAGCTCTGTTGCTAGGCATTTAGAATGATTGCTTTTTAGATTGAATTGGATATTTTCTTATTAGTGTTACCTTCCTATCCTGGTAACACCCCTTGCTCTGAAGACTGCTTTGCAGGGTTTACCTTTTCCCACTGTTTTTCTTTTTCCAAAAAGACTTATTTATTTTATTTGGTGTGTGTAGGTGTTTTGCCTGCATATATTTTTGTGTACCATGTTCATGGAGTGCCCACTGCATTCCAGAAGCGGTAACTGGAACCCCTGGGACTGGAGCTACAACTGTGAGCTGCCATTTGGTTGGAGGGGAATTGAAACCTGAGAATTCTAGAGAGCAGCCAGTGCTTTAACCTTGGAGCTGTCTCTCCAGCCTCCATTATTCTACTTCTAGCTTGCGTGTGTTCTTATTTAATGTGGGTTTCTTGTAGATGGCATATATTTAATTGTATTTCTATAAATCAAATCTGAAAATCTCTTTTGTCAGAAGTACTGAGATAATTTACATATAATGTAATAAAAGATTGTGGATTTGAACCTACCATCTTGTTTTCTATATATCCATCTTTCTTTCTTTTTTCTTATTTATTTATTTTGATTTTTTTTAAAAAAGACAAAGGGTCCAGTTTGCCCTCAAACTAATTATGCAGCCTAGCATAACCTTGAACTCTTGACCTTTGTGCCTTTATCTCTCAAGGGCTGAGATCATAGGCACACATCAAATCTACCTTCTTTTGTAGTTTGGGGGATTACAACTGGATTCCACTTTGCCTCCACCACTTCATAGTAATTATATCTCTTTGTTTTGTTTGCCTGCCTACTCCCTTTTTTTAATCCCCTTGGGAAAATAGATCACAGATCACAACCCCAAAGGCTCTTTTTCCCAGCTTTCCTTGCAGTTGAGTGGGGGGAAGATGATTATATTCTGGTTTAGAAAAGCTGAAAGGAAATCTCCTGAGTTCCTGGGAAGTGTTTCTCCTTTACAAAGGAAGACGAAGGAGAAATGGCCTCAGTCTTCTCTCTTCTGAACTGATTTCAGAGGTGCAGTAACTGGCCTGATGTTTGGCCATCACTACCATCCTTAACCATGGAGATGCAGCTGTGGGGAAACAGCCAGCACATCAATGGTGTCGGACTAGAATGCTGACAGAAATAACAACCACCTAGGTGACACCATTGAGTCATTGCTCTTGTGCTGCCTGCCCATGGTGGTTTGAATAAAAATGCCCCCCATAGGCTCAGTGGGAGAGGCTCTATTAGGAAGCATGGCCTTGCTGGAGGAAGTGTGGGGCGGTGGGGGGTGGGGGTCTTTGAGGTTTCAGAAGCTTAAGCCAGGCCCACTGTTTTTCTCTCTTCCTGACCCCTGTGGATTCAGATGTAGAACTCTTACTCCTTCTCTAGAACCATTCTGACTGCATGCTGCCATGCTTCCCCATGATGATAATGGACTGAATCTCTGAATTGTAAGCCAGCCCCAGTTAAATGCTTTCCTTTATAAGAGTTGCCGTGATCATGGTGTCTCTTCACAGCAATAGAAGCCCCAACTAAGACACTATCTCTGGGCTGGATGTATGAGGTAAGAAAAATCTTAGGCTTTTCTATTCTAGCCCAAAGCTTAACTGCCAGGACCTAAGCAGCCTCTAATCACACAGTGTCTGCAACTGTTCTCTCATCAATTTCTATGGTCCCCTATCTTGGCCATGTTTGTAAACCAAAAACTGTCTTTATGTCTTAGACGCTGGAGGAAATACCATGAGGTGTGGTAGTTAGTGACTATGCGGAGAAGCCATTTTGAAAGCATGCACTAATCTGTTTCTTCTAGTTCAGGTCTCACCTCTTACATGGAGAGCCGTGGTGGCACAGGATACTTAGAACTCGGGCTCCATGCATTTCAGGTAAATGCTCGCATGTTAGGGAAGCTGGGCTACTTCCCTTGCCCAGTTTATTTTTAGTGTGTGTGTGTGTGTGTGTGTGTGTGTATGTGCGCGCGCCAAAATACTCAGAAATGCTGTACACCTCCTTTTGAGACATACTCTTTCATTGGCCTAGAGCTCACCAATTAAGAGAGACTGGCTGGCCAACCAATCTCATGGATCCACCTGTCTCTACCGTCTTTGCACTAAAAGACGGGTGTATGTCCTGTTTTTGTGCATGCCCCCCCCCCCTTTTTTTTTTGAGACAGGGTTTCTCTGCAGCTTTTTTTTTTTTTTTTTTAGAGCCTGTCCTGGAACTAGCTCTTGTAGACCAGGCTGGCCTCGAACTCACAGAGATCCGCCTGCCTCTGCCTCCCGAGTGCTGGGATTAAAGGCGTGCGCCACCACCGCCCGGCTGGCCCCCCTTTTTGTAGGTGCTGTTTATGGAATTCAAGCTTGTGCCTATGAGGCAGGCAATGTACCCACTGAGCCATCCCTTAGCCTCTTGTTCCTTTCTCAAAAGAAAGGCAGGCGCAGCGGGGAAACAGCAGTGAGGTAGGAGTCGTGGTGCATGGGCTCTGTCGTAAACAGGCTGTGTGGCCTCAGCTTTCAAACCAGCAAGCCCCAAGTCAGTCTCAGGACTGTTTGCACTGGGAAAAGACTTTGACATCAACCCATGTTTATAACTGGAGGTTCACTCTGGAGTCATGTGGAAAGAGTTTAAGCTGCTGCCATTCCAACCCACTTTAGGGATGACGACACCTAGGTCAAAGATAGGGTTCCCCAGGGTCCTCTTCAATCTAGTGCAAAAGGAGGCTCACCTCCTTCCATGCCCACAAGCTCTTCTCGCTGTTTCAGATCTTTGCCTCAGATTCTGAGGAAGAGTGTTTTCAGAGATGAAACCAAAGCACAGATCAGCTTGGAGTGTGGGACAGTGGGACAGTGCCCTGGCTTTGAACTCCAGCACCAACAGAAAAACAAAAAACAAAACAAAAAACACAACCCTGACAAAAGCACACAGATTGCTCCTCTGCTTGTAAATTTCAGAAGTCAAAGAAAAATATAGCCAGGCAGTGGTGGCGCACGCCTTTAATCCCACACTTCAGAGGCAGAGGCGGGCGGATCCATGCATGTTCCAGGTCAGCCTAGTCTGCAGAGTGAGTTCCAGAACTGTCGGGCTGCACAAAGAAACCCTGTCTTGAAAAAAGGGGGAAAAAAGAAAAGAAAAAGAAAGAAAAAAGAAAAAAAGAAAAATACAGGGAGCAGTGGAGCAGGGAAGCCAGGAGCAAACCTGTTCAATCTGCCCTTTCCAGTGTTCAGCCCAGACAGAATCATTCCCCAGAGGAGTGGGAGGGAGGACCCAGCGGTTAAGGTTGCCAGCTCCACTTGCTCAGGACGGGAGCTGGGATCTTAGTTAGGACGCTCACAAACATTCCAGCGCCAGGAGGTCTGGCGCCCTCTTCTGGCCTCTGCGGGCATCAGCCCCCCCCCCATAAAATACATTTTTTTTTAAAAAAGGTTTCAAAAAGAAAATTAACACCATAGAGAAAAGACGCATTTTAAAAAGCAGCAAACATAGATGGAAACATCAGGACTTAGGGCTAAAAAAGAATTAATAGGTTAACCAAAAGCATAATCCATTAAAAAAAAAAAACTGATGGATGGAGCCCTTATTCAACTAAGAAACCTCTGCTCTGTGATATCCTGCGGGAAGAAGCACAGGAGAGCCCCAGGCTAGGAGCATACCTTGAAAGAGCAATCCATCTGAAATCGGAAAAAGACATGAGCGCACGCTACAGAGGATGCGTAGACATCAGAACACTAGAGGGTCACTGATGAACCCTCCAACAGACCTGTCAGTCACTACCACCAAACCAAAAGCAGTGCCGGTGCCCGCCAAGTGATGACAAGGACCTAGAAAAACTGGGTCACCACAGACTGCTGGCAAGAACTTGAAAAGGTGAAGCCATCCTTCTCAATTCTAATAAAACTCAACATGCAGTTAACCACTGAATAACTTGTCTGTCCCTCCCTCCCCCCTTCTTTTTCTTGAGACAAGGTCTTATTATGTTGCTCTAGCTATCCTGGAACTCAGGCTGTAGACCAGGCTGGCCTCAACCTCACAGAGAGCTGCCTGCCTCTGCCTGCCGAGTGCTGGGATTAAAGGCATACACCACCACCTGACATAACTTGGTTTAGTTGTACTCTTTGGTATGAATCCCAGAGAAACGAAACTTGTAACCACATAAATATTTACACATGGGAATTCATAGCCTCTTTATTCGGAAAAGCCCACCTTGGAATAACTCTGATGTCATTTAGTGGTTGAGGAGTTAAAGGGGTGTGTCCTGATTAATGTAGCAATGCCAACAAATCCCCAGGAAACTATACTAAAGAGAAATCTCCGGCCAATGTCTACAGTTACATGCCGTGTAAAATTCCATTGTGCGGCATCCTGAAAACAATAACAATAAGAATAAATTATTTAAAGTGGACAGATTCCTAGTGGCCAGGGTCTGGAGTTGGGTAGAAAAGGGTATTTGTGATAAAAGTTCCTGGGATTGTTGCGGTGGCAATGGGCATGTTCTGTATTTTGACTGTCTCTCCTCCAGGATCTTGCTGTGATTCTTGATTGTGTTTTGTCTAAGTTTGCCCTTGGACAAACTGGGTAAAGGTTATTTGTCTGAATAATTTCTTTCAATTTCGCATGAGTGCACAATTGCCCTAAAACATAGAAGTTTAATTTAAAACCGGATCAGCCCAATAGCGGGCCAACTTTAACAGGGAGGAGGCGGGCAGGGGTAGAGTGGAAGAAAACCTGCCGCTGCAGCAGGTTGAAGGGCTCCCTCTTCATTAGGACTCCCGAGACCTGCTCCGCCAGCGCTTCTCCTGCCTCCTCCTCATTCCAGGGCTTTGAGACTTGGTCTGAGAGCCCCATTATTCAATTTCTAGCTACTGTTTGGTTGGTTGGGCTTTTTTCGAGGCACGTCTCTCTATGTAGCTCAGGCGGTCCTTAAACTCACTATGTACACTAGGCTGTCTCACGGAGATCCACCTGCCTCTCCCGAGTGCTGGGATTAAAGGCGTGGGCCACTTAGCCCAGTTTTGGCTGCTGTTTTACTGAGCAGAGCCGTGGAGTTTTGGGGAGAGGACTTTGATAGCTCACTTTTGCGATAGGCTCCCAATTGTCTGTCCGCGGGAGGTACGGGGGAGGGGGCTCGGGAGGCAAGCAGACCTGTCCTTAAGAATTACCACTGAATAATCACCACTGGCCGAGCACCTTTGCTAGCTGATCTCCCAGGACTCTAAAACACACATTTGCAAATGAGGAAAAGGAAACTTATCGAACCCAGACAAGCAGCTGACATAACCCAACTCTATTCTACCCCAAACCCTGGAGGAAGAACAGCGGTGAGAAGACAGGGGGCGTCCCTTTCCATCTGCTCTCTGTGTGCGACCCAGGGCGAATTCCTGGCGCGCAAACCGGACAATCACAAAGTCAGGTTCCCCTCGCTCTGTGAAGGCGCCACACCTAGACGCAAGGTGGGACTTTCCACCTGGCACCCCGCTGGCTGCTGTGTTTGTGTTTGAAGTTCAAACCCGCAATCAGCCCCAGGGGACAGAGGTGGAGCCCCGGGCGGGGCGCCGCAAGTCTAGGGCATCCCAGCTTTTGTGCACACTGAGGTGTTTAGTGGGACTGGGACGCTTGCCAGCTTGCCTGGCCAATTCCCGAGAGCAGGGTCCCCAGCGATTTCATTCTGCTTGGCCTGGGATCCACCCCAGCCAGGACGAATTAAGAGAGGGCCTGGCTTGCTTTAGAGGAGGCAGGGAGATGAGGTGACCGCTTCTCTGGAACTGCCCCAGGCCAAGGTGGAGTTGGGGTTATCTGAGCTAGCTGGGGTTACCAATCAGATGGCAACAGTCGGGCTCAGGGAAGATGCGGGTCCCGTTTGGCCCCCGGCCCCTGGAAAATGAGGTAGAGAGGTTCTCCCTCCCCCCCGCCCCCTCCCCCGCCCCGCTCCCGCCACTCAGTAACTCTGTTAGGAACGGGACAGCCACACCCGGACGGGGACAAGTGAGAGTGCTGGCGCGCTACTCCATCCCCGTTGAGCACCAAGGATGCTAGACCAGGGCGCTCAGTTCCGGAAGACGCCAGACGCCCGCTGTCACTGACTGACCATCGGCTTTGTTAGTAGGACCCGTGCTGTAAAGCCCACCCAGGGTGGAACCAGTTTGTCCCTCAGTATCCTCGCTGGAGCCGCTGCACCCTGAGGTGTGCAGGGGATGGTGTGGGGAGTTCTGCTAAATTGGCTAGAACCTCATCTAAAAGCTCCGCCCTGTGAGCATGAAGCAATTGAGGGTGATTTGGGAGACTTGCTTTATTCTTGGGGTACAGGCTGTCCCCCACTTCGAGCTACAATACGGCCAGGGTGGAAAAGGCTTAGAGTGGCCGCGTGGCTCTTGCTCTCCATAAACCCTAAGCAAAGAACGCAGTCCCATTATTCGGAATAGACCCCACTTCCTGCGGATCCCCAAACTCCTCTCGAGGGCCCCAGCGCACCCCTTGGACTAGCGAATACAAACGCCCAGAGAGGACCGGACTCACGCTTGGCCTCCTGGAGCGGCAGTCCTGAAGCCAGCAGCAGAAATCCCAGGACCCAGAGGAGATTTTCCATACTGAGTCCGAGCGCCCGCAATCAGTCACGGCTTAGCTCGCACTGCCCAGTCCCATCCAACAGTAGTCACGGTGTCAGCTTCCTGAGCCCCGCTCTGATTTATGAAATACGGGGCCTGAGGAAGATCATGTGATGTTTTAAGCAGTGTAGCTGGATCTCTCGAATTCCACCTCTTAAGAACTCGTGCTCATGACTCACTTGCCCCTGGCATCTATTTATTGACTTCGGATGTACGGTCTTTTCATTTTGTGATCCCACATTCGCTTCTCTCTTTTCTTCCCCCCTCCCTTTTTCCTAATTTAAAGGGAGCTTCCAGAATTTGGACAGCGGCACCTAGCTAGCATTCCCTCCCCCCAAATAAAGGGAAGCAACGACCAAGTTTTCACCTTTTGCCAAACATCCTATCACCACCTGAGGTGTAGATGCCCTTTGTGGCTGGCATAGTTCTGTCTTGCATTTTTGGTGAGATGAGCAATTAGTCTTTAAATGAATTGGACATATTAAACTTTTCTGTAACAAATCTTAGTTTTGTTTAGGAAGCTGCAACAATCCAATTATCTTTTTTTTTTTTTTTTTTTTTTTTTTTTTTTTTTTTTTTTGCCTTCCCTGATTTATCAAGAGAGGTGGTAGCCACTAGGGCAGGAGTTAAAGGTTAGCTCCTGGAGATTAAATCTTTCTTCTTCTTCTTCTTCTTCTTCTTCTTCTTCTTCTTCTTCTTCTTCTTCTTCTTCTTCTTCTTCTCTTCTGGAGTCTGTCTTAGAGGGGAGGCGGCGGCAGAGGTCCAGGAGGAGGAGAAGAGCAGGAATCCTCCTCCTCCTCCTCCTCCTCCTCCTCCTCCTCCTCCCTCTCCTCCTTCTTCATCTTCCTCCTTCTCCTCTTCCTTCTCCTCCTCCAGAGGGTCTGGGTTCAATTCCCAGCACCAACATTGTGGCTCACAAACACTTATAATTCCAGTTCAAGGGGTCTTATAGCTTCTTCTAAGCTCCCTAGGCAGGCACCTGACATGTTTGCGGTACACAGACATTCATGAAAGTAAATCACTCATACATGTACTAATTTTAAAGGAGGTTTGTGATTCCAAAGAGCTGTAAATAGGATAAGCCGTTTTAGAAAATCAGACAATGGCAACACGAGGAACCCAAGGTCAGGGCTGTTGGGGAAAACACCTTGTTTTATTAAAAGAAAATCATGATGTAAAAAGTTAGGAATAATTTACTGAAAGAAAGGAAACATCCGGACTCTTTCGTGTTACAATTACTCTGCTTAAAATGCTGTTGAGGAAGGTGAACTGTAGTCATCTTAGAGAAGCAGCCCCAAGAGCCTCTCAGCACCGTGGATGCTGGCCCTCCTTCAGGTGGCCACTGTCTTGGCTTTCACCGTGCCTGGGATGTGGTGACCAAAGCAACCACCCAAAGGGACACACAAAGTGGCAGGCTGCAGCCGAGCCTAGGGGTCACAGCTGAACCTCGGGTAGCCCGGCCTGGCCTCTAACTCGTTGCGCATTTGAAGATGATCCTGGACTCTGATCTTCTTGCCTCCACCCCCCAGATGCAGAGATAACAGGTGTGTGCCACCACACCTGTGGTTCTGGGGAGCTAATCCAGGGCACTATGTGCTCTAGGTAAGCACCTTACCAACTCAACTGCACCCCCAGTGCTCCTTCAATTAACAGTCTTTACTTTTAGAAATTGCTCAGCGGATCTCTGTGAGTTCGAGGCCAGCCTGGTCTACAAGAGCTAGTTCCAGGACAGGCTCTAAAAAAGCTGCAGAGAAACCCTGTCTCGAAAAACCAAAAAAAAAAAAAAAAAAAAAAAAAAAAAATTGCTCAGTTCACACTGGAGTTTTTAAATGAGATCACAAAATCTACTTAAGATCTAATCCATAACCCTTTTTTTTTCTTTTCACGTGTATGGGTGTTTTGATACTTATATGTTTTTACACCACAGGTGTGCCTTGTGCCTGTGGAGGCCAAAAGAGGGTGTCAGATTCCCTGGAGTTATAGATGCTTGCGAACCACCATGTGGCAAGTGCTCTTAACTGCTGAGCCATCTCTCTAGCCCACAGACCCCTAACTCATAAATAGCTGCTCGATAGTTCCCTTTAACAAATTGTCAAAACTCAGAGGCCTAAAACAACTAAAATTTATTAACTTGCTGGCCTGGAAGTCAGAAGTCTGAAATGGGTCTCAACTAGGCCCACAATAAAGTGGCTTCAGTGAAGAATCCACTTTGCTTCTTCTCTAGTCTCTGGCTTCTCACGCTTCCTGGTTTGTGGCCTCCTCCCTCTCGATATCCATCAACGGTAGTGGAATCTTTCTCACATTCCCGTCTGGCACAGATTCTTCTGATCCTGCTTGATTTGCAGGTTCCTCGTTATTTCATGGGACCCACCAGAACGTTCCAGAACCTTTTCCAGTCTCAAGGCCAGTGGTCTGCCACTTTTGAGGTAACATTATCTTGGTATTTGCCACGTCACAGATTCATAGGTCCTGTGGGTTAGGATTAGACACCTCTGGGCCATTATCCTTCCTCACAGTTATCCAGAAGGTGGCTGGTAATAAATAAATAAATAGATAGATAAATAAATAAATAAATAAATATCCTAAGACGGGTGATGAGAATGGTGTTGGACAATAACCCGCGAATTTCACATACCTCTTGAAACTTGTGCCAGGGTAGGAAGGGAAAAGCAAACTCAGAGGGACCAGCTCCAAGAGAGAGGCAGCCCATGTGACTGCCAGGCCATAATGCGGGCTTTTGCACGTGTCATGAGCAGAGTCACGGTTTTCAGATTTAAGCATTAGCAGGTGACTAAGAGACTTCTGCTGTGTCCAGTTCTTGGCTCTTTCCTGCCCAGTGGCTCTCCGCATGAACGAGTAATTAAAGCCCTTGGTTCTAAGGCTCATTGAGCTTTGAGCCTACTCTTTTCCAAAATGGTTTTTTTTTCTGTAGCTTTAGAAAAGAAGAGAAAAAAAAAACACATGGGTTAAAACGTTCTTTCAAGAGGTTCCCTCCATTGTCAACTTGTCTTCTATTATTATTATTTTTTGTTTTGTTTTTCCAGAGAGGGTTTCTCTGTGTTGCTTTGGAGCCTGTCCTGGCACTACCTCTTGTAGACCAGGCTGGCCTTGAACTCACAGAGATCCTCCTGCCTCTGCCTTCCCGAGGGCTGGGATTAAAGGCCTGTGCCACCGTCACCCGGCTCTGACTTGTCTTCTGTTGGGAGCAGTGAATCCCCAGATCCTGGAATTTCTTGTAAACAACTTGTTTTCCTCTGCTCTGAGACAGCCTGCAGCTGCTCTGAGCACAGGACCCTCAGGAGTTCCTGATAGCAGGGGAGTGGTTTCTGGTGGGTTTGGCTGGGGCGTGGCTATCCCTATATAAGGATCCCTATATAAACGGCGCTGGTACACAATAAAGGGGGCATTCTTCGGGCATTCTTGTTTCAAGGCTGACCTGTGTCTCTGTCTGTGTGTTTAAATCTCCAGGCCCTTGCCTGGCTCGCGAATGGTCCTGTAGTGCAGACGCCGCAATATAGGAGTAGTGCTGTACTGTCACGTAGTACAGGTGGCGGGTTTTCACAGTCATCTATTATTACATTTATTTATGTAGAGTGCATGTATGTGCGTGCATGCCTGTGTGCCACAGTGCATGTGTGGAGGTTGATTCTTCTGCCTTGTGAGTCCCAGGGACTGACTCAGGTTGTCAGGTTTGGTGGCAGCACCTTTACCTGCTGGACAATCTGGAACCTGTGTCTTTTGTTGAGACCAATATTTCTCTCCCTCCCTGACAGGGTCTTTCTATGTAGTTTAGGTTGGTCTGAAACTCCCATCTCCTTGCTTTAGCCTGCCAACTGCTGAGATCACAGGCGACTACAACCACCTGCTGTATTATTAAGGGAGTCCTAACCATTGTCAGTGTGTGGATTTAAAGTCATGTAAGAACAATAGGAGTTTGAGAGGCTGGAAGAAAGATGGGTTTCTAGAGAAAGTGTGAGCTGCTTCTGACATCGTAAGTTGAGCTAACTAAAGTCTAAACACACATGGAAAGAGAGCAGCCGGGTTGAGGGGCCACAGGAACAGAAGGCAGACTTTGTTCTTCTGAGTCTGGGTCTCATGCAGCCAGGGCTGGCCTGGAACCTGGTCTGTTGTGAGGATGACCTTGAACCTCTGACACCACCCCCCCCCCCGTCTCTATTTTCCAAATGCAGGAACTCCAAGTTTGTGCCACCACATCCAAGTTTCTTTGAAGCTGGGGATTGGACATAGGGTATACTAGGTGTGCATTCTGCCAACTGAGCTGCAATTTCAGCCCCAAGGAAAATAATTTGAAAAATAAAATATTAAAACATGCTCTAGGGTGATGAACCTCAAAAACATTGTGCCAGGTGAGGGAAATCATACATAAAGGTCACAGAATTCCATTATATCAATACCCCAAAATAGACAAATCCATAGGAACAGAAGGAGGGTTTGTGATTGCCAGCAACTGTGGGGAAGAGGGATGGAGTGACCAAGGGATGGCACTGTGGGGAACAGGCAGAGGTGCTGGCTGGACCATGTCGGGAATGTACAAGAAGCTATCGGCTTGTTCAGTTTAATCAATTAATATTTTGAGAGAAGGCCTCATGTAGCTCAGGGTAGTATGGAACTTGCTATGTAGATGGTTGATGAGGCTAGCCTTGAGAATCCTCCCTTCTCCATTTCCCAAGTGTTAGACCTACAAGCTTGCCTTACTATACCTGGACTTGAGCTGTTTACTTCAAAATGGCTAATTAAGGAGACTGTGGAGAGGCTCGGTGGGTAACATTGCTTGTTGTGCAAACAAGGACCTGAGTTTAATCCCCAGGATGCACACAGAAAGCTGGGTATGAACACATACCTGTACCTCGAGAGCTGTGGTGGAGGTGGTGGTAGGTTGTTGTTGGTGGTGGAGGTGGAGGTGGTGGAGGTGGTGGTGGTGACGGGGTGATGGTGGTGGGTTGGTGGTGGTGAAGATGTGGAGGCAGATGGATCCCCTTGCTAGCCAGCCAGTCTAGTCAAAATGGCAAGCCCTAGGTTCAGTGAGAGACTTTGTTTCAAGAATTAAGGGAGTAATCGAGTAGGATACCTAGTATCCTCCTCTGGTGCAAGTGCAGACAATGTGCATTCACACACACACACACACACACACACACACACACACACACACACACACACACAAGGTTAAAATAGTTAACATTGTCATGGGAACCTCACATCGATGAAATTAATGAATTTTATAGGCCGATGAGATGGCTCAGTCAGGAAAGTACTTGCCTTGTAAACAAGGGGACCCGACTTTGATCCCCAGACCTGTGTTAATAAGGCAGGGGTGACACATGCTTGGGATCCCAGCACTGGGGAGTCAGTGACAGGTGGACCTCCGGCCAACCAGGCTAGCCTACATAGCAAACCCCAGGTCAGTGAGAGCCTGTCCCAAAAAAGAGGTGGATGTCAGCTGAGGAGCAGTACCCAAGAGGGTCCATTGTACATGTGCACAAACACATGCAACCCCCACACAAGCAAATATACACATGTGCACATATGCACACACATGTATACAAAAGAGTGAACATGGATGATTACGTCAATAACATCCTTGACCAGCAAAGGTTTTGCTAAATCAAGGAAATGCAAGAGAGTCAGGCTCCTGTTGGTCAGGAGGCATCAGCCAGGTGGAGAAGTATGTTGGATGTTCTGATTGAACATGTGAGGTTTCACAGGGCAGCATGGGGGAGGGGCTTCGGGTCTATCTGGGAGGCACTGCTTGGCACAGATACAGTAAAAGCCACAGAAATGAAAACTCCTGCAGTTACATTTTAAAATGAAGCTGTTGGGGCTGGAGAGATGGCTGCTCTTCCAGAGGACGCAGGTTCAATTCCCAGCACCTGCATGTCAGCTCACACCTGTCTATAGCTCCAGTACCAGGGGATGTGACACCCTCACACAGACACACATGCAGGAAAAATGCCAGTACGTATGAAGATAAACAAACATGAAGCTGTTGCAATGGTTTCCTTAATGAGATATTCCTTTAGTCCATGCAAAGTCTTTGCTAACCAGTGTGTTTACGGCACATATCAGTTTAGGTCTGCACACTGTAGGTATTCAAAAGCCATGTGTCTCAGGGGCCATTCTCTTGGACAGCAGTTCTGGAGGGACACAGGGAGCTTCCTGTGGTGAGGTGGTTTGAGATGCTCAGAGAAAATTGTGGGAAGCTGAGCCCAGAGGAGTGGTGGGGACAGAGGGAGTGCAGGGAGTGTGACCTGCTCACAGGAGAAGCCAGCTAGCTTCCTGTGGAAAGGGAGGGACCCCAACAGATGTTTTCATGCACCTCTGGTGGTTTTTTCCCTCTGATTTCTCAGGAGTGGATATTTAAAAAGAGGTAACAGAGGCCAAGTTCCCATCACACGTAATTGATTTAATGACCACTCCCACACTCGACTGCCTGTCTCCAGCACTCTTCAAAGTGGAAATGAATCTTGCAAAACTCAGTTGTAAAGCTTTTGATCTTAGCTAGTCATTAGTGTCTTGCTCAAGATAATGTTTCACGGTCACTTGGTAAGTAACAGTCTCTTGGGCAAGGGGCTTTTGGGGTGCAGATTCCTGCCTACAACTTCAACAACAATTTTAAACTTTGTTCTGAAATAACCTCAAACACACATGAGAGTTACAAAGCCAACACAACAACTCATGCACCCTTTGCTCAGACTTACAAATTTTAATATTTCACCATACTTGCACATATAATTTACATGCATGCATGCATGTGCATGAAAACACACACATACACACACCAATTTTTAAGGAACTGTAAGTTGCAGACATTATGCTCTCTGCTCTCATCTTCAGCTGGTGTTCCTGAAGTGGAGGATGTTCTTGATGTTAGCACAGCTCAATTGACAAAATTGGGGAATGTAACTACAGTAATCCAATATTGCCAGTCCTCTTAATAACATACTGAGCAATTTTGCCCTACCCTATCTCATTCAGGATTGTGTCCAGGGTCATAGATTGGATTTAATTATATCATGTTTATCCCTTTAATCTGGAATACTGTTACTGTTACCCTTGGTAAAGACTAGCTTCTGCAGCTTGCTCTTCACTTTGGAGAGGCCTGATGCCAATATTTAGGTACATTTCGGGGCAGGAATACCACACACATGATCTCACTCCCTTTGTAGTGTGTTGACTATCTCAGTAGCCTTTGTATTATTTTTTGTTCAAGAAATTAAAGAAAACAGGATTAATTTATTTATTTAACACAGTGTCTCATGTATCGCAGGCTGGTCTTGAACTCACTGTGTAGCTCATAGTGAAGCATTTGCTACTTGTGCCAGGTTTTATTCAGTGCTGAAGATCACACCCAGGGCTTCCTGTAAGCGAGCCACACACTCTACCAACTGAAAAAAATAAATATGGCACAGGGCAAGACATAGAACCTGGGACAGATTGTTGACTGATTAAATCTGGGAGACTAATTGTCAATAAGGAAGGACATTTTACTTCTTCTTTACACAGTATATTCATGCTTTGTGGCCATACAAATTAGCAAACTGTTCTGATTTCAGTATATAAGGGACTCTGAAAAATGTTGGGATTTCACGAGGTGAGACTTACACAGTGCAATGAAATATCCTTGAGTTCCCAAGCAGAATAGCACGCCTTCTGGTTACAGCAGGATTGTTTCTATAAAAGGCTACCTTCTGCAAGTGTTCCACCCTACCCTCTACTTTCCACATTTTTTAGTTCACTAGGTTGGGACAGTAACTGCCTTGTGTATATATTTACCTTCTTGTCAATAGTCTTGTGCACAGAAAGCCAACAGACCTTTAGAGCTAACGCATTTTCCAGCAATCCTTCAGGATGGAAATAGGATGGGAGTCTGTTCAAGGCTTTTCTGTTTCGCCTAAATATGGACACAGAGGGTGAATAAATCCACTTGGCTGGAGTGTGCTCAGCTGCGTGGACCGAATCCAGGTGCTGCAGAGCAGAGACATCTAAGCAGCGTAGGAAACTGGGCCTGGCATTGTCTCTGCCCCTTGGATCCTGCAGGGTTTTGACTGGGGCCTGGCTGTGCTACCTCACTTCTCCTCCTTCCCACCCCTTCTGCATGGATGGAAATTCTAGTCAGACCTGTGTGTGACCATGTGTGTGTGTGTGAGTGTATGTGCGTGTGTGCTAGCATGTGCAAATGAGTGTGAATGCATGAATGTGTATGTACATGTGTGTGTGTGTGTGTGTGTGTGTGTGTGCACCACACATGCTTAAGGGTGTAGGTGTGTGTATGTGTATAGCATCTTTCCCCCTGACAGGTTCACCAACACTTTAAAAAATGATCTTTTGGAGTGAATTCTGAGAATGACCACAAACTTCTTGACTGAAGGAGAGAGGACTGTCAGCAGCAGAATCTCTGGCCCACAAAGAGCCTCGGTGGTTCTTTCTGGCAGTTAACTCCCTCTGGGAGCTATTACACGGGTAATGATCACCACTCACGCATAGCTAAGTTCTTAAAGGTAGACCCACTGTTTCTTGGAAAAAAAAAACAAACAGAAAACCTTTTTTTTCCACACCCCACATCTCTAGGAGGGCTTCCTATGACAGCATTTATACTTAACCTTTACTATATTCTTAAAATAGTAATGTATTTATTTTTAACTTTTTAAGGTTTGATCAGGGTCTAATAGGATGCAAATATGGTTTTTAACAAAATAAGGGATTTATAAATTCAAAAATAAATGACTCTGGAGTGAAAGGGAAGACTTTGAAGCAACAGCAAAGGGCTTTCAGACCGAGGCCAGATTAGCAAGAAGCTTGCACAGCCTGCACAGTATTAGCTCAAATACACTTAACTTTTAGACTGAGACTCTTAGAAAAAGACACTGCAGTTGGTCAGTTGATACATGGCAGACTATGACATCTCAAGCCTGGAAAGCGAGCACACAGGCCTGTCTACCTGTGTATTAAGCCTGTAAGATTCCTACTATGGTATTCTTCAAGCCTGTTTTTATGTTCCTAGCCAGACCATCTCTTACCATGTCTGTAACTTGGATACTTCTGCACAGTCAGCATGGACTTTGCACACTCAGCAGAAATTGGTCCCTTCATCATCAACCAGGTGCGGTGGGAAACAGGGACCAATAAGCTTTCTGAAGCTTATCTTCCTATTTGCTGTTCATCTTAAGATGTAGCCAAGCCAAGACAAAAGTTTACATCCTGTCCCCAGGAGGATGGCAAGAGCTCTTCTAAAGTTGAAGGATTTAAATAGTGCTCAGAAGGCGCAACTATTGAGGGTCATCCTCCAAGCCAGCCTGCTTGAGCTAAGTGAGGGCTCAAGTGAGCTGAGAGAGGCAGACACACAGTGACAGGGTGCACACTGGGAGAACAGCGTCAGCCCGCATCCTGCTTCTCTCTCTCGTCGACACTGTGATATGGGGCAGCATAGAAACTTCTGTGAGATGGGGAGAACATGCACACACAGCATCAGTACTGTGGTAATTTGAATGTAATTGGCCCCCGTAGTTGTAGGTGGAGACTGCTCATTTGTTCCCGACCACCCAGACCGAAAATAATCACATATTATATTAATTATCATATTGAAAACTATATTAATTACAACACTGCTTGGCCAATAGCTTGGCTTCTTATTAAGTAACTCTTACATCATAAATTAACCCATTTCTACTAATCTGTTTATTGCCACGTGACTGTGGTAAGGTTCTGTCCAGCATCTGTCCCCTTCGGCAGCTACATGGCGTCTCCTTGATTCTGCCTAGTTTCTCTGTATCTCTTCCAGTCTGGCTATATTCTGCAATGCTACAGGCCAAAGCAGCTTCTTTATTAACCAATGGTAATAAAACATATTTGTAGCATACAGAGGGGAATCTCACATCACATAATCTCATAGGGAGTGCTCTGTTGGAGTGGCTTTGCCCTTGTTGGAAGAAATGTATCACTATGGGGACAGGCCTGGAGGTTTCCTATGCTAGGGACACTGCCAAGTGTCTTGATTGACTTCCTGTTGCCTGCCTATCAAGATGTAAGGACTCTCAGCTCCAGCACCATGCTGCCTGCATACCACCATGCTCCCCAGGGCTGAACCTCTGAAATTGTTAGTGAGCCTCCTCAATTAAATGTTTTCTTTATATGAGTTGCCAAGGTAATGGTTTCTGTTTACAGCAATTAAAAATCCTATCTAAGATAGAAATTGGTAACCAGGGACTGGAATATTATGGCGATAGGCCTGACCATGTGTTCGTTTGGAGGGTTTTGGAGTTTGATGCCTTGGGTTTGGAAAGAAGTGGGTTATTTTAAGCACCGCTTAGTAGGCCATGCTAGTAGGATCACGGAAGGCAGTGCTAAGAGTTCTTTGAACTCCGGGGGACTCACACAAGATGTTTCAGAGAACTTTAGTATCTTGTCTAGAGATTGTTCTTGTGATGTTTTGGTGAATATTATTTTTGCCATTAACCTAAGAGTCTACCTGAGGCTAAAGTAAAGAATTTTGGATTAATTCTGTTGGCAGGGAAATCTCATAACAGACTAGTATAGACTCTGTCATGTGGTTTTTAGTGGTGACTCTAATGAAGATCTATAATGAAAAGGAGCAAACTGAGCGGGGTAAACCACAAAATGAAAATTTTGAGGAGAAAACAAGGGAGTGCAATGGAGCTAAATCCTGTGTTCAAGGAAATAAAGGGTTAAGAAATGGAATAAAGGGAGTGGTGACCTCAGGGCAAGATCCCATTCCATCTATGTTGCCAACTCGTGGAAAAAAACTAAAAAAAGTTTAGAGCCAGGTGTGGTGGGGCACACCTTTAATCCCAGCACTGGGAAGGCAGAAGCTGGAGGAATTCTGAGTTTGAGGTCAGCCTGGTCTACAGAGCAAGTTTCAGGACAGCCAAGTTTAGGCAGTGAAGGACAGAAAGCTGGTGAAGATGTAACTGAATGAGGGGCCGTGTTCCAACCTCAGGAAGCAGCAGAAATTGGTAGTTTTGACCACGTCGTTCTGGGTTAGAGTTAAGGATAGAAGAAAGGAGGGCTGTTAACAGGGAGTAGAACCAGCCCACGAGAAAGAAGTGTGTTGCAGTCAACAAGGCTAACGAGCATTTTGACATCAGACATGGAGATGCAGAGTTTGAAGCTTGCCCAGCTGGTTTTCAGTCTTGCTTTGTTCCAGTATTTCCTCACTATGCTCTCTTTCCTGTACTTTAAAATGGTAATGTATATCTTGTGCTATTATATGTTGGAAGGATGTGATATGTATTTTGATTTTAGTTTTTACAGGGGATTACAGCTAAGTGGCATGAATCTCAGAAGACACTTTGAACTTTAGACTTTAAAACATTGTCGAGACTGTCATAGACTATGGGGACTTTTAAGTTGAACTATAAGCAAAATTTACATTATGATACTGTTGCATGCTTATGGGGGCCAGGGAGTAGAATCTGGTAGATTGAATGCAATCAGCCCCCATAATCTCATAGGGAGTGGCACTATTAGGAGCTGTGGCTCTGTTGGAGGGGGCATGCCCTTGTTGGAGGAAATGTCTCACTGTGGTGGCAGGCCTTGAGGTTTCCGAAGTTTGGGATACTTCCAAATGTCTCAGTCGACTTCTTGTTGCTTTCCTATCAAGATGTAAGGACTCTCAGCTGCAGTATCGTGCCTGCCTGACTGCTGCTCTGCTTCCCGCCATCGTGACAATGGATTGAATCTCTGAAACTGTAAGCAAGCCTCCTCAATTAAATATTTTTCTTATCAGTGTTACCATGGTCATGGTGTCACTTCACATCTTCACAGCAATAAAAACCCTAACTGAGACAAGTATGTCCTAGTTTTATCCTGATAACTACATGAGTTCATCTGTGAAAATAATCCAGGTAGTCTTTAATGAGAAAGTCCCCAGACTCAAAGCTGCTGTTATAAGCATTTTGAAAGCTATTCCTGTTGGTCCTAAGGCTTTATGTAGTGGATTTTGGGAACTAGCTCTTGATGAAGAGTTCAGTACATGTGAACTGTGTAGTTGCAGAATTGTTGGGGCATATTCCCGTCCCTTATGATTTACCAAATGTGAGATTAGTACACCGCTAGCAGGCATGTCTTCAGTATGTTTTGCCTGTTTGAAGAGAAGCCTTTGTGAAGGCCTGGTGGAAGCAGCTGGGGAGAACACAAGCCTGGGCTGGCATTGTGCTAACCACATCATGTGACTGTTTGTTTCTGTTCAGTCTACTCATATTTTTCTATCATAAATGTTACTTATGTCACTGGCGAGAAGTTCACCGCGTAATCGAAGCAGCACATGCGCAGTTCAGTATCTGAGTGTCTGGGCGAAGTTTGTATGAACTGAAAGCTAGTGGCTGGAACCAAAGCTTAGATTTCAACAATTTGGATATATTTTGGTCACCCTTTTCTGATCAGGGAGCATGTTCAAAGCCAGGGTTATATATGTTACTGGACAAGACAATTTGCCTTTTGAAGGCTAAAGTTTGATTTGCTTTCTCAGTGTGCATCACTGCGCATGATGGCACTGATTGCATCCAGGTTTGTGTGCAGGGAATTGTATGGGTTGAGTGTTCACATCTGGGGGTGGGGGTGGTGTGTTGTGGGGACATAGTCCACCAAAGTCACGGATAGAAATGTACTTAGCTAGAGCCCCAGCGATACACATTTTGAGGGTGTAGAAAACACATCAAATCAAAACCCTATCTCTATGAAGTGGGGGTTCCAAAATTTCTAGCATTAGCAGTCACAGTGCTTGCCTTGCTAGTCTGTATCTGAACACGCCTTCCTGGCTCATCTACTGAGGCTGGCCTACGCGGATTCATAAACATCCACGGGGCATGTGAAGGAGGACTATCAAAGGGGCTGTGTGCTGTGCATCTCAAGGGCTCTGACTCATGGAGGCCAGGGTCACATGCCCAGCTCTGGCTCTGGGACTCGCTGGAACCTGTGTGCTCACACCCCAGCCTTTTATGTTCTCTGTGTACTTCGGCTATAAATCATTATGATACTTCAGTTTGATTGCTTGTGTAACTCTGATGGTCCTGACAAGCCCATGTTTGTAGGAGCTTTGACCATGCAAGGTCCATGCCATGCTATCTAATATGACTTTGCATCACCTGAGTCTGTCCAGCTGGAGTCTGATCATGGAATACTAACTGTCATCAGCAAAGGCCAAGCAAGGTTAACAGAAGACCCCTCTGCTCCCCCAGCCGGCTTGTGTGCTTCAGGGTTTGAAAATCACCTGAAATTATTTGGAAAAGTTGCTTTATTTTCTTTTAAACCAAATTACTTATCTTAGAAAAAGTTATAATTAATCTGTTGATTGCTTTTATCTACAAAGGCAATGCAAACGGCTGGATTTCCTTTCTTCAAAATTATTTGTTTTGTGTTTTTAAAGTCAAGATCTTGCTGTATGCCTGGAACTCATATGAGGTCCAGGCTGGACTTGAACTCATGGCAATCCACCTGCCTCAACCTCTTGGTATTGGAATTAAACTACCAGGTCCAGTTTGCAGGTGCTTTTTTTTTTCTCTTCTTCTTCTTCTTCTTCTTCTTCTTCTTCTTCTTCTTCTTCTTCTTCTTCTTCTTCTTCTTCTTCTTCTTCCTCTCCTTCTCCTCCTCCTCCTCCTCCTCCTCCTCCTCCTCCTCCTCTTCCTCCTCCTCTCCCATCTCCTCCTCTTCCTCCTCCTCCTCTTCCTCTTCCTCCTCCTCTTCCTCCTGCTCTCCTCCTCCTCCTCCTTCTTCTTTCTTCTCTCTCTTTCATTTTTCCTTTCTCTCTCTCTTTGATAAAGGATCTTGGGAGCTGAAGAGAAGGCTCAGAGGTTAAGAGCAATGGCTGCTCTTTCAGAGGTCCTGAGTTCAATTCCCAGCAACTACATGGTAGCTCACAATCATCTGTAATGAGAACTGGGGTTCTCTTTTGTCCTGCAGACATATATGCAGGCAGAACACTGTATACATAATAAATAAATAAGTAATTTTTTTTTTTTGGTTTTGTCGAAGTCCCTCTGTAGCTTTGGAGCCTATCCTGGAACTAGCTCTTGTAGACCAGGATGGCCTCAAACTCATAGAGATCCACCTGCCTCTGCCTCCCAAGTGCTGGGATAAAAGGCGTGCACCACCACTGCCTGGCAATAGTGAATATTTTTAAGAGGAAAGAGAGAGAGAGAGAGAGAGAGAGAGAGAGAGAGAGAGAGAGAGAGAGAGAGAGACTCACCCCATAGCTGTTCTGGCCTTGAACTCACAGTGATCCACAGGCCTTAACTTCCCGAGTGTTAGGATTACAGGCATGAGGCCTCAAAGATTTCTTTCTAAGATAAAAACTTGGTCCACATGGTGAGTCCAGGCCAGTCAGGGCAAATAGCAAGACTGCCTTAAATCAACAACAACAAAAATGTGGGGAGCCAATGAGGTTCTGTGTGAACGTGTATTGTTGACATGGGCACAGCCATGCCAAGGACCCCATTGCCTCCGCCATGGGAGTGGCAAAGTCTTCCCTGGGTGAGGCCCAGGAAGATGGGAAAGCCTTCCTCTGGTCTAAGTACAAATGCTGACGATGATGGACCTTTAGCTAAAACCAGTGTGTGCAGAAACTGTCAACCCCCGCTCCTCTGTATGCGTGTCTGTTGTTCCTTCAGTGTCTGTCAGTTTCCCTCACTCCTGCATTGCTCCAGTCGGGTTTCCAGGGCCAAGTCCTACAGGATGCGGCAAGCAAGATGCTGTACAGCTCTGTAAATGTGTGAACCGGTAAGCGGCCATCTGGTATCGATTGTTCTGTACTGTACAACCGCAGTGCGCCGGCACGTCCACGCCAGAATCAGGAGCATGTGGCACTGTGACAGCATGACAATTATCGAATCATTTTTAATTCCGTTATAATATGATTTCAAATTATGCCTTGCACAGGCTAGCTCTACTTGGCTATATCCTCAGCTCAGCTGCATCAGAACCTTTATATGTGTCTGCCATCGACCCAAATATCACCATGCAGCACGTGCCTGCATACTATGCCAAGTTCTTTCCCCATGCTCCCGGCAGCTTTCTGTCTTTGAAGGTACTCACGCAAAGAAATGATTTGAGGAGCTGTGGCTGCCATCGTGAAGCCATGGGGACACAGGCAGTGCTGAGGTTGCCGTTAGGGGCAGAACGCTTGCCTAGAATGCATGTGGCCCTGGCTTTAGTCACCTGGACTGAAAAAGGAAAGGAAAAGAAAGGTAATGACTGGGGGGGGGAGGGGGCTTGTCTGACATCACTGACTAAAATCAATGCCCAGACTTTCCTGTGAGCACTCGAAGTTCTTCCTACAGGCATCCTATTGCTTGAGACCCAAAAGTAGAAATAAGTAATACGGGCAGCACTGATTACATGGAAGACAGGTGACTGTGGCACGCAGACATGGGATTTAGTTTGGGGTTGTAGGGGACATTCTTCTGCACAAGTCGGATAGCAAATATTCTGGCCTTGTGGACAGTGTGGCCCCACCAGGACCACTCCCAGCACAGCACAGCCGTAGTGGGAAGCAACCACCCACAGCGTGGACATGAGCGGGTGTGCTGATTCCGGGAGAACTCTATGTGAAGACACCGAAGCTGTACTTTATAAAATGTTCCCGTGTCACAAAGTAGTTTTAATTGTTTGGGTGTTGCTCAATCAGTTAATTAAGCAAAAGCCTCTCTTTGCAGGCTGTGCTAAGATATGCAGCAGGCTGGACTTAGCTCATGGCCATAGCCTGCTGACTTGTTCTGTGTAAAGGAGGAGCTTAGAAAACAAGACAAAGCTAAACAAAACGCCCTCTTGTGCACACAGGAGGGGAGTAGAGAACAGATGAGTTTCAACGTTGTTTTTCTCTCATTCATGTTGTTATGAAAGATGCTTGAGGCAGCTGAGAAGGATGGCTGAGAGGAGAGGCCTGGGAAACCAGTTCAAGCGGAAGAAACACGAGTGCTGGAAGTTTTATGCTCCTCTGGTTTCCCCCAAGAACTTCTTTCCTAGGTCACCCAGGAGCTGAGGCTGGCCTTGAACCCCTGACTGCCTGCTTCCTCTCCCCAAGTACTGGGATGACAGGAAGGCAGTGCTAAGCACGCTCACAGTTTGGCCTTTAGCTGACTAAGACTTCCCTCTGTATGCAGCGTCAGGTGGGAGTTTCACTTTCTGTGAGGGTGTGTCCATCGCTGGGGTCGGGGGATCATGGAACCTAAGGCTGCACACACCACAGGGCTCCAGGCAGAGATTAAAAAGATAGCTGTAGGTGAATTTTTCTGTCCTTCCTGCCAGCACCCAAATCATGCCATGGAGTTTTATTATTAATTATGAAATCTCAGCTGATAGCATAGGCTTGTTTCTAACTGGCTCTCATAACTTAAATTAACACATTTCTATGAATTTACTTTTGCCTTGTGGCTTTATTCCCTTTACTCTGTTCTGCTCATGCTGCTTTCTTGGTCTCTGGCTGGTGAGTCTCTGCATCTCCACCCTTCTTCTTCCCAGCGTTCTCTCTGCCCTGAAAATCCAGCCTAGCTATTGGCCATTTAGCTTTTTATGAAACCAATGATAGTGAATTTATCTCCACACAGTGTAAAGAAATATTCCACAATAGATCGATGTCCTCGGAAAAACTGGGCTGGAGCTGAACTGGAAGAGTCTTCCACATCGGCTAGCCAAAAGGCGCTGTGCAGACTACTGGGGGAGAAAAGTCATCAATGGTTTCCTAGCGGTGCAGATCAGGTAAGATGGACCCCGGGCGCAATAGCGGCCAGAGCGTCTGTGGGTTAACCAATTGCATTCCAGTTGAATTTGAGGCCCACCTCACAGGAGAGAATATATCCTGATGCTGTGAACCTAACCCAAAAACCTATGGCTGGGGAGTCACAGGACCTAGGGGAGAAGGTACTACTGATGTTCTGCTAAATGAACAAATAGCAAAGCCCTCTCCAAACCTTTATGTTTCTCTCTGAAGACTAGTGGCGCTCTAAGTGTGGGCCAGAGAAGCTTCTGTGAGGGCAGCAGATAATGTAGTGTCACCCAGCAGTTAATTCTGGCCCAAGTGCTGCGACCATGTGACTGTTCAGTCCTTAGCCCTAAGCAGGACATCAATGCCACCCCCTCCAAGGCCCAGGGTACACTAGAGGAAGGGGGCAGAATGAGCGTAAGAGTCAGGGTGGAGAGGGGTGCCGTGCAACACCGGCGTGGCCGTCACAAAAGTAAAGCTGCCAGCAGCTATGGCTATCTGAGGCACAACAACCCCTGCTGTCTGCCTCCAGAGCTTACTTCTGAACCTTCCCGTCATTCAGAGGGTTTGGGGAGGAATCAGCTGTACCTGCTGAAACTATGCCACCTCCTTTACTTTATGCCACTGTATTTCAAATTGGAACAGAAGTTCAGTCTCTTTTTGTTAAATATTCAATTCTACTGGGGACAAAATAGAAGTTTTGGACTTAAATTCTGTTATTTCAGTGTGGTCTCATGCACACTAGGGAGGGCTAGCTCCAACTCTAGACCTTGAGTCTTTTTAAGGGATATTGTCCTTGCGGACTAACCAGACTAGTGACTGTTTTTAGTCAAATGGAGAGGCCATGTCCCTTGCAGGTGGCACTGAATGAGCTCTGAGTGGCTCCACAAACAAACAGCAAGAGTAACAAGAACAAACCCCAAACACAGTGACAGGGGTCCATTTGACAAAGGCACAGGCACAAGTTAAGGTTCCGGGGACTTTTCATCTCTAATTACATGATTTGTAGTTCAGTCCGTGGAAACGATCCTGGCACGTCTTTCTGCGTCTTAAAAAGATTTGCACCAAGCTGACCCAATGATGCCAGACAGTGGAGGAAAAGAAAGAGAAAAGGAAACAATTAGAATAGCATCAATGGACTGTTTCAAAAGGAAAGTTAAAGATTTTTCCATTCAGTCTCTCCAGTGTTAAGCTGATCTTTCGGGCCAGCATTTTGGAGTCTGTTCAAGCTAAGGAAAAAGGGCCACATTCTTTATTAGCTAGCGGTAACAAGCTCATTCTTAGTAGGGCTAATATTGGCTGGAGACCATAGCAAGCATCGGAATCATGAACAGGGCTGCACCCATTCAACTGATTCGTGCTGTTTACTGATGTTCAAAAATAAAGACTTCATTGATCCAAGTTCTCAGCCCCTGAGTCCTTTCATCAAGTGTGTAAGTCATTGGCATGGGACACAATCGTAAAGGAAGTGGACTTGGCTGGCAGGAGCACACGGGAGCCGCTGAAAGGAACACGGGGTGTCGGTGGGGGTTGGGCTGGGGCCCCAGCTGTCAGATGGGGCCTGACTGAACACGTGGTGTGTGGCCAAAGAGCAGAGTTTCTGGGAAGGAATTAAGGGCCGGCCAATGCGGCAAAGGAGGGCTGAAATGGTGGCGAGCCAGCTGGGCCTGGCACCAGGAGGGTGTAGCAGGCACCTGGAAGGCATTCCTGCTCGAATGAAGGCCATTGTGCCACAACATTTCACCCCCGCAGCCCCGGGGGCTCAGCCAGAGCTCCTGGGAGGAGACTGCTGCTTTGCTTTCACGTGCTCATTACCCAACACAGACCTGCCGGCCAAAGGCCTACTCCGCTCTGAAGAGATTATAAAAATATGCTTAGCAGGCACGTCCTTCAGAAAGATGGCTGCCGGAAGAGACACTTGTAGATAAGATGAAGCAACAACCGGGAAGCCGCATAGAGGACAGCATTTCATGCTCAGCCCGCAGCTCGGTATCATGATCTCCACGAATTTATTCATTAATCTTGTATAGCTGTCCCCTGAATACCTGAAGCAACCCAGGGGAGGAATGGCTTATTTTGCTCACAGCTCCAGAGATGTCAGTCCACAGGCCTTGGCTTCATTGATTCTGGGTGCATGATGGCTGGGGGAGCATGTGGAGGAGGCTGTTCACTTCAGGGCAGATGGGAAGCAAAGGAGTACGTAGGGACCACACATAGACTTCAAAATAGCACCTCCCCTGACTCTCTTCCTCCAGCAAGGCCTCATCTGAGGCTTCCAGTACCTCCTGAGATAACAGCATCATCTCCAGAGATAACAGCATCATCTCCAGAGATAACAGCATCATCTCCTGAGATAACAGCATCAGTTGGAAACCAAGCATTCACCACAGGAGCCCATGTTCAAACCATAGTAGTGAGTGTGGGGTCAGCACAGCCTGGGTTAACATAGGCTGGGGTAGAATATCAGCTGGGCAGCATTTCTTTCTAGATCTCAGGCTTGTCTTCCAAGCTCATGTGGCTGTTAGCAGAACTCGGTTTCTTGCAGTCATGTGACAGGTTCCCCATTTTTTGTTGGCCAGTTACTTTGCAATCTCAGGCCTAGAGTATGCATACTTACTATATCCTCTTCCCCATTTGCCTGGGGAAACATTCTCATGAGGGTTTCTGTCTCACCATTCCCCGTGATACCTCTTTTCAAGGTCACATGACCTCCATGATTTTGAACCTCACAGACCATTCTCAGCTTTTGCACTATTTCACATGACAGGTTAAAGCAATAGAAATGTGTTGCCTGTCATCCTATCACGGTCTTGGAGGCCAGAGGTCTGAGGTCAGGGCTCTGGCAGAGCTTCTGTTTCCAAGGGCTATGGGAAGAACTCTTCATTGTCTCCTCCAGCTCCCAGTGGCTCCTGGCACTCTTCAGTGTTCCTTGACTTGGAGCCCTCTAATCTCTGCCTTTGTCTTCACGGGGCCACCCTTCCTGTGTGTCTATAACCAAATTTCCATATTCTTGAAATGCATGGCCCCTGTACATTCTCTGGACATAGAATGATCAATGATAGCCATACTTTTGGTTTCAAATGAGTGAGCTGTTATGCATATAGCAAGCAAAAGTACAAGAAGAAATAGCAAGCAACAGAGACATAAGTTCATCAAGTCAGGCACTTAAAGCTGAATGAACAAAAGAAATAAGGAGGACAGGAAAGGACAGGACATGGCTGCTCCTAAGTAAGGTGGAGGAGAAACTTTATTTATAAACAAAAGGGAGAGCACAGCCAGAGGCAGAGACACCTGGGAGAGCCCAGAGTGGACATGAGCAGATAGAGCTGGGCCATGTGAGGAGAGGGGGAGGAGAAGGGAGAGTGGAGAACAGGGAAACCAGGTAGAACAGCTAGGAGGCCAAAAATATAAAAGGGGTAGTTGCTGTGGAATAATCCTTCTGGACATTGTGAAAATGTGTTACTCTCGTTGCTAATAAAAAGCTGATTGGCCAATAGCTAGGCAGGATTTTCTGGGCAGAGAGAATGTTGGGAAGAAGAGCCAAGTCTGAGGAGTCTCAAGAAACACAGAGAGAAGCAAAATGAGCATGCCATGTTGAAAGAAGGTACAGCCAAGTGGCAGAGGGTAGATAAGAAATATGGGCTAATTTAAAGTGTAAGAGTTAGCTAGTAATCAACCTGAGCTATCGGCCAAACATTTATAATTAATTTTAACTCTCTAGTGGTTATTTGGAAGCAGCTGCTGAGACACAGAGAAACTCTGCCTACAGATAAGTAACCAAAATGTCTGGATTATTTAGGGAAGAGCCTCTGGGGGAAGGGCAGCCCAGCCCTAGGCTGGAGAGTTCAGGATAGAGGGTGGGGTGTGCCAGCCATATCCTGTAACAGGTAGGGACTGAGGGATGCTGGGAGAACCTGGTGGCCAGGTCCACTTTGATAGTTAAATAGGCACCTCAGCCATTTGTTTGAAACGTAACAACAACCACATCCTTAGGATCAACTGGAGCGGCCTGACTGAGAGAGTAAGCAAAAGCAAACTGAAAGTAGCAAGCTGCAGGTGGATGGCATCATCAGGCCGTGCACTTACATCTCCAACGGAAAGGACCAGGGAGGGCCCACTGAAACCGCCATGCTAGAGTTCTTGGTGGGAACCACTCATGGCATCCTCCCCACATGAGCTTCTGCCTGCTCATTCTCACCACAGGCTTTTATACCATGGGATAAAAAGTTACCTCTGTCACAAATGGTTCACCTTCTAACTGTTCCAAGAGTTAGTGCTTTTTGATACCGTTAGCTGCTCATCATTTTTCCTTTCCTCTTACAGAGCCAGGGGGCCAGCCTACACCAGGACAAGGAGTCTTGGGCAAACCCTTGAAAAATACATTCTAGCGTCTGAGACAAGAAGACTTTACTTGGTTCCAGAATCCATTCTGAATAAGTACAAATAGCACAAAACAATTTACCAATATAATTTACATTACAACCCAAGTTATTAGATTTAAGGCCACACTAGTCCAACGTGATGACTTCTTCTCCACCTCCTCCTTCTCCTCTTCTTTTTGAGACAGGGTCTCACTAGCAGCCCAAACTAGCCTGACATTTTCTATGTGCCTGGAACTTGAGGCTATTCTGCCTAACTATCCTGAGTTCTGAGATAATAGGTATAGGCTACTACACCAAGCACAAAAATCACATCCTCTTGACTTAATTATGTCTGTACAGACTACATGACCAAAAAAAGTCAAAGCTGCAAACTTCTGGTATGTCAGGGACCAGCCTTGACAAAAATACCTCTTGCCAGGGTAGGGGTATGGGGATTTAGAAATATAAATAAAGAATACAAAGATGTGAAAAATTATAAAACAGAAATCAGAATAGTACTAGGAGGGCATTCCAGTGATTACTGAAATCATCCACATTTAATTTTCCATATGCTTTTATACCCCAATACAAAAGGGGGAAGGAGGTAACAAAAGACTTTATTAACATGATACAAAGGACTACTGAACAGTTAATTGCTTTAACACTTTGAGGCATCAAGTCATTAGCATTCTGTTGTTTAGGCAGATACCCTAGAACAAGTATCCTGAAGGCAGCCACTCCCCAGGTCAAACCTCATATTACAGAAGAAGGAGCACAAGTATGCTTCCATATCCTGACCATCTGTCAGGATGGAGTGGATCTACTGTGTGAACCATCTTAATATCAAAGGAACCAAGTAATCACATCCTGAGTCAGGATGTGTAGCTACACTTGTTAACAGTTGAGCAACTTCAAACTCTCTGATCATCAGACAAGGTGGAGACAGGCTCACATTTTTGGGCCTCCACACTGGTAAGCACACGTTTCTTGGGTCACCATTAAACCCAATAGAGCTCGTGTGTTAACCACATGTTTTTTGTCACTATAAAACCCATTTGAAAACAGGTTTTATTTCAGCTCATAGTTTTAAAAGTTTTAGTTGCTGGTCATCTGGCTGCTCCTTGCTTTAAGGTGTATGGCGTGGCAAAAACATTGTGGTGGAAGAACACAGCAAAGACTGCTCTCACAGAGAGGAGAGAGAGAGACGGGGGGGGGGGGGGGGGGGGAGGGGGAAGGCAGACAGATAGGCCAGGGCAAGATTGATTCTTCAAAGATCAATTCACTCCTACCTGGTCCTACCATCCAAGTCCCCTTCACTTCTCAATAATGCCATCAGGTTATGATTTCACTGATAGAGTCAGAGCCACCATGACTTAATCACCTCTACACGACCAAATCTATAAACTGGGGACAAAGCCTTTTGAGGACTATTTCATATTCAAATAGATGCCAACTTCTGCCAATCTTGTTTGGCTTGGGGATGTTTGGGTACAACAGTGATATTTCCCACCTCCCCAGGCCCTACAATGTCTTTCGAAGCTACAGACATTAAACTCTACTCTTTCCTCTGGTTGACACATGCTTCTTTCCCTCTCAGCCAAAGCTGTCACAGGGAAGAGTACCAGAGCTCTCACTGGTCAAAAGTCCTGGCAAAGAATCAGCCTCCACCACAGACCCAACAGCCTGTGCGTGCAACCAGTGACAAGGAGCTCTACCTGGGCTGCCAAGGCACCCCTTTCCAGTGTGAGGGGCTGGGGAGCTCATGTTCTTTGGGGATTTTTTGACAGAGATGGGAAGGAGGCATCCCCTCATACACACACAACAGATTATTTCAAAGGCCTGCATTTCCTAAGGGCCCTGAGATGTTCTGCAGCAGGAGGAAACCCTATACCTACTTGTGAGTTGCGGCCTACTTTAAGAGAGCGTTTCTAGGACTCCTCTCCTTCCCTGACTCATCGCTCCTGCTACTCCTACTTCCCTGGGACTGTCCCTCTTGAGAAGACTAGCGTGTGTAAGTTTTTGCCTCAAGCTATTGCTAAACAGGACGCAGCTCCTCAGGTTGTGTAACAGAATGTGTCATCCCAAATCAGGCACTCGAGAAGCATTGCCCAGCTTACAAACAACCCTTTGGACCCTAAAACAATACTGTTCCCTGTGGATCATTTGTCCACAGGAAAAGAAGGGTCCCTGAACTATACAGACAGACTTTCCCTTCCACAGAAAGCTTGTCTAGGTAGCTCAGGGACTGATCCTTGTTTCTCTTACCAACTTCACTGAAGACTCTTTTACGTACAATAAATATGGCATGTGTTAAATCCATCGGAAGTATGCAAGTGATTGCATTCTGATAACTGCATACACTCACCAAACTACAATCACAACGAAAAGTATTTCCATCCTCTGAGAAATTCCCATGTCCCTTTTCAGGTCTCCTTCTCTGACACTGAGTCCCAGGACCACTGATCTTTTGGCGTCTATATTAGTCTGTATATATGATCTCATGACTCTGGGCAGTGGGGGTTTATGCCTTTAATCCCAGCACTTGGGAGGCAGAGAGGTAGGCTGATCTCTGTGAGTCAAGGTCAGCCTGGTCTACATAGTGAGTTCCAGGATAAGCCCCAAAGCTACAGAGAAACCCTGCCACAAAAAAAAAAAACACAAAATAAATCCCAAAACCAAACTAAAGAAACAAATGACCTCATGGTATGTGAACACAGCTGTATCTGTGCAAAGAACTCACACTGGCTGTACATGTTTGTGTCTGGCTTCTTTCATCCAGTATGATGACTTGAGAGCCATCCTTCTGGTTGCGAGCATTACTAGTTTGTTCTTCCATGTTAAAGGCACCAATAGAATGTTTATTTGCACACTGGTCTTCCAACTTTGGCTATTACAATTAAACCTGTAGCAAACATTAGCAAGGCCTTTTGTTTCTCTTAACACGCAAGACTGGAATGGTTGGGTCTCATATTAAGTGCACATGTTACTTTTTAAGAAAGCAGCAAATTAAGCTCAGTGGTGGTGGTGGTGCACGGAATCCCAGCACTCGGGAGGCAGAAGCAGGTGAATCTCTGTGAGTTTGAGGCCAGACTGGTCTACATAGCTAGTTCCAGGATACCTAGAGCTGTTACATGGAGAAACCCTGTCTTGAAAACAGGTTTGAAAAACAGGTTGAAAGAGAGAGAGACACAGAGAGAGAGAGGAGAGAGAGAGAGAGAGAGAGACAGAGACAGAGAGGGAGAGAGAGACAGAGAGAGAGAGAGAGAGAGAGAGAGAGAGAGAGAGAGAGAGAGAGAGAGAGAGAGACAGACAGAGAGAAAGGGAGAAAGAGAGGAGAAATTCAGCAGCAAATTGTTTTACAAAGCATTTGCGCTTCAGAAAGCAGCACAGAGGCTGCCAGTTATTCCACATCTCTGCGGATACTCAGTATTGTCAAGCTTAAAATTTTAATGATTCGCATGGGTGTAGAAATGATATAGCACTGTGGTTTTAAGTTTCATTTTCTGATAAGAGAGTGATATTGGAATATCTTCATGTACTTCCTGGGCATTTTTACATATCCTTTTGTGTCTTTTTAAAACACTTGGTCTTACACAGTTTATTGTGAGGAGTTAAGAAAGAGTTATATTGGAAGTTCCCAACTAAGATATCAGCATCCTTTATAGTGACAAACACCACTGGTTTTCTTTCTCTTGTTTCTTGAGACAGAGTCTTGTGTATCTTAGACTGATCTTGAACTCTTGTGTAGCAGAGGATGCCCTTACTGATCTTCCTGCCTGGAGCATTGGGATCACAGCTGTATCCACTAACTCCATTTCTATTTGGTGCTGAGGACTGAACTCAGAACTTTGTGCAGCTGAGCGGGCCCTCTAAGACTCGGTTATAACCCCAGCCTTGGCCTATTTTAAGAACTGGGTTATGTGGGGGCTCCTGAGATGGCACAGAAGGTAAAGGTGGTTGCCTTGGAAGCCTGGAGACCTGAGCTTGATCTCTGGAGCTCACATAGAGGTGGGAGGAGAAAAGCAGCTCTGTAAAGCTGTCGCCACTTTCATGTGTATGTCATGGCACGGGCACACAAGAGGGTTCGCACACACACACACACACACACACACACAAACATGTACACACAGATGCACACATAAGCACACACATACACACTTATATTTAATCTTTTAAAAGTTATTTGGCCTATTATTGACTTGCAAGGGTATTTTATGTATTGTGACTATTTTACTTCATTCGATGACTTGACTTTTTGTTTTTTAAAAATATATTTCAAAGAATAAATGTTTTAAATGTTGACAAAGATGATCACTTTACTATAAAACTTTATGCTTTTTTTTTTTTTTTTGCTGTTGTTGTTTTACCTTGGAAATCTTTACCACTATCAAGTCAGAAAGATTTTTCACCTATGTTTTCTCCTAGGAATTTAAATAGCAATTTGAGCTTTCTATTTGGGTCTGTAAAGGTCGATGGTTCATTTAGAGGCAACTTCTACATAGGTGAAAGGAAATGATTAGCTACTCTTTACATATGGATGAAAGACCCGGTAGATATATAACAATCGTCTCAAACACAAATGCCCAGAATGACACTGTCATTCCAGTTCTCCTCTGACTTTGACGAGCCACACAACCCTTGAAGCGTGCTATTCCATGCACCACTAACATTATCCAGAATGGGGGTGCCACAGCATGGATGGACCCATGATTCAATGCATGCAAAGTGTCCAGAATACACAGGGCCACACAGACAGAAGCAGGATCCTGGCTGAGGAGGTTGGGGTAATGGCTAACGAGTGCAGGATTTCTCTTGATGTTAACAACACAGTCTAATTGATTGTAGAAGTGGCTGCGTGACTGTGAATACAATTTAAAAAAAACAAAACTGAACAAGTCAGTGATTGTGCTTCCCGTCATTCTATACTAATAAAACTTTAAGAGAACCCACCACACCCTTCTGTCACTCAGAGGATCAGCTTCCGTGAACATCGTAGGTTGTGGGGACAGGTGACCCTTTTCCTGCAGGGAATTTCTGTGGGAGTTCATCCAGAAAAAGTCAAATAATCAAACTGTCTCTCTCCAGTCCTCAGGAAGGACCACACTCGGAGGGCATTCGGAGACCTGGCTTGTTTATTCCCCCGTTGTTCTTCTGCCATGAGGCCTGGAAGAGAACAGCGTGAGGAGCGAGAGCGAGTTTGTGTCCACCACTCACGTCTTCTGTAGAGTGCAGGCATTCTCCCTGCTTCCAACCTCGGGGTCAGCATGAGCGGGTAAAAGCGGCTTTTCCAGCTGGTGTCCTCCCAGGCTCTTAGTTTTTGTTTCTGTTTTTTGCTTTCGTGACAGTTTCAGTTCTAACAGGGTGAGAACATCCTCCGGAATGAGCGACTTGGGGTCCCACTCTTAGAAAGGATGGATGGTTGGCTTGATGTTTGGATGTGCCCATCTGAGAATCCATGGGTCTTGAACAAGGGAGCTGCATTTTACGACAGGTGAAGCAGCCAGTCCTGTTCACGACTGCAGCTCAGAGCCTTAAAGCAAAGGACTGTAGGGAGGGAGCACCAATTCCCCTGACCGCTGCTGCTAAGGATGGCAGAGTTGCTGACTGGTTACATCTGTGGGGTATGGCTAACAGTGAGATCCAGCAGAATCTACCCGGAGTAAAGTTAAACAGCCGGCTTGTGTCCCTGATGGGTAGAATCTTAGTTTTCTACAGACGTGATCGCTGATGTGCACTGGGGCCTGGCGTCTCCGCCTCTGGTAGAGAACACTGTATGGCATTGTTATATCACAGGGAAATCACAGGCCTTTCTTGAAAGTGTCAGTTACATGTCCAAGAGAAACCTCTCAGCTGGACTTGGTGGCATATGCCTGTAATCACAGCACTTGGGAGGCTGGAGGGTTGTGTGTTCAAGGCCAGCCTGAGCTACACCTTGTCTCAAGACCTTGTTTTAAATAAAATAAAATAAACAAAGGGCTTGGAGAGAAGGTTTGGTGGTTAAGCACACAAACTGCTTTTCCCCAGAGAACCCGAGTTCGGGTCCAGCATTCCCGTTGGGCAGCTCCCCACGCCTTGTGTCTCCAGCTCCATGAGCTTATCTGCACTCATAAATTCACACACCCTTCCCCCCACTTATACACTTAATTAAAAATGAAAACAAACAGAAACCTGAGGGCCAACTCTGCTACCACCAGCAACAAGCGTAAAGCCACACAGAGCACATCTTGGGGTACAGTTCCTGAAATGCTTCCTGTTTTCACAACCTTTGCTCCAAATCCACAGCCCTGGCTGTTCTGGAACTCACTCTGTAGACCAGGCTGGCCTTGAACTCAGAGATCCATCTGCCTCTACCTCCAAAGAGCTGAGATAAACGGCGCGTGCTGCAGCACCCAGCGGCACAGCAGTTCTGTGAGTCACTTTACACCCTTTTAAGAAACTAATTATGTTAATAAATTATAATGACTAAATCAATCCCTGCAAGATTAAGCATGCTCTTCCAATAAAATAGAAAGCTGGCTCAGAATCCACTCCCTTAATCAGTATTGCTGACACACGGTGACAGGGAAGCTCCGTGGAGTCATGGGACTGCTCTGCCTGCCCAGGAGCCTGATGTTGCAATGCCTCGGGGCCAGACAGCCCTGGGACACAAGCCAGCTACTCAGGGCTCCACACAAGACCTCACTGCTGTACTCCTCACCTCCTCAAAAGCATCCCAAATCCAAATCAGTTCACTCGCCCTGGGGCAGATGGATTCCCAGTGACCTTTTCTGATACCCAAATGTGCAGAATGAGCCCCTCGGCTAAGTTCCTCCTTGTTGCCCTAGCCTAGCCTCAGCTCAGCAAGAAATAGGAGAGCCCAGAGAGCCAGCCGCTAAGTTGTGCCATGGCTAACGCTTTGACCTGGAGCAGAAGAAAGGATGGATAAGGGCCAGGGCGGCCTGGCGCTTCACGTGGAGGAAGCCCACGGTGTTGAGGCAGCACCGGAGAGCAGGGCCTTTCCGAGTTCGGGTATTTTAGACCACCATGAAGTTTCACGTAATTTCACCACATCTGTAGCAGTTATTATATTTTTTACTCAACATTTATCTCTACCTACTAGCCATACTTAAAAAACCATTTATTCGTGTGTGTGTGTGTGTGTGTGTGTGTGTGTGTGTGTGCCACACAAGAATGTGGAGGTGAGAGGACAACTTTCAACAGTCAGTTCATTCTTTCCACCCTGTGGGTCTTGAGGATCAAGCTCAGATTGTGGGACTTGGCATCAAAAGTCTTTACTTACTGAACCATCCCACCAACCCATTGGCTATATGTATTTAAATTTTTATTACTATTTTAATATGTGGTTGTTTTGCTGCGTGTATGTTTGTGTACCATGTATGTGCTCGTTGTTCAAGAATCAGATCCCTCAGAACTGGACTCATATATGGCTGTAAACTGCCAAGTGGGTGCTGATAATTGAACTCAGGTCTTCCGGAAGAGCAGCCAGTGCCTTTTACTGCTGAGCCATCTCTCCAGCCCCCACGGGCTATACTGCAATTGTATCCCAAGCAACATTATCCATGAAATCACAAATTAGATATGCTAGTTATGATTTTTCTAATCTATCACAAAGTATCATGTCTACTAGTATAAAAATGGATCCCCAGACTTCTGAGGTCTCCTCGTGCATTGCCTGTAGTAGATATGCTCACTCCAGACCCCTGGGAAGGAGCAGGGCCCTGGATCTTCAGCACTTCCCAGAGAGCTGTTGGCTAGAGCAGGACTCTGGGAGCTGGAGAAGCTGTTCTATAGACAAAACATAACTGAATGCTGTAAGTGTTAAGCGACAAAACACATAAGTCAAATCAGCAGACACATGTGTGCCAACACCCTCTTCCTGACCAAGCAATGATAGTGGCTCAGGCTGGTTTTCCTTCTGCTTCAAACATTAATAACTTACTTAGAAATTTTGTATTAAAGATTTTAAAAAAGATTTATTTTAAATATGTGTGTGTGTGTGTGTGTGTGTGTGTGTGTGTGTGTGTGTTGGGGGAGTATGTGCACATGAGTGCAGGAGCCCTTGGCAGCCAGAGGCACTGGACTGGAGGAAGAGTTACAGGTGGTTGTGAGGCACTTGATGTTTGTGCTGGGTTCTCTGAGGTAGGGTAGGCTCTTGAGGTGGAGCCATTTCTCCAGGCTCAGCAGTTTGTTTTTAAGTTGAAGTTTTTCCTTTAGAGCGCCTCTCTTCTAAAGGTCATGAGCAAATGGGAATCATAGCTATGCTGGGGTAAAGCACTCATTTCAGGACAGAACCAGTGAACATTAATCACAGACGTGGGACTTTGACACCATTTCCATTTCCCATGGTCTGTCTCTCTAGATAAAACTGAGCCTTCCGAGCAAATGTCTGAGCTTGCCAGCAGAGCAGTGCTTGCAGAGCCCACCCACAGGAAACAATGCTGCCCTCACCCTTGCTCCTGAAGGGCACCTGCTCACTCAGTTTGCACTGGGGCAGTAAAGCAAGTGTTCAAACCAAAACCCAGCAAATGTGGCCGAAGGAAGTTGCTTCCATATTACCCCGGAACTTCCCCTAGGAACCCAGGAGTTAAAAGTGCAATGTGTGAGTGCGGAAGGGCAGGGGTGGGGGCGGGAGCTCACGGGAGGGAGAAGATGGAAGGGAACTTCTGTTGTAGGAAATGGAGTTGGGAAGCGGACTTGATGGCGTTTAGCGGGGCACAACTGGGGATGTGAAGGCAAGAAAGACAAATTTGGAAACAGTTGTGAACCCTCCCTTCCCCGCCCCCAGCTCCACCCCAATCCCTGGAACAAAAGAAGCTTTTAGAACCAACTAAGCAGAGATGGGAAGTACAGCCAAGCTTTAACTTGCTGTTTGATGGTAAAGGTCAGAAACGAACTTGCCTAGAGAGTTTTGTAAGGTGATGATGAAGAGGAGCAGGAGAAAAGCAGCAGCAATCAGTATCTGAAGCAGAAAGGACACAGCGCATTTCCCTAAGACTCTAGTACATCAGCTAAGGAGTAAGCTGGGCCTCAGTGGTGGCTACAGATCGTAATGCAGGAGCAGGTTACTATGGGACAGTCGGGACCTTCATCATAAAGGAAGGCACCAGGACAAAGCTGAGAAGCCAGGTTCTGGACTCAGGGCTAGATTGTGGCTCTCTGGGAATAGAAGGTGCACGTAGGAGGTTATCAAAGTTCCCCACCACCACCATCAAAAGGAGAGGCTAAATTATGACAGCTTTATACAATGGGATGGGATACTCTGTGGTCATCAAAAAGACCAAGGTAGGCCATTACATGGGATTTAGTCAAATCAGCAGAAAGGCCCCAACCTGCACCAAGTGTGAGGGCTTCACTGAAGGGCTTCTTGCAAGGCCTGAGGTGGGGAAATGCTGAGGGAAGGCCATTCTAGCTTGGGCCACTGGCAACCCTTAGGCAACAAGAAAGAAAAAAATCCAAAATTTCAAGCTTTCTTTTCTTTTTCTTTCTTTTTCTCTCTTCTTTTTTTCTTTCTTTCCTTTTTTTCCCCACAATATTTTGTGAAGGACTGAGTATAGTGGCCCAAGCATAAAGTTTCAGTGCTTTGGAAACTGAGGCAGGAAACTCCAAGTTCCAGATCAGCCTGTCACATGGTCATGTGATGAGACCTTGCCTCGCAAAACAAAAACACATGAGCACCACCAATGACAAGCTTTGTGAATGGTTACAGTGGAACCGAGGCTGAAGCAGAACTGACTGGGAGAGGTGAACCCAACTTCAGGTGACCACAAGGTCAATGGAGCTCTCTGAGACATGCCGAGTTTTGTGTTTTGATCTTGAGAACACATCAAGCTACTCCATCTTAATATGGGGCTCTATCTGTGGAGCAGAAGGCAGCAAAGAGAAAGTCGGTCCAGATGCTGCAGCCTCTGGCTCTTTCCTCTTCTGCACAGTGGTCCAGATGCTGCAGCCTCTGGCTCTCTCCTCTTCTGCACAGCGGTCCAGATGCTGCAGCCTCTGGCTCTCCTCTTCTGCACAGTGGTCACAGGAACCCAACAGTGTGACATGATGCAAAGTCCCTAAAAATGCAAACCCCACATCTCAGCAGTCACGCGCTTGATGAGGCTGATGAAGAAAGAAGTGTGTGTGTCTGAGTGTGTGGTCCAAAACATGTGCTCTGAAACTCTGTTTGTAAATTGCTACAAAAGCCTGTCTATCAAAAAAGGGAGAGGTTAAATTATGACAGGTTCATACTGTGGGATGGGATACTCTGCGGCCATTCAAAAGACCTGGGTAGATCATTACACCGAATTTATTAGAGTCAGCAGAAAGGCTGCACCAAGTGTGAGGGCTTCATTGAAGGGCTTCTTGCAAGGCCCGGAGTAGAGAACTGACGAGGGAAACCACTACAGGATGCCACAGGAAGAACCAGAGTGGGTCCCACGAGGGTGCAATGGGCCTCTTCCAGAATCTCCCAACTTCTCCTGAACCACCTCCTGTCTTTGACCAGGTTTTTGTCTGCCCTCTCTCTAAGAATGAAGTTAGGACGCAATGAAAGGGAACCAAGGGGGCTTTTTTTTTTTTTTTTGCCATGGGGGAATAACCAATTAAATAGAGTAAGGGCTTAGACTCCCTGTGGCGACAGGAACCAACTGAGAGAGGGCTTGGTTGTATTCCCAGCTGAGAGCAGTCCTTTGCAGAGTCACATCCAGTTAGATGGTGTCTGCTTGGGCCTGTAGCTGCCCAGGGGCTGGGTTCTCATGGCAGTACCTCGCCCTGCTCTTGCCTCTCCCCTACAACACATCCAATCTGAGATGCTGTCCACACCCAAGACCCTGCCACGGTTCCCCATTACCTGCCTACCCAACAGAACCCTACACCCCATGCTGGGTCAGGCTTCCTCACCTGCCAGTCTGCTGGGCCACAGTAGCTCACCACACTGCTCCTTGTGTGGGCAGGCTGCCTCTTCACTAACCCAAGCCTGTCCTTTGCTCTCCTGTCTCCCATTTTGGCTCTCGGCAGTGTCTATGTGGAAAGAAAACCCCTCTGGTTTCTCTGTGTTCCTTCTTGCTCAATGGCTGGTTCAAGTCTTACACATGCCTCAAGGTAGTCTGTCCTGTTGCACCCCAGGCTCCAAGTGATCTGTCAGTTTCAAAGCATTCCAGAGATGACTGCCATTGCTTTTGGTCTTTAATGACATGCCTGTGATATCCTTCTAGATTCTCACTGAAAGCAGATTCTTAAAAAGCAGGGATGAGCTTTTGGTCTCTGCGCTTTTGTTGAAGCCCAGCAGGTGAAGAGATTTCTCAAGCTTCTCTGGAAAAGGACACCATTTTTTTTCTGTCTCTTGTGCTCCGGGTCATTTGGAGGTGGACAGTGTCCAGCGGAATGGCTTGTGGTTTGTTCATAAAGCTGTTGAACGATGATGACAAGAACATTCCCTTGTAATTATGTACTTGTCTGTGGTGCTTAACACTATCACTGCATGGCCTGGAGAGGTATGGCAAAGGCACTTATGCGCTTGCACATGACCTGAGTTTAGTTCCCAGCACCCATACTGGGTAGGTAGCTCAGAATCTCCTGTTACGCCAGTTACAGGAGGACCGGATGCCCTCTTCTGGCCACTTTAGGCACTGCACATTCAAGGTGCACATACAGAGAAACACACACATACACACACACACAGAGAGAGAAACACGCACATACACACATACAGATAAAGATAAAATATAAAAAATAAGAATATAATCATTATTGTAGACCTAAATTATTAAATAAATATGCATAGAGCTAAGCCCAGTCAAACTTGATTTTGTTAAAGCAATTAAAATATAATTGCCAGGAAAAAAATGCAGTCAAATGTGAAATTCAGAAAAAAGACAAATAGTTTGCTAGGTTAAAAACACCCTGAATAATTCAGAGAACTTAAACTAAAAACTATTCATTATCCTCTGAGATGCACATTGAACCGTTTCCTGTATTTTCTAAGTGGATGTAACTTAAGCATGGCAGGGGAGGGGGAAGGGTTGGATCTGGTGGAGTGCATGCAGTGTGGAAACATCACAGTGACCCCCAGTTATTTTGCACAATTAATGCATGTTCATTGAAAACATCTCATGGACAGCCCCGGTGAGACTGGACTGGCTACAGTCACCGACTTCTAAGCATTTACTGGGGAGAAGAGGGCACATTCACAGCGGACCTACACACAAATGTTCACAGAGGGCTGGGGAGAGCCTGAGGAGAGCGTTTTCCTTGCAAGCACAAGGACTTTGAAGTTCAATCTCTGTAACTCATGGGAAAATGCCAGGCTTGCTGGACCCCCAGTGTGGGGAGGCAGTTACAGGAGGATCCCAAGGTTCTCTGGGATCCCTGGCCTAAATATTGAGCTTCAGGCCAATGAGAGACTTTGTGTTGCCAAAGTTCCTTCCCCTGGTAAAAAAAAATACATACCGAACCTCCATGGCTCCAACACCTCAGCTCATGGGGAGACGGAAACCAAGCAGTTTATTAGGCTTACTTACAGGGCAATGGGTGAGGGGTCTGCGGGCAGCAGAGATGGTGGCTTCCTCATGGCTGCACGGACGGGGGCCCCTCTATATCCTATCATCTGTCCCCTCCCAGAGACCCTGAGGCTACCTGCAATCATGGAAGACTTGCATCCCACATATGGGATGGAGTGGTTAGCTACTTAGGGTCCCGTGATCTCCTTACCAGGACCAAAGGTCAAAGGTCAACAAGCCCGGCCGAGGTGATGGTTGGTGAGCAGGCTCAGATGGGCTTCTGAAGATGGCTGCAGTTGGCCTGGGAGGACAGTTCTGTACAATACCTTGTCTCAGAGGTTTACCGAGGACAACACTTCAGACTTTGGTCTCCACCTACACACCCAACCAAGCACATATGTGCACCTGCGCATACATGAACATGCACTCTCCCTCCCACACAAAAGTAGAAAGAATGTGTCAGCAAATGAATGACTAAAATTGTGCTCTCCAAACAAAGGGACGCTACTCGGCAGTAAAAAAGCAGACCGTTAAGATTGGAATAGCAAGTGTGAATCTCAAGTACTACACTGAGGGAAAGTAGGCAGGAAAAGAGGATGTCTCGACAAGCAGCAAATCTACAGGGAGGCAGGCCAGTTCTGTCATGGGACTGCTGGCAAAAGGGCGAGAGAGCCTTCTGAGGTGATGGTACTGAGCTTTCTTGTGTGCGGTGTTCACACAGGTCTACACAGGTGTCAGAAGCACAGAGCCCACTAGACAGTGCATTTCATTGCAGTTGGATTCAATATTGCAACAACAGCAACACAGAAGCCACGCCGTGCCCCGGCTGCAGTGAATTCTCAGCATGTGTTTAGAAGTACAGCAGAATGTTCTTAGTTTGGCAATGAAGCTGACATTCACCAGACTAGGTCTGTGTATTTCTGTTCACTCATTGTGAACATTTGGGTTATTTCTTTGAATAAAGATATGTTTCTTTCCCTATCTTTTAGATGCACTCATATTTGTCTAGGATTGATTGGTTTTAAGTCTGGATCCCATAAAGTCTACATTTATTCCTAAGAAGAATGAGGGAAGGCCACTTTCAGTGGGGACTCTCTTTTCAATCAACAAATTATTAACTGGCCTGTCTGGGCCAGGCTTTATGCCAGGTTGTGGTCAGGTGTAATGGGGATGCCCGGGATGCTGACCACTGAGAGCTGAGGGGAGGAGATAGGTCAGACATTATATAACTGCTCAAACATATGAATATCATGAATGTAAAAGGCACACATGTGTAGGGAAACTTGAACTGCCTCTCTTGCTCCCCCACTCCCCAAAGGATGCTCTGTGGTCACTTAACGCTGGCCTCTGGACCAGGTTGAGTTCTGAAGCAACTCCTAGCCACAGCCACAGCCACATCCTGGACCGAGTACCATCTTAGCAAATGTTTTAGTGGCATTTTCCAAAGTCACATCCTATAAAGCTGCAAGAAAACTGGTCCCCAGCTCCAGCACTGAGGTCCATGTCTACGTGGGGGGCAGCCAGAGTGGGTGATAGTAAGTACAAAAGGGGAGAGGAACTGGGAAGGGCACTGAGGGGCCCTGTAAGGAGCTACTGTAAAGAGGGAGTTTTGATGGAGGAGGGTCATCTGTCTACTTTCATTGGTTAATAAAGAAACTGCCTTGGCCCTTTAATAGGACAGAAAATTAGGTAGGCGGAGTAAACAGAACAGGATGTTGGGTAGAAGGCAGTGAGGCAGTCGCCATAGGCAGTTACCATGCCTCTCCTCTCCGAGACAGACACAGGTTAAGATCTCTCCTGGTAAGACACCCCTCGTGGTGCTACAGGGTTTTGCTCTCACTTTGTGAATCTGTGAGAGTCAGTGAGTGACCACACCGATGTCTGCATCTGTTTTTTAGAAAATGCTGAAACCCGGGGCCTGGGAGAGGGCTTAGAGGCCAGCAGCACCGTTTTCCATCGCAGAGGAAGAGTTCCCAGAACTCACACGCTGGCTCACAAGCATCCACAGCTCTAGCACCAAGGGATCTGATGCCCTCTTCTGACTTCTGAGACCACAAGGCATGTACAAGTGCACATCCATGCACGCAGAAAGAACACTCAAACACATAAGATAAAAAATAAGAAGTCTAAACTTGGAAACAATTCATTGTCTGTCTAAAAATGAGTAGTTAAACAAAACTGTAGTCAATCCATAAAATTGTGACTGCCAATGTAAAAAAGTAGCAAGCCACCAAGAGAGAAACACAGGTGACCTTCGAAACAGCTACTCCAGAAGCTGGAGCTATGGCTCAGCGATTAAGAGCGCTGACTGCTCTTCCTGAGGACCCATGTCCAATCCCCAACAGTCTATGGCAATTCCAGTCCCAGTGGATCCGATGCCTTCTGGTCTCCTAGGGCACTGCATACACACAGTGCATAGCCTTACATGCAGGCAAAACACCCGTACATACAAAATAATACAAAAATTAATAAACAGAGCTTGAGTGAGGGGTCAGCAGTCAGAACACTTGTTCTCGCAGAGGGCCCAGGACCGATTCCCAGTACTCACATGGTGGCTCACAGCCACCTGTAACTCCAGTTGCTGGGGGGTCTGATGCCCTCTTCTGACTTCCACAGGCACCAAGCACACATTACACATGCATATGTGGCGAAAAATACATATGTATGTACATATGTGGTACACATAAATACAGGCAGGTAAAACATAAAAAGTAAATAAAAATATCAACGAAACAGAGACTCCATGTGAATGCGTGACAACCATGGCTGCTGTTTCCTTATACTGGGGCGCTGGGAAAAGCAGCCTTGTCGCTAGTGTCAGACTAGTCAGCAGCCACCCAGGCTGCAGGAGGGACTGTTGGCTGCAGGGCTCCTGGGGACACACCGGAGATAGAGATACGCTGGCTCTGGTGAGGGTTTCACGCGTGACAAGTGTAGCCTTGACAGAAGCAGAACAAGGATACGCTCTGAACCACGAGGCTTGCTCTGGTCTCTTCCTGGAAGGAGATCCTGCAGCCTGAGTGGACATTTTGTGGGAGGCTTGGGAAGAGGGCCTGCCGCTCACAGGTGTTAGCAGCACGGGTGAGGACCAGCCTGGAGATGGTGGGACTGGGCAAGCACTGCGATTGGAGCAGGAAGTGGTAAGACCATGGGTAGGAACCGTGTCAAGAGGGTTGCAGGCAGGCAAGGCTTGGGGAAGCTGAGTCAGTTTCAGAGGTGAGAAAGGGCAGGGACTGATGGCTGTGGTCTCTACCCAGACAAAGAAACACCAGAGGCCAGGCGGCAGAATCATCCTGCAGTCTTTCTCCCCTCCTGAGTTTTCCTCCCTGTGGCAATTTATTTCTGTCTCAGCTTTGGCTAGTTAGAAGATCTGTGGCCACTTAGAAAGCTGGAGTTCTAGAGCCAAGGCCGACCCTCTTCCCTACCATCGGGCGGCATAAGGTGGTGCTTCTCCCTGTAAAGTTTCCCCTTCCTGGCCTGTCTTGTGAAATTCATCTCTTATAGGTTCAGTAGCATCAGACACCATAAAACTGGCCCGGAGAGCAGAGAGGCGACTCAGGGCATTGGCAGCGCTGTCTGGCAGCGTTCCTCTCTAGTTCTGAGGTGCCCAGAGCAGCACCCACGCAGTGCTGGCTACCTCGTGACTGCTTCACAGCTTCCATATTTCAGGCCATCCTGGTGGGGAGGGAGTGGCAGGGCAGCTCACACCTTGGGCAGCTGGGAGGGAAAGGGAGAGAAGGGGGTCAGGGGGAGAGGAAGAGACAGAGACATAGAACACAAACACTTTCTCCCTTTCCCCTCACACTCTGACCCCGACTTTAGTTAATACTCTCTTGAAAACGCCCTTCAGTACACCCAGAAAGGCGCTTTATTAATCTAGGTGTCTTTCTTTCTCTTTGTTTCTTTTCTTTTCTTTTTTGGAGACGGGGTTTCTCTAGCTGTCCTGGAACTCACTCTGTAGACCAGGCTGGCCTCAAACTCACAGAGATCTGGCTGCCTCTGCCTCCCGCAAGCTGGGATTAAAGGCGTGTGCCACCACTGCCAGGCTTCTAGGTGTCTTTCAGTAACATTAACCATTGTGCTGGTTCTGGGGGCTCCTTGAGTCTTAAAAGAAACATGGCAGCAGGTATAGTGGCACACTCTTTAAATCCAGTACACTTAGGAGGCAGATGCAAACAGAACTGTGAGTTTGAGGCCAGCCTCTACATAGTTGAGTTCCAGGGCAGCTAAAAGCTGCCCACTGAGATTTTGTGTCATAATTATCAAAAAACAAACATGGAGGTTCACATCCTATACTTAAGAAGAACCATGGTGAATCATGCCCTAGACTAGCTGCTTCTGCCATAGCTGACTGAATACGAGAGAAACAACTGAAGGGGGCTGCTTTAGCTCCTGGTTTCAGCTCATGGCAGGAAGGGCCCAGAAGAACAGCCATTCACACGGTGGCAGTCAACAAGCACAGGCCCGCCCCCACTGACTGCTTTCTCCAGATAGACCCGACTGCCTCAAGTTCCTGCAACCTCCCACACCAGCACCAGCAGCTGGAACAAGATGTCCCAGACAGGAGCCTGGAGGGCACATTTATGCAGAACCCATGACAAGCTCTCCGCTTGAATGTATTAGCTACAGCAAAGCCATTGGTCCTGCTCTTCTCTAGTGAAGGCAGCTTGATTTCTTGGTTTTATAGACTGTATCGTGAGGAAGCAGGGGCGCGTAATAAGATGTGCTAAAACTAGTCGCTCGCGACTTCCTACTCAGCACGTTCAGTTATACTTGCAATGGGGTAAAGACCTAGGTCCTAGAATCTGCCTCTTGAGTACTGTCAGCCTATAACAGGGTACGGTTACATCAGTTAGCAATGGACAACAGCCATATAAATCTGTATGTTACTAATGTAGAAAGTTCAAGATGTTTCGTAAATGATATACAAAATAGTATGATACCACCGCTCATTATTATAGTTAGTAGGCTATAGAGAAAGAGGTAGCATTGGAGTGCTGGGTGTGCGGTGGTGTGAAGGAGACCGCTCCCTCACAGACTCAGAATGTTTGGATGCTTGGTCCCCAGTTTGTGGAACTGTTTGAGGATTAGAAGGATTAGGAGGTGTGGCCTTGCTGGAGGAAGTGTGTCACTGTAGGTGAACTTTGGAGTTTCAAAAGCCCAGGCCACGCTCTGTCTGTCTCTCTGCCTATGGGTCAAGATGTAGCTCTCAGCTACTTCTCTAGCAACAACCCTGCCTGTCGCCAGATTCCCTGCCATGCTCATAATGCACTAATCCTCTGAAACTGTAAGCCACGCCCAGTTAAGTGCTTTTTTCTTGAGTTGCCCTGGTCATGGTGTCTCTTCACAGCAACAGAACCGTAACTAAGACAGCGTTATCAGACTGACTATGCGGCTGGGCACTGTGGCAATGCTTGAGCCTCAACACTTGGGAGGTAGAGATGTGAGGATTGCAGGTTCAAAGGTCAGCATGAGACACACAGAGATTCTACCTCAAAACAAAATGAAACACTGAAGATAATGTTAGCCAGGAGGGTAGGGGTGCCACTTCCCTGTGAGTTCCTGCCTGTCAGTTTCTCTGTAAGGACCCGCTGTTATTTTCCTCAATAATGAAATTTGGAGCATAGATTTTTTGTCAGTATAAAAAGTTCCTTTATTTATATACATTAAGCTTTTAACTGCAAATTCATCTTGCTCATCTTCTCATGTAAGGTCCATTAAGTGACCCCTTATATTGTTTCGAATTTAACCTTCCGATAATCATGGACGTGGGTGCTATAGACTCTGGATGAGACTCAGAAGTGAGCTCGCACCCATGGTACCCGCTGTCTAAAGACAAAATAAAGATGACTCGCCTCAAACCCAGTCTTCACAGGTACAAGTGTCCCTTTGTTTAGAAGCTCATCTGAGACGTGGAGTAGTTACATGGCCCAGCGCTGGCCTCCAGCCAGCATCACAGCAAAGACACTCTCGCCCCTGCTGTGTGAGCTCCCTGCGCCCATGACTCCACTCAATCCTTGGCATTCTCGTGTTCTCTTTCCTCTGCATGGACGGGCAGGAGGACTTGGTCCTTAGCTGAGAGCAAGTGGAAAGGATGGAGCTCTGGGAGCGGAGTGAAGAGTTCCGTATCTCCTGAGAGCACCTCCTTCACCTTGTATCTGAGGACACCGAGCTTCACCAATTACACGGTTCTACTAAGTGAATGCCTTACAAAAAGCATCCCTAAGGAAGGCGTGCAGAAAATACTGACAAAAAAGAGGAAGTCCTCATGACCCAGAAGCAACCACCATGGCGGTGATAAGGCCAGGCTTCTAGGTCAGGTGTCAGAATCCAACCCAGGCTGATTAGAATCTTCTCCAATTATTTTATTCTACAGGTCACTTGAAAAGGCTATAGTCCAATACATGAATTGCCAGTTAACCACTGATGTTACACACAGTGTAACATCACTAGTGTGTAGCTAGTCATGTGTCTTTTAAAGCCAAGAGTTTATTCTGAGGCTATGTTGCCCTGGAACTATGACCTCAACCTTTGGCTTCTGAGCACTGGGATTGTGGATCATATCTGGTTTACATGTCTTTTAAATCTGTGCTTTTTTGGTGGCCAGATGTCTCGTGTGCTAAGAACTACCGAGGTACAGCAACCCTTCCACAGCTCACTGGAGGCCCAGCTCACGCTCTCCTAGCAAGTTCTCAGGGCGCACTTCCCTGCAATTCTACACTTGCTCTGGCCTGGCTGAGTAAAAGAAGCTGTGAAGAGAGTGGGTTCTTGGGGGACTTTTCAGTTGCTCAGCTCCCCTAGAATTAATTGCTTCTTGCTGGCAGATAACCACACAGTGACACAAGTCCTTGCTGCATCTCTTTAGGGGTCATCAGGTCATCTGCCTCTAGCCTGTCCGTTACTCGAGTCTGAAGTTTTCTCGTTCCTCACCAATGCCAGCGCACACGTATACAATTTGGTTCTACACTGTGGGCTTTGCTGCTTTTAATTTTAGTTTTTTAAAATAACTCATAGCATTTTTTGACAACTCTGTACTCATTTCATCATTTGGAGTCCCATTAAATGTACTTTCTTTTTTTTTGGTATGTGCAGGAGCACAGAAATAGAACAGCAGTTAAAACAAACTCACAAGTCAAACAAGCCAAAATGCAGTTGGAGAGGTTTGTTTGCCAAACTCGCCTAGGGGATCACCTGGAATAATCTATATTCCCAAGCCCAGGCCAATGGAAAGGCCCCATAGTCTGGATATATTATCTTGGTATAACAGATCTAAAGAAACCCAGTGTTTTGCATGTATATGTATGTGCATGTTGTTCTCATGTGCAGGTGTGTATGCATGGGTATACACATGCGTGTGGAGGCTGGAGGACCATTTCTGGCACTGGTCCTCAGGTGTCATTTACCTTGTTTCCTAAATGGGTAGCTTATTGGCCTGGAGCTCACTAAGTAGGTGAGTGCCTCCCTAGCCCCAGGATTACAAATGAGTACTACTATGCCCAGCAGGTATACAGTTATCATGATCTGACATACTTGAGACTAATGGGCCCTCCATGTGTATCCTTAGAGTGTTAACAAATACTGAGTTAAATGGAACCTAAGGGAGTCATTAACCAATTGTTAGGCTTAGAATGCACCCTCCCATTCCTATGCTGAAACTTACATCACCGATGTGACTGTAATAAGATGGGCCCTTAAGTGACTAAGTCATTATGGCAGACCATTATGGATGGGTAGGAACTCTTACAGAAGGCCTTAAGAGAACAGGCTTACTCTCGTGTAAGGACAGTCTCCCTCTGCCACTTTGAGGATGCAGCAAGCCACCTCTGAAGAACACACCAGGTATTCAGCAGACACTGAAATTATACTTTGGATTTCCAGTATACAGAACTCATGAGAAATAAATTTGTATTTATAAATATCCCAAGCATGGGGCTGGAGAGATGGATCAGTGGTTAAGAGCATTGCCTGCTCTTCCAAAGGTCCTGAGTTCAATTCCTGGCAACCACATGGTGGCTCACAACCATCTGTAATGAGGTCTGGTGTCCTCTTCTGGCAGGCAGACATACACACTGGCAGAATATTGTATACATAATGAATAAATATTTTAAAAAATAAATATCTCAAGCAACAGAAATGACTAAGCATTCATCTACAGGTAGGTCTCATTTGAGACCCTAAGGTTCATGGGACAGAATTCTTAGAGTCTATTTTCTAGGAACACACAGACCAAAGGAGAAACAATTTATATTCTACTTACCAATTACCAAGGATAGTTCTAAACATCAAACATAAAAACAAATCCTGAGTATGGATTTGGTTCCTGAACGGGTCAGATGGGGGTCACACAGTTTAAGGTGGGTCAGAATCTGGACCCTCTGGGAGCCGCATTCTTTGCAAGATGCATGAACATTTGGAGCGCTCATCTTTCACTAGGTGGGGCATTCACTTTTTTTTGGTCTGATATATGTGTGTACACGTGTGTGCACAGGTGTGTGTGGTGGCCAAAGGTTGGGGTTGGGTGTCTTCCCCTGTTTCTTCACCCTTAGTTTCTTACAGAGTTTCTAGAAATCACTGATCCAGCTAGAATGGTTGGTCAGCAAGTTCTGGGCATCCACCTGTCTCTGCTCTTCCAGTGTTGGGGTGACAGATTCATGCACTGCCATACCTATTGCTGGGTATCCAAACTCAGATTCTCAATCCTTTACCCATTCAGCAATCTCGTCAGTACCTTCCATATATCCCCCCCCCCCCCATGTTAAAAAATCAGGAGTTGAGACCAGAGATGGCTCAGAGATTAGGAGCACTGACTGCTATTCCAGAGGACCGGGGTCCTAGAACCTACATGGTGGCTTACAATCTGTAACTCCAGTTCCAGGAAATCTGACACCCTGTTCTGACCTCCATGGGCATCAGGTATGAAAGTAGTACACAGACACACATGCAGGCAAAAGACCCATACCATACACATCATTAAAAAGAAAGTCAGGGTTGGGGATAGCTCAGTGACATGCACAAGACACTGCACCTGGGTCTGAGCTCCACTCTCCACATCCCCGCTAAAGGGATAGATCATAAATTGAGTAGAATGAGAAAATTACTTTATTTAGTACACTGTATTTTTTAGTTCCACTCATAATTACAGTACAAAAGACTTCCCTTGCTTATTGAGTTTTTGGCTGTGCTTTATTTAGCTAGGTTTATAAAAAATGTTAACCTTTAAAGTCCCTCAAATTACTAAAAGCTTACATTCCTCATAATTCAAGACAATCTTAAAAAACATATTTAGGGATGGAGTGTGGCTCAGGTAGAACTTGCCTTGCATGTGTGAGGGCCCAGTGATACCAAGCACTAAAAAAACCATTTCTTTAAACACCATTCAGATCTTTTTCTTGGAGGTATTCATACAGACCTGGCTGGCCAATTACTCTGTGCAGTTCAGGCTGGCCCTGAGTTTGTGGCATCCCTTCTCTCAGTCTCCCAGACTATAGGCAAGCACCATATGCCTGGCTAAAGCCGTTCTGTATTTGAAACTGCCTTTTATACAGTCAGAAGTTCCATAGGTGGTGGCTTCAATGGGATTTTCCCCAGAGTAAATTTCTGGGACTGGAACTGATCCAGCTCCTCTTTAGTCAGCTGATCCCTGGGTGTGAACAGTACACTGTTTGTGGCAGAGATGGGGAGGGAGGCTGATATGCTGCTACCTCCAAACAAGTCATTAGAAGGTTTGGCAAATACAGACTGAGACTGTGGGCCAGGACTACCAAAACCAGCTACAGAACTGCCACTTCCGAAGGCAGGGGCCACTGAAGGACCAAAAGGACTCCCTGCCAAGGAAGCTGGAAATCCTGAAAATCCAGGTGATCCAAAACCGGAAGCATCAGGGCTCTTGAACGAAAATGGAACAGCAGATGTGGCTTCAGGTTTCCCAAATCCAAAGGCTGGAGCAGAGGAAGCGGTGGCAGAACCAGCAGAGGGCCCAGTCCCAAAGGCCGAGGGACTCCCAAACACAGGCGTGCTTCCAGAAGGGGCAGTGGCAAATCCAGAGTTCGTTTTAAAACTAAAGTTCTGAACATTACTGCTGCTGCTATTCACTGGAAAACCTACAAAAATAGATTACAGTCAGAAAATGTAGCCATGTTACTCCTTTCTCTTATTCTAGCATGTTTAGCTACTGAAGAGTTTAGGGGACATGTAAAAACAAGGTTAGAGCAAATCGTCTGAACCCCACTGCCCCGGCAGTCCTGCGTCCATGAGCAGTGTGAGAGCAGGGTGGGAACTTCTAGCTTTATATACTTTCCACCAGAGTTGCTACTCACAGCCGCGCAATGCCAAGGATCTCATCGGCACTGCTGCCACAGCGGTATAGTCCTAGCCGATCCCCGAGGTTCCCACAGCGGTATAGTCCTAGCCGATCCCCGAGGTTCCCACAGCGGTATAGTCCTAGCCGATCCCCGAGGTTCCCACAGCGGTATAGTCCTAGCTGATCCCCGAGGTTCCCACAGCGGTATAGTCCTAGCAGATCCCCGAGGTTCCCACAGCGGTATAGTCCTAGCTGATCCCCGAGGTTCCCACAGCGGTATAGTCCTAGCAGATCCTTGAGGCAGACTGGTCTTATAATGAAGGTCAGGCTGGCCCTGAACTTTGGGGTTTTTGTTCTTCTTTGTTGTTATTATTGCTGTTTTTTGGTTTTTTGAGACAGGATTTCTCTGCATAACCCTGGCTGTCCCGGAATTAGTTCTGTAGACCAGGCTGTCCTCAAACTCAGACATCCGCCTGCCTCTGCCTCCTGAGTGCTGGGATTAAAGGTGTATGCCCCCACCACTAGCAACCACAGCCTTGAACTTTTGATTCTTCACTTCAGCCTCTGAATGCTAGAATTACATGTATATCATCAGGTTCAGTTTCCTATGAAGCTGAAAAAATATTCCTAAAAGGCTCTTCTAGAGCTGGGCATGGTGGCTTACATCGGTAATTCCAGTTCTCGGGGGCAGAGGCAGGAGGATCACAAAGCCAATTTGGTTTACATAGTGAGTCCCAGGCCAGGGCAACATGGTGAGACCTTGTCTCACAACAGCAGCCCTTCTGATGCTGAGGCACAGTGCCTTTCCCAGCACAGCTCCCTCCAACCGGCCTTTCCCAAGCATTTCTAAGTTCTTCAGGCTCCATAATGGAGAAATGTGTGAGAATTATTTAAACTGGTGACTCAGGCTTTGTAAAGTTGCAACCTATTACCTGGGTGTTGGTGGCACATGCCTTTAGTTCCAGCACTTGGGAGGCAAAGGCAGGCGGATCTCTGTGAGTTCGAGGTCAGCCTGGTCCACACAACGAATTCCAGTTCAGGCTCCAAAGCTACAGAGAAACTCTGTCTCGAAAAACAAAAACAAAAAAAGTTGAGGCCTATAGCATCCCACTTTTCTGAGTTAGCAAAACATGTCCCTCTCTGTCTCTTACCTGATGAGCCAAACGTCCCTGCTTGCTTACTTCCAAACCCAAATGCAGGCGCTGCTTGACTGGCTCCACCCTTTACATCAGAGAGCTTAAAAAACAAACAATACACAACTTGGTGAATAATTTCCAGGTACCATTGGCATACATTACATTTAAAAATTTATTACTTAAATATGCATCTAAATATCCAGTATACAAGATGCCCATAATGTGATCATACAAAGGAAAGGGTGTAACACTCTATAAAATGTATAACCAACCAATATGAATGTCTATAGAAAAATGGATAGAAGTGAACAATGGTTATCTCTGGCTGATGAATAATTTTAATTTTGTACTTGTTAAATTTCTAAAAGCAACATATATTATAATCAGAAAAGCATTTTTTAAAAAATCAAGATACATCGTATCCATATGTAAAAATTACAAGAATAAATAAAATTACATTTTAAAAAAAGTACACTTCCAGTGTTTAAGGTCAAACCTACATCTGTGAAGTGCTCTAGATGCAGGTGAAAGGCTGTCAGAGCATGCCCAGTCTGCTCAAACGCTTCAACTCAAGCGAGGTCACGTTATCGAAAACTTACTTACTACCAAGCCCCAGCAGACTGTCCTACTCTGCAGACAGATGCCTCTTCAAGGAACCTTTCACTGACTCCTTTCCTCCAACACTTTTTTTTCTTTTGAGACAGGGTCTCACTATGTAGCTGACCTGGAACTCACTGTGTAGACTAGGCCTTGACGTCACTGATATCCACCTGCCTCTAAGTGCTAGGATGAAAGCTGTGTACCTCCAAGACCTTCTTAAGCAGACCAAGCTGGCTGAGCTTTATTTCCTTGGAAGCAACTTAGACTCCTTTATCACATTAACACAGAGCAGTGGCTCTCAACCTTCCTAATGCTGCCACCCTTTAATATATATAGTTCCTCATGTCGTAGGGACCCCAATCCTAGAATTATTTGTTATTTCTTAACTGTACGTTTACTACCGTTACGAATCGTAACGTAAGTACCTGACTGCAGGATCTCTGATACGCAGCGTCTGTAAAAGGGTTATTTGACTCCAAGGGGGTTGAGACCGCAAGTTGAGAACCAATGCCAGATGCTTTGTTTTGACATATTTCAATGAATCCTGACACACTTATAATCAGCACAATCAAAATTCAGAACATTACCATGGCCCTTAGGAGCTCCCTACAGTCTTCCTGGGCAGATAACAACCCTTTCTTGACTCCTGGCCCCACACAATTGCTTATCTGCTCATCACTACATATGTCCCTTCCATAGTTTCATAAGATAGATTCTAGGGCTGGAGAGATGGCTCAGAGGTTAAGAGCATTGCCTGCTCTTCTAGAGGTCCTGAGTTCAATTCCCAGCAACCACATGGTGGCTCACAACCATCTGTAATGAGATCTAGTGCCCTCTTCTGGTCTGCAAGTATACATGCAAGAAGAACACTGTATATGTAATAAATAAATAAATCTTTAAAAAAAAAGATAGATTCTTACAGGTTTTTGTTGTTGTTGTTCTTTCCTTGCTTCTCTTTCTTAGAGTAACAGTCACCAACAGGTAAATAGGTAAATGGCTAAACAAATTTGAGTATATCCATCCTCACGATAAAAGAATGAACAATGACGACACGTGCTAAGTCAGTCCAGGATGGGTTCTCTCAGGTCAGCAGCAGAGTGACCCTTTCAATGTTAGCAAAGAGCTGGGAACATTCATCCCAGGGATGAAACAGTTCCTTACACTCAGTTAGTATTGTTCTATGAGCGCTCATCAGTGGCGATAGAGTCACGTCTCAGCTGGGGTCAGAATATGCCTAAGTAACCCCTCTAAGTTCAAATGGCATTATACAACTGCAAGGCAGCATAAACACATCTTTAAGTACTTGAATTTGTAGTATTTCTCAGTTTTTAAAACTAGTCCTACCCCAGTTAAAAACCTTACACTAAAAATAGGTTTGTTTGTTTGTTTGTTTGTTTGTTTGAGACAGGGTTTCTCTGGAGCTTATCCTGGAACTAGCTCTTGTAGATCAGGTTGGCCTCAAACTCACAAAGATCCACTTGCCTCTGCCTCCCGAGTACTGGGATTAAAGGTGTGCGCCACCACTGCCCAGCCTAAAAATAGTTTCTTCTTTTATTTACTTTGAGACAAGGTCTCTCTAAGCAGTTCTGGCTGTCTTGGACTTCAGTATATAGACCAGGTTGTCATCAAACTCCCAGAGATCTGCCTACTTCTGTCTTTCTAGTGCTGGAATTAAAGGAATGTGTTACCATGTCTAACTAAGAGTTGTTTTTAGAGAGCATAATTGTCCCTACTTTTCTGAGAAAGAATACGTTCTAGGGCTTCAACTATAAATGACCATAGGCAGAGTTAATTCTCCACAGAGATTTTACCCTTCAAATTGAAGCATTCTCTGCCAAAAATCAGAGGGGGCTAGAAAGATGTCTCATAGGTTAGGGGCACTGACTGTTCTTCAAGAGGACCTGGGTTTGATTCCGAGAACCCATATGAAAGTTCTCAACTGTCTGTAACTCCAATTCCAGGGGATCTGACACCCTCTTCTAACCTCCACTGGACCAGGCACATATGTGGTGCACATATATGCAACCAAAACATTCATATACATAAATAAAAGTTAAAAAAATTAAAAAAAGCAATAGAACCAGTGTACACCTTTAATCCTGGCACTCAAGGTAGGGTCAGGGATATCTATGAGTTCGAGGCTAATCTGGTCTACATATTGAGATCCAAGTTAGCCAGATGAAACCCTGTCTCAAGAAATAAACCAAAAACAATAAAAAGCTAGGCATGGTGGAAAATGTCTATAATCCTAGGGGGAAAAAAAAAGCAACACCACAAAATGCAAAGATGAGTCACTTCTTTGAGGAAAATTCTTCAATACTTACCAGAGTTCCTTTGGTTGACATATTTAGATTTTTCAGTTCATTTATCCTATTCTTCCATTGACTTACTAGCTGTTGAACAGAATTTAGCTGAAGAGAAAAGACAAAACGTAACTCAGTACTGAATGCTTAACCTTTGTTCCTGCTCTGTTCTCTAGCTCGCTGTCTCTCACGGTGGGTCACCTGGCAGCGCAGAGACGGCGCTATCTGGACAGGAGGGGATACTGTAAACTAGCAGTCATTTCCTTCAGGCACCCAACGTACCCTACTGACCACCATTCAGACTGTTTTCTTCTGAATGTCTGCTACTCAAAGGTGTTACTCTATTAAGCAGAACTGCCATCTATGTCCCTTTGCTTTTCTAGTATTCATCATGGGAATCTGCACCTAACAGAAGCAACAATATTTTTCTAAATATAGATGGTTTGAGTTCTAGGACTGGTTGGTGGGTAATTTATAATAAAATAATATCCCTAATCACTATAGTACATTATTAACAATTTAGACAACTAGACAATTTCAAAGAAAGTAGTCTAGAAATTTTTTTTGTTTTTTTTTTTTGTTTTGTTTTTCGAGACAGGGTTTCTCTGTAGCTTTGGAGCCTGTCCTGGAACTAGCTCTTGTAGACCAGGCTGGTCTCGAACTCACAGAGATCCGCCTGCCTCTGCCTCCCGAGTGCTGGGATTAAAGGCGTGCACCACCGCCGCCCGGCTTAGAAAAAATTTTAAAAGGCAGTAGCCTATAAAGAATTAACAGTTCTCACCAAATGTGTCCAAATACAAGCAAGCCACTACAAACACAGAAAACAGTAATTGACAGCCAAGAGCTACTGAGGTAGAGAAAGAGGAAACAAACTTACATAGCTCTGTAAGTTATTGCTTGTTAAGAAGTTATGGTATTCAAGCCTCAGCTCTTCTGGTGAAATATCTGTGAAACCTGAAGTGAGGAATCAGTTGGGATTTAAACAGTAAGTATTGCTGATTCTGGCAGTAGGGCTGGCGTGCTAGACAAGAAAATGTGCTAATGCTGGTTATCAGAAAAACTTCAAGATCATAGAGAAAACTCAAAGCCTATATACTAATGCTTAAATTATTAAATCAGAATAAAATACAGCTATTTCATCTTCAAATGAAGAATTCTGTAAAGATAAAGGACAAAAGGAAAACGAAAGATCTGACTACATACACATTCAAACTCTAGTGTAAAAAATGCTGTTAAGTCTACAATAAACAGATTTAAAAGGCAAACGATAAATCAGGGAAACCATGACTGCATACAAAAGAGTTAATATCTTTTTTATTTTTTTTATTTCATTTATTTATCAAGTATTCTGTGTTCTGTGTGTATGTATTCCTGCAAGCCAGAAGAGGGCACCAGAACTGATTGCAGATGGTTGTGAGCTACCATGTGGTTGCTGGGAATTGAACTCAGGACCTCTGAAGATTTTCCATCTTTAACACAGAAGTACTGTTCACAAGTCAGAACAGAATACAGCAAAGACAAACAGTATAAGCAGTTCACTAGAATTTCAAAAGGTTAGTAAGTAAAATTTAAAAATACTACTTAGTGATAAAATGCTCTCCTTATGGACTGGCAGACAGGAGACCAGATGATGGTTATTGTTACTCAGTGTGTGGTAGTGGACGGATGCCGTTCTGAACATACTAAGAGATTTTCTGGGGCAAACTGTCCATAAGCAATGTTTACAGACTCTGACCTACATTTCTAGGACTTATCCATATACCTATAATTATACATGTATACAGACAAGGTGCTACACAAAAGGATGCTTACTCTAGTCCTTTCATTGACAAATTCAACGTAAAATACCATTAGGAAAGAAAGCTCAGTGGCAGAATGTCTGCCTGGCATGCTGGAAATCTTGAGGCCATGCTAAAAAAAAAAAAAAAAAAAAGGAAGCACTAAGAAAACAAAACTAGATCATGATCACTTTATATAGAGAAATATATAAATACATAAATGATGTGGAGTATGGATGTTTTGCCTCCATGAATGCATGTGCACCATGTGTGTGCCTGGTGTCAGATCCTCTGGAACTTGAGTTACAGATGGCTGTGAGCTGCCATTTGGATGCTGGAAATTGATCCCAGGTCTTCTAGAAGATCAGATAGTGCTTTTTTTTTTTTTGGTTTTTCGAGACAGGGTTTCTCTGTGGCTTTGGAGCCTGTCCTGGAACTAGCTCTTGTAGACCAGGCTGGTCTCGAACTCACAGAGATCCGCCTGCCTCTGCCTCCCGAGTGCTGGGATTAAAGGCATGCGCCACCACCGCCCGGCTCAGATAGTGCTTTTAATATGCACATATTTTAAAGGAAATAACAAAAAAATTTCAGTCTCTCTATACTACCTAGTGATTTTTACTACCTTTAAGCAGTGAGATTAAGAATGGAAATGTCTATTTTCTACAGACTTCCTTGGTACCCAGGTACCATTCTTTCAGTTTACTCCAGTAGCACCAACAGTCCAGGGCAAAGAGCATTTATGAATCATACTGTATTTGCTTTTCTTTATCTAAAATATCAAAATTGGTTCAAAACAGAATTCAAATTTGACCAATTCTGTCTCCACTGCCACCAGCGCTAACTTGTCTCCCACCTCTTGACTTGCTGCCTGCTGCACCACCGAGCTTTTCCTCATCAGCCACATCCTTCTGCTCCAGCTCTTCAGAGCTGTACACCCAATGTAATTAGACCCCACGCCATGTGGACCTCGGCTACCACCCTGGCTTTACTATATTATTTCTGTTATTTTCTTTCCTGAGTGTTTTGGGCTCATGGCTCTCACCTCAAGGCCTTTGCACTAGCTATCATAATTGCTAGGAATGGCTTTCCCAAGTCTTATCTAAGGTACCTTCTCTTCACCCAGGGCTTAGCTCTGTTTCATGAGAATGCATAACTCTTCTTCAAGAACACTATCCACCTCAATTACTCTCTATTTTTCCAAGCTGTGAACAACCAGAGTTTGAATCACAGGACACAGAAAATGACGTGAATAACTATTTTCTCGGGCTTTGGAAGGGTTGTATGTGATGGTGACACTCTTGGGAAGAACCTCAGTTAGGACTGGCCTGTGAGCACGTCTGTGGGGCATTTTCTTAATTACTAATGGATGCACGAAGGCTGAGGGCCCAGCTCACTGTGGGTAATGGCATCCCCAGGCAGCTGGATTTGGGCTGTGTGAGAAAGCTAGCAGAGCAGGCCTGGGGAAGCAACCCAATGTCCAGTGTTTCCCTGTGGTTTCTGCTTTAGGCTTTAGTTCCTTGCCCTGGCTTCCCTCAGTGATGGACTATTAACCTGTAAGTCAAACAAACCCTTTCTTCTCCAAGTTGCTTTTGGGTCACAGTGTTTTTCACAGCAACAGAAGAGCAAACAAGGCCATGATACAAGAGCAATCTTCTAGCTACAGAGGAAAAGTTAGTTCTTTCTGATAAACCATGCATGCATCCATAGACATTTATTTTCTAAAACAAAAAAACAGTGAAATGAACAGCAAATCTGTCTATAGCTCTTAATATTTGGCTTAACAGACAGCTAGATTTTTTTAAAAACTTATTTTGGTTTTTCGAGACAGGGTTTCTCTGTAGTTTTGGAGCCTGTACTGGAACCAGTTCTTGTAGACCAGGCTGGCCTTGAACTAACAGAGATCTACCTGCCTTTGCCTCCTGAGTGGTGGGTTTAAAGCGTCTGCCACCTCCCCTCCCCGGTTTAAAAGAAATACTTTTAATTATGGGTATGGCTATGCCTCTGTTCTGTAGTAGTGACATGTAAGTGCAGATGTCTGTAGAAGTCAGAATGCAGTACTGGATTTCGCTGGAGCTAGTTACAGGAAGGAACTGAACTCACAGACTCTGCAAGAACAGTACATACTCAGTGCTGATTAGCATCTCACCAACTCTGACTATCGGATTCCTGTATGTGCTTCTGCAGATGTTTTTGTATTCATCCTGCTGCAGTGTGGTTGCTGTATAAGAACTACATTCCACAGATATGTCACTGGAAAAAGAAGCCATTGGTCCTCTCAGTTAAATGTGGATATTCTTCTTTGACAAGGCACCAGCACTGGAAAAGTGGAGTGGGATGGTTTTGGTTTTTTGCTTTTCAAGATAAAGTCTCATTATGTAGCTCAGCTGTCTTAGAACTCACTCTCTAGACCAGGCTGGTCTCAAACTCACAGAGATCTGCTTGTCTCTGTCTCTCAAGTGCTGGGGTTAAAGGTGTGTGCCACTATGCCCAGACAAGAGGGAGGGTTTTTAAAGATCAGTTATAATGTAGATGCAAAAACCAGTGAACTTTTGTGTTTTGTTATAATTCATTAGTTTATCTTGGACTTAGAATAGATTTCAGCCAGCACGGTTCTGTAACACAATGCTCCAGTCTTGAAGATTATTAGTTAATATGTCCCACAGAACTTCTATATATTGACACAGGGCATTCTAGAACACAAAGAAAAACAAACCAACCAACCTTGAAATTCTCACATATTAATGCTGTCACTAGTCTTTCTTGAAGAAATTTTGAGTACTGAGAAGCTATCGTGTTTCTGTGACAGAAAGGTTTCTCACTGTTTCTCATTTTCTTTCCTCCAGAACAGTAGCTTCCTGAGAGGAACCCCGCCTGCTCGCCTTACACTGTGCCCCTCACACGCAGATCAGGGAACCCCGCCTGCTCGCCTTACACTGTGCCCCTCACACACAGATAAGGGAACCCTGTCTGCTCACCCTACGATGTGCCCCTCACACGCAGATCAGGGAACTCCGTCTGCTCACCCTACGATGTGCCCCTCACACGCAGATCAGGGAACCCCGCCTGCTCGCCTTACACTGTGCCCCTCACACGCAGATCAGGGAACCCCGCCTGCTCGCCTTACACTGTGCCCCTCACACGCAGATAAGGGAACCCCGTCTGCTCACCCTACGATGTGCCCGTCACACGCAGATAAGGGAACCCCGCCTGCTCGCCTTACACTGTGCCCCTCACACGCAGATCAGGGAACCCCGTCTGCTCACCCTACGATGTGCCCCTCACACGCAGATCAGGGAACCCTGCCTACTCACCCTACGATGTGCCCCTTGCATGCACATCAGGAAGTAGGCCAAATGAAACCCAGCAAAAAATTTTTAAATGAATAAGAAAGTAATTAAGGTGAGAATGAGGCGAGGGGTGAGGTGCAGTGGCATTCCTAGGACTCTGGAACACTAACTTCAGCGGTTTCTGGCTGTGCCATGTCTATTGTTTCCTCAACAGGAGAAAGACTCCGGATCTCCCAGAGCAGGCTTGGAAAACCTCAGTAGCTCAAGTTTCAGAGAGGCTATAGGTATCATGGAAAAAAGCAAATGGAAAGAAAGGAATATTCTAAAGAATACCACCCATGAAGCTCATCATCTTCAGACTCTCCAGGAACGTCTCACAGGCTTTATGGGAAAAAGAATTCTTGGAAGGGACAAAGAAGAAATGGACCAAGCCCTGAAGGCTGTGAGGGTGGGTAGCTCCTGACACTCCTGGTTGCTGAGGGAGCTAGGAGGTTCGGAGGTTTCACAGAGGGAACCAATATAGTAGAGCTTCTTCCTCGATTGAATTGTAATTGTGGTGGGTCCTGATTTTATTATTCTTTCTTGCGAATAATACAACTGAAAAGAACTACATTTTCCCTCTCAGTCTCTCCGTTATGAAGTTCAGTTGGAATACTTTAAACAAAGACCAAATTCTAGCTATTCCTAAGTTTGGAGTAAATTTATTTAGCACAGTCTTAGTTTTAGAAAGTAGTTACTTTGGAATCTAGTTTAAAAACACATACAAGTACTATAGCCTAGTGGTAGGACTTTTGCCTAGCACGAATGAAGGCCAGGATTCGATCCTCAGCACTCAAGAAAAAGCAACCAACCACTGACTTAATCAAGTGTTTTCCAGTTACCTGAAATGTTAGGTTTCTTTTTCACTGGTGAATACACAGAGAACATCCACTGCCCCGATGATTCCCAAATCTCCACATCTTTGACAATTCCTTCCCTGGGGGGAAAAAAATGGAAGAGTAATGGATATTTCCACTTGCTTGCTAAAATTTGTTATTTATGAAGTGGAATGACTGAAAGTTTAAATTCTAGTAAATAAATATACAAACATATCTTTCTATCCCAGAAGTTCACAGAAATACAAATCACAACCTGAGTGTGGTGAGCATAGCTGTAATTCCAGCTCCTGGGAGGCTGAGGAGGATTTTGAGTCCAGTCAGGGAAACACAGCTAGCTTAAGGCTAATCTGGGCTGCACGTCGAGAACTTGTTTCCCAAACAACAAACACCTTGTATTTTGTAGTTACAAATAATCTAGAATAATTGTGTTGGCTTTCTAATTCATAGAAAGACTAATCAATATTTAAGAATTATGTGAAATATAATATTTTTTAAAGAATAAACACAATAACACAATTGTTAACTGGGAACAACAAATAGTATTACTATAAGTTATGGAGAAGCATTAAAATTTAAGAGTGGATTATAGGACTTCAGAGACAGTTTTCTTAATTTTTCTACTTTGTAATACAGGAAACAGGTCCACATACTTTAAAAATATATTTTTTAAAAATTCGTTTATTTTTAGTTTTATGTGCATTTGTGTTTTGCCTGCCATGCATATCTGTGTAAGGGTGTTGGAGCCCCTGGACAGTTGTGAGCTAACATGTGGGTGCTGGGAATTGAACCCAGGTCCTCTGGAAGAACAGCCAATCATCTCCACCTGTGAGGCACTCACCTCTTCAGTCCCCAGGCCCATGCACTTAATAGTTAATCTGAAGCAAACCTGTGGATACAACGGGCTCTAAATTAAAAGTTTCATTTCTTCTAGAATGTGGCCATTAGTAAACAGACAGGTATCAAAAAGAATGTTATTACACTTAGGATCACAATAAACAGAATTTTGCCTTCTTTATATATATATATATATACACACACAAAATTGATGCTTGCCCAATACACCTGAAAATTCATGTTCAATTTTCGGCACTTCGAAAACAAACAGCTGGGCATACACCTTTAATCCCAGCACTCTAGAGGCAGAAATCTCTGTGAGTTTTAAGCCAATCAAGGCTACACAGGGAGACCCTGTCTTAAAATCCTAAAACAGCTCCTGCTCCCCACCAAACAAACAAACAAAACTTAAAAATCCACTGTTTATGGAACTAAAAATAGGATAACTAAAATAAAAGTTTTAAAAAGAAAAAGAAGTGCTATTATCAGTAATATTCAGGATCACAGTTGTTCTGAGTCACCCAGTACTCTAAAGAATGCACAGTACAATGGCCTTGTAAGCAGGACTAACCTTTAAAGTGTGATCATATAGTTTTGCTTACTCTGATTTTCAAAATTACTCTGTTTCATAGAAAGACTAAGTGCTTCTGGAAAAACAAGCAATCGGGCAGCAACTCTCTACAAACTGTAGCTTACAGCAGGTGACTCTCTACAAACTGTAGCTTACAGCAGTTTCTTTTCATCCTTCTGCTCCTCAGAGGTAAGTGAAGAAAAAGGGTTGTGAGATGATCCAAAGCCTCTGCCGGTGGGAGCCCCAGAATCAAAAGAGCCGAATAATGGTTTGTCTTGATCTCTGCTGCCACCCCATGGTGTAGACTTGGAGAAGCTGGATGGCTGGATGACACTCGAGTATCTCTGGCTGCTGGCATTCCACCCACCACGCCTGTTACTCCCTAAAATAGTCAAGAAAATTAAAGAATCATAACATTGGTAACTGTTTCAAATCTTGAAAATCTCTATTACATTTTATCTTGTTATGTCTAGAAATCATGTAAAGACTACTATAGTGCTATTTTTCTACCATTTAAAAATGTTAATCCCTTTATGATTTATAGTTACATGTTATAACTAATCACATAATGTTCTAATTGCATTTTAAAAATGAGACCAAGGTCAGGTGTGTTGGTGTAAGACTTTAATCACAGCACTGTGAAGTTAGAGACAGGCAGACTCTGTGAGTTCTAGACCAGCCAGGGCTACATAGTGAGACCTTATCTCAAATGAACAAAACAAAAACCCAAGCAAACAAACAACAACAAAAAATGAGACCAAGGGCCAGAGAGATGGCTCAGCAGTTAAGAGCTCTGGCTGCTCTTCCATAGGACCTGGGTTCATATCCCAGCACCCACATGGCAGCTCACAACTATAATACAAGTTCTAAGGGCTCCGGCATCCACACAGATATATACATGTAGGCAAAACACCAATACATATAAAAATTAAAAAAAAAGAGATCAAGAGGATTAGAAATAGATAGAAAACCAAAGATACATTGCTGAGTTCAGCTTTGATAAGCCTATTAAACTGCTTGGCCATTGTGGAACGAATAGAAGACACTTTAAAAGTACAGCTCTTTAGTGGACGAGCCTTTGCCTATCATGTCAAGACCTGTGCTTTGGCCTAGCGCTGGGAGAATGTGTATGTTCGGGAAAAGTTATGTTTTCATTAATTTGCTTCTTCACTGGGTCATATAGAGAATGAATGAAAGAGGACAATGAATAAACTGGACAATAAAAAGGACTGTCTGTCCTTAAATAGATATTTAGAGACCATTTGCCTCAGTCTTCCCTCTGTGGACACAATACCTACGTACCTATCTTCCATATGGAGATTACAGAGCTCACTAACGGGGTAAAGTACAGGTAGATTTCTAAACTTCATGAATATAAAAAACAAGTCAAGGGAGCTGGAGAGATGGCTCAGAGGTTAAGAGCAATGACTGTTCTTCCAAAGGTCCTGAGTTCAATTCCCAGCAACCACATGGTGGCTCACAACCATCTGTAATGAGATCTGATGCCCTCTTCTGGCCTGCAGGCATACATACATACAGAACACTGTATACATAATAAATAAATCTTTTAGAAAAAGTTACAAAAATGTGTCAATAGAATGTCTTTCCAGTTTTGACATTGTTTTTAATCTTATCACTTCGTAGTTGAGGCTAGGATGAAGGTAATTTATCTTATGACTGATCAGGAAAATATGTCGTTTAAAATATGCTAAAAATGTAACGATAGTTGTAACCATATTCTAAACTACTCCATAAATCCAAAGAGAAATAGAAAATGGAAAAGACAGCTGAGTCACATTTCTGAAGTAGGAATTAAGGGCATTTTGTTTTGAAGTTCCAAATCCTTTGTGTGTGTGTGTGTGTGTGGTCACACCGCATAGAAATCAACTACTTTTTACTGCACTGGATAGCCCTAATTTTGGTTTTATAACTCCACAGCATTTTTCCTTCTTTTCATTCTAAAGTTTTGTTTTTTGACCCAGTTCTTTATCTACCGAACGTTTACTTTCAAATTACTATATTTAAAGTAGGTTTCCAGAGACATGACAACCATTACTCCCAGCAGTCCCTGAGAATACAAGAATATTTTATCAGAACTCTGAGGCCTAGTTGTTGGAGCGTTTCACTAGATCAATTGTAGATGAACGACACAATCTGTCTCCTCCACCATGCTACACAAACGACTGGATGAACCTTAGAGACGAGGAAAAAGAAGCAGCCAATAGTAACGTTAAAAACTAGGTTCCAAAACTAAGAAAATAAGTTAATCTGACTTTTAAAACCTTGTGCTGCCCGGCTTGTTTAATGCCTGGCCCCTGAATACTCTTTCCTCAAAACCTGTAAGGTTCTTAGCCCAGCGTCCCACTCTACCAACTAAAGCCCAAACTTTAAAAACCTGCGATCAAGGACAAGGCGGGGCAAAGTAGGGCAAGAGGTCAGGATGGATCCACGCCAATTCTCCCAACCGGTGGCATTCATCAACGAAGTGGCTTTAATAAAATATATTTCTAGTTTTAAAACGCAGAGTTTGGTACCAGCACCCAGGTCCACAGCCCAGTCCTAGTCTGATCAGCCGAACCGACAACGCTACAGGCGGGGAGCGTCACCTGAGGGCGGCGGCTGCTGCTGTGGTGGCGGCTGCCGGGCTCCACCCGCACTCCGGGTGCCGGGATGCTCGTTCCAGCAGCGGTCTCCGAAGCGGCACCGGCCTTGAAGGAAAAACTGACAAATGGTCATCGTAGCGCCGTCCCAGCCCGCGGTCTTCAGACCAGTAGGGAAGGCCCAGTTTCCAACAACCGAAGTCCCGTCGCCAGTGTGACGTCATCCCCCCGCGTCCAGAAGTTCTGCGGGCCGTCTCCAGGGCGGTGAGCGGCGTGGGCCTTAGCCAATGGGATTTGAGAAGAGCAGCCAAGCCCGCGCACGCGTGAAGATGTCCTGAGAAAGCAGGGTGTTGGAAAGGGCCTCGGGCGTTGGACCTGGAACCCTACCCGAACCTGGAACCCTACCCGAATCTAGCGGGTACTTGCTATAGCAGACAACCACCAAGGTTCTAGTAGGCTGTAGTTTTGCGAGGCTCAGTCGTTTATCACATTTATTTAGACGAAAAAAAAAAAAAAAAAAAAGTAAAACTGGGCTCAAAAAGAAAACGATGCAGAAGGCCAGGAACCAGGAACCAGCATGCACTGCAGGCGAAAAGCATCACAATATTTCCTTAGTTGGTACTGTCTTCCTGTACACTGAGAAATACTGTTTGTAAAATTTCACGTAAATATTGCCCTTTGAAATTTGATCAAGAAGAATGAAATTTGTCTGGAAAACTAACACACAAACATCCCACTTTAACTGATGCACAGCTTCAATAAGGGTTTTCTGAAAACACTCCATTTCTTTTCTCCTTGTGTAGCCCTGGCTGGCCTTGAACCCAGAGCCCCACCTGTTTCCCAAGTGCTAAGATCAAACACTCACACACACACAGACACACACCCACACACCTGGCATGTTCCACTTATCAACTCTGCAGTTCTCAAACAGGACCGTGTATCAGTATAAAGTAAGAACACTATATAAAAGCAAAATGAAGTGCTCTTGGGAGTGAAAATTGGATAGTGTGGACAAACTAAGAGCTGAAGACAGTTCAGGGACTCTCGAGACTCTAAGTACATCTTTAATTCACTTTACATCTTGATTAAGCAAGAGGATGAAAAGATGTTAAACAAAATTCTAGTCAGTAAGCGTAACACTTGGGATGGTTAATCTTGTCAAGTTGATTCCATTTAGAATCACCAGAGACACACATCTCTAGACTTTGAGGTGTTAGATTTTACAATTCCCATAGATACACACCGCTGGGCATGTCTGTGAGGACGCTTCCAGGAAGGTTTAACTGGAGAGAAGACACCCCAAGTTTGGACTGCACCATTCATGGACTGGGGTCACACATCGAATAAAACGGCAAATTCAAGTTGAGCATCCACTGCTGTTTCCAAACTGCAAATGCAATGTGACCAGCTGCCTCATGTTCCTGCCGAACTCCCTTCCAGGCCCTGAGGGACTGAACCCTTACATTGTGAGTCAGAATTGACCCACTTCCCGATGCTGAACTCCCTCCCAGGCCCTGATGGACTGAACCCTTACATTGTGAGTCAGAATCAACCCACTTCCTGATGTTGCTTTTCCCACGTTTTGTCACAGTAATAGGAAGAGTATGAACATATCCTACACAGCTCTCCATGTAGGTGTGAACAAGGCTGGTCTCAGAAGCCAGTCATCCTCCTGCCTCAGCCTACCAAGGTGTGAACTATCACACCTGCTTCAGATTACTTTTTATCTACCCACCATGCAACACAGAAATTAGTTTAAAAAAGAAGAAAATATAGGAAGAGGTAAACATTAAAAATCTTTGGAGGAAACTTAAGGTTTTCAAAAGGATCAATCAAGTGTTAAATGCTACAACCCATAAAATTGCCCATAATATTACCAATGGACTGAGATTTAGGGGGAACTGGCTTGGTGTCCTATTGGATGGAGTAAATTGGATTTTCTTAAGTCTTTGACATAGGTTAAGATTATCAGTCTTAAAACGTTTTTCCACTAAATGTCTCCTCTCCTTTGGTGAACACAGTGAGTGTTTCCCATGCACACAATGTGGAAAGAGCACAGGCTTGGCTGAGCACCTGTCTAAATGCACATATTACTTGGATATGGGTATATTAAAGTAGTTAATGGCTCAAAAGTTTTCATGATATTATGTCAAGTTTTAAAAACTAGACCACAAAGCCATAATTCCTGTTTACAGTATGTAACAATTTTTGGTTACTAAACATTCATAATCAAATTGTGATTTTTCAAAATGTAATCATGTATTGTCAAAATAGGCCACTTCCAAGGACAGAACACCAACAAACCCAGCATCTACTGAGATGAAAGCAGAGCACATTACAGGAAAGAAACTTTTTGAAAAAAAGTAACGAAATATAACTTTTATACGAAGTAATTTGTACACAACGTAATTTTGAATCCAGTTTACCGTTATCCTGGCTTTGAGAATTGTGTATAACAGTTCTTGGGGGGACACATTCTTACTAGGATCATGGTATAGACTACTAGAGGTAAAGCAGCTTTATTGAAAGCTATATCAAACTTGATATGTCTTCTAGGTAGTTCACACAGCCTAAAAAGAACAGCTAGTATATTTAAAATATTTTAAATTGTGCTGCACATTCTACATGGGTGGTTCCTCTATTAGTATAACCACAATGTAGCATAAATATTTTGTCACCAGAAAATTTAGCCACATTAAAAATTTATGTTTACCATGTATGTACTAATGTGCTTCACTGTGTATGCTTAGTACTTGTGGAGGCTAGAAAGAAGGCATCAGATCCCCTGGAAGTAGAGTTGTCCATGGTTGTGGGCCTCTGAGTGGATGCAAAGGACCATACCTGGGTCCTTCTGCAAGAGCATCAAGTGCCATCTCTCCAGCTCCAACTAGCCACATTTTTAAATGAAGTGCAAAGTTAAAAATCATACATAAAAATCTGGAAGTGGAGGTTGCCCCAGGTTGGAGTTCCTAAGGGTGTACTGGGTTAAAGAGTGCTCCTCACAAAATTTATGTCTACCTAGAACTACAGAATGTGTTTTCACTTGGAAACAGAATCTTTGCAGATGCAAGTAGTTTAAGATAAAGTACCATTTGATATGTCAGCGCACACCCTTAGTCCCAGCAGCTGGCAAGCAGAGACAGGTGGGTATCTTGATTTCAGGGCAGGTAGGGATGGCACAAAGGTTAAGGGCACTAGCTGCTTTTTCTAGAGAACCTGGGTTCAATCCCCAGAATCCACATGGTAGCTCACGACTGTCTAAAACTCCAGTTTCAGGGGATTTGACCCCTTTTCTGACCTCTGAGGCCACCAGGCACGCACATACAGACAGACAAAACATTCATACACCTAAGTAAAAAAAACCAATAGAGCCCAAATGATTGCTGTGTTTATAAAAGAACTATATGAAGAGAAGAAAAACAGCCAGGAGAAGACCAAGGTAGAAGACAGTGCGATGCAGTTACAGGTTAAGAAATAAATGCCAAGGACTGCTGGCAACCAGCAGCAGAGAGGAGAGGGCATGGTGGTTTTGCCCAATCCCCCAAAAGCCAGATTTGGGATATGTGGCCTCCTAAATGGTGAGAATACATTTGTTTTAATCCATTAAATATGTGGTAGTTTGCAAAAGTCTAGAAAGCTAACAGAGTGATTACTAATACGTATAGTGTTTCTTTTGGATGGGTAATGAAAATATTCTAAAAATTTGAGTATTGCACATACTGAATATAGTAGAAGCCACTAAAATGGTACAGTTTAAATGGGTGAATTATATGCCTATGGATTACATCTCAATAGCTGTCCATACATCAAAACTCAACAGATAAATCTGTCATTTTTCGAATTCATTTTTAATTTTAACATTTTAGTCCATTATAACCTCCATATAGAGAAAAATTAAAAATGAAAACACTTTCACAAATTTAAAAAATTATTGAACATACTTAGAATGAATGAAGAGTAAATCTATTTTAAGTTAAAAATATTTAATATCAGATAAAAACATTAATGATTGACAGTTTTACATGGCACATTTCATACATAGTCAAAGGGTAAAACACTGGGGAAAATTTAATAAGTGGTTTGGCAATTTGTTGTTCACATAAAAGCAATGAAGAGTGTGTCATATTGAACACCAATTATTACAAACTTTTAGAGAAAACGCAGTTATCTCTGACATGTTTGCTAGGAGAAAACAATATCTTTTAATCTACACGATACTTGGCTACAGTTTTCAATGCTTTTCTAGTGATCTAGACATTCTTCAGACAGCTTTTCTTCTGTTGGCTAACCACTTATTCTGATTGGCTCTCACAGTAAGGACTGAGGGTACAGAGCACTTTTTACATTGCTGAGTAAACTATAAATTAATGATGAGTACTAAGCTTAATAGTTTACATGAAAATATGGAATATTTCATTTAATTGGACTGAATATATTCACAAATTGGGTATGGTGTTAAATCCCCAAATCTGTAAAGTTTTATGAGAAAATGTCTATGCTTTGAGCTACTCTTGCTTACTTTAAAATGGAATAGTTTGGCACTAAATAAAATAAATGAAGACAAGCAAAATACATAGTACTAGATACAGTTACTCTATCAGAGTTTACCATCTTGAGTTACAATCCATACTACTACTAAGTTCTTGACCAAACAGAAACAAACAGACCTAACTACACAGTACTTACACAATATGAAAATAGAATCTAAAGCTAAGCTGGGCTACTTCTCTGATGAGCATACCCCTCTCTGCCAGACTCAGTTATATATTTGAAATTCATATTTTCAAGAAATGCTTAAACTTTCCAAGTTTTCTGGCTGATAGGTTCTTGATTACATGGCCAGCTAAAGTATGGTCTTTGAATTAAGTAAAGAGATCCAGATAAAATAAACTATTATTTTATTGGATCTTACTTATCAAAATACCAGACCAGAACTTCATAAGCAAATTACTGGAACAAACCACGGATGGCCCGATTTGAGTCTCAGATGAGCTGGGGGCCCAACTCATCATTCATGTTTCAAGGGTCTCTTCATTTGCTCCACAAGTGTCAACAACACAAATCAGACAACTTGTGACTGGGAAAGCACGGACTTTGGAGTTGGCAATCCATTTGTCTGTTTCAGTGTTGTACTCAAGGATGTGTCCTAATCTACCCACGCCTTGAAACCCTGCCAGCACATAGATGATAGAGCCGACTGCTGCACACTTCACTGTCACGCCTCTCCATGGCATCGGCGACACCATCTTCCATTCATTCAGTTTAATATCGTAATATTCCACATTGTCCAGACCACCTTCAAAAGAACAAAATATGAGAACTGTATCAGTGATTCTTGGATCTCTTCATAGTTTTTAAAATTTTACATTGTATTTTAAAAATAAAATTGTTAAACATATAGAAAGCATATAAGAGCTTTACAATAATTATCCACATATCCACTACCTAAATATGTATTCTTTTTTTTACATAACGTGGATATTTTACTAAATATGTATTCTTAAACATAAAAAACTGATAATGTTTCAGTAAAGGTTAAAAAAATTTCCTACAAATGTTCTATTCTGGAAAAAAAAGTACCAGTGATTTACTTTCTCATTTACTTTAATTATAACTTATTTCAAATGTTCTTTCTATCTTTTTAGCAATTTATGGAGAGTACCAGTGGGCAAGAGAAAAGAAGTTATTTCTTTGTTTTACTTAACATGTAGATAAGCTGATAAAGTGAGGTGCTATCTCTAGATTCAGTTCACATTTCTCAGTATTTAATTATTTAAAGAAAATGAAAAGGTCAGACAGGAAAGAGTAAGGGTACTTTCATGCAGTGTTTAACATGTTGGAAAGCTGGTAAAGACTGACTTTAAACAGTCATACTCCTCGGCTGCTCAGTACTGCTGGGGCAGCTGTAAGGCATCCCCATTGGTATCTTGGAAAGACACAATCACTGCTTGACATTTCACGACATATGTTAATGTTAAGACATAGTTCTGGATGGCAAAGGATTCAATTTTAAGACATGCTCCAGTAATTTAAGAATTTAAGCAAATCCAGGTGAGTTGAAGAGTAAGTTAACATCATATACCTAAACCATTCTGGCCACCCACAGCAAATATCTTGTCCTTTACAAACACCAGTCCATGATTCTTCCTGGGCTCAATCATTGAACACAGCTCAGTCCATCTGGGGGAAAAAAGTTTTTAGTGTGCTTATTGACAAGAAGTAAAACAGCTCTAATGGGACAGGCCTGTTATCCTAAACAAATGCTCATTGACTACCATGTTTCATACAAGTATATACCTACGGAGCCTGAAGGCTAGAAAACACTCAAGTGGTTTTGAATAACGTTTTTATGGGGGGGGGCAGTCTTGACAGTTTAGTAATGTACATGTAATGGGCTCACTTTACTTTCCAGTTTTCAACCTGAAGGTTCAGCATTTAGTTTTTCTTTTTAGATTTATTATTTATTTTATCTGTGTTTTGCCTGCACGTATGTCTGTGCACCACATTTGTGCCTAGTGACCAAGGTCAGCAAAGGGCATTGGATCCCTTAGACCTGGAGAATGGCTGTGAGCCATTGTGGTGGTGGTAGCTGGGAACTGAACCCAGGTCCTCTGGAAGAATACTCTGTGTTCCTAGACACCAAGCCATCTTTCCAAACTCAGATAACATTTTATTTATGAAAATTAAAGAGTATCAAACAGAATGTTAACAGAATAAACATTTAAAACAAAATCCAATATAATAAAGAGATGCTAAATCTTTAAAGTTTTTACATATTTTCAAAACTGAATATTCAGCTAGTTAAAAAAAACGAGATTACAGATTTCTTTTTCTTTGAATTTATTTTCAAAACTTGTGTCTGGGTAGGGCCTGTGTGCATGGAAATGCAGAGGCCAGGGCTGTCTTCCTTTACAGTTCTTTGCCTTATCTGTCTTGAAAGAGGGTCTCTCTCACTGGTCAGTTGGTCAGTCAGTTCTTGGGATGTAGCTGTGTGGTAGTTTGAAAGAAAATAGTTCCCCAAAGGGAGTGGCACTACTAGGATATGTGACCTTGTGGAGTAGGTGTGTGTGGTCTTGGAGAAAGTGTGTCACTATGGAGGTAAGCTTTGAGGTATCATAGATGCTCAAGATACCATCCATATATGCTCAAGATTCCTGTTGCCTGCAAGATATAGGACTGTCAGCCACTTCTCCAGCACCATGTCTGCCTGCATGCCACCATGCTGCCAATCATGACAATGAACTGAACCTCTGAACTGTAAGCCAGCTCCGATGAAATGTTTCTAAGAGTTGCCATATTCCTAGCATCTCTTCACAGCAATAGAATCCCTAACTAAGACACATTTTATAAATGTCGTTTTTTTTTTTTAATTGAAAGCAACAGCACAAAGAGACCACAGTTTCCCAATTAGAGTACTATAACGTATTTTGAGCATAGGATTTATAGGAGGTAAATAGAAGATTGTAAATGGGGAGGACACTCCCTGAGTGTGGTTTAGGACAAAGTGGAATGGATAAATAGCTCAACAGGTGGATGAAGGAACAAGAACATAGGAACCCAGCATGGTCTGGGACAAGTACAGGTTTGAAAAGCATTGGACTGCAATTCATTTGAGCCCAAGAGATTTATTTAGTAAAAAGTAAATTTCAAGACTGCTGTGGGACAATGATCTTGTAGTCTGTAAAGATTTATCAGTTGTATTGCTTTAATAAAACGCTGATTGGCCAGTAACCAAGCAGGAAGTAGAGGCGGGGTGACAAGAACCGAAGAATTCTGGGAAGAGGAAAGGCTGAATCTGCAGTTGTCACCCAGACACAAAGGAAGCAAGATGTGACTGCCTCGCTGATAAAAGGTACCAAGCCATGTGGCTAATATAGACAAGAATTATGGGCTAATTTAAGATGTAAGAGTTAATAAGAAGCTTGAGCTAATAGGCCAACCCATTTATAATTAATGTAGGCCTCTGTGTGTTTCTTTGGAACTGAATGACTGTGGGACCAGGTGGGACAGAAACCTCTGTCAACACAAGACCAGTGGCTTTTTGGTGCTAACTCTTGGTGATGAGTTGAATAAAAAAAATGAGAATGAAAAACTGCAACTACACTTTTATTTGGGAAAAGGTTATTGTGTTTCTTTAAAAATAGAAAGCACAAACAGATCAATATAATTTTATAATGAAAACTTTTCCTCTTGTTTTTTTTCTTCTTCAGACAGGGACTCTTGTTTTCCCCCAGGCAGGCCTCAAACTCATGGACATTCTCCTGCCTCAGTTTTCTCAGTCCTAGGAGTATAGGTATGTACTACCACACCCAGCTCAGCATTTTGCCTTTCAAGTAGGTTACTTGTTTCCCACATGATTCAATATTAATTTTATTAACAAACACTAATTCAGATGCACTTTGGGAGATATGAACCCCAAGACACACCTAGGACAATAATTAATGCCAAGAACCAATTTGTAATATTGCTCTTTAAGGACAAAACTATTTAATTCTAAGCTTTCTTTCCTTCTCCCCTACATTTATGAGTTTGATGGACCAATCAGTTGTATCTTATTCATACTTACTTAACAAGCAGGTTCAGAAAGAGAGGGGCTCCCATGTGTGACAAGGTCAAGTTATTTCCTAAGATCTCAGGCTATTCAAGTGCATGTATATTCATTCTTTCTGTTGGGTTCCTTTACTTTTTTGCCATCTTCACTCAGTGGGCTTATGGAATATAATATAACACTGACAGAATCATTTAAAATAGATACATACGTTTCTGTGGCAGGATCATATACTTCACAGGAACTAAGCACTCTCCCAGAAACATTGTTCCCTAAGCTTCCACCACAAACATAGATAAGGCCATTGGCCTCCACCATTCCATGGCTGCAGCGCTGAGTGAGCATGCTGGGCTTCGTGTGCCAGCTTTCAGTTCTTGTATCATAGCACTCAAATAAATACAGAGCTGAGTTTCCTGTAAAGAAAAATACTCAAATTAAGAGGCTGAGGATTGTGAATATGAGGCAAGCCTGGGGTATGGAGGGGTCATGTTTCAACACCCTCCCTGGAAAAGTTATACTTGGCTTGGTGTGGGTTTGCAGTGAAATGACTATAGAGCTAAATGAAGAGAGGGAAGAATTTAGGTATGTAGAGATCATTTTTCTACTTTCCATAATAACTTAAGAAAAAGCTCAGATATTGTATGGGCCTTGGAAAACATTAAAACAAAAGAATCTGTTTTATTAGTTTTTATTGGACACATTTATTAGTATTTAAATTTTAGGAAAAGAACACAAGAGCCACTATACAGTCTTCAAAGTCAGTTGTGCATGATAAGAACTAACTAAGTTCCAAATGTAAGGTTTTTTGTTTAATTAATAAGTGGTGGCACACACGTTTAATCCCAGCACTTAGGAGGCAGAGGCAGGTGGATCTCTGTGAGTACGGAGCCAGCCTGGTCTACATAAATCTAAACCTTAAAATACAAAATGACTATATGACAATATTCTAAGACTTACTTAGTATTCTATAACTGCCTGGCCCATTAATAAAACTATATGCAGATGAGTCCTGAAATCATCCTGGTCCCTACTTTTAAGTACAACATTAAGGTATCAATGTGTATTTCTGTCTGGTATTTTAAATATTAAATATATTAAAAATGGGTATTTTAAGAGCAAAACATACATTCACTATGCTTTACAACTTACAAATTTACAAATTGTAGAAGCTCAGTAAGAATTTTGTAAATAATCTCATTAAAGAATAAGTGCTAATAAAAATAAAAAAGACCTTGGAACTTTATTTTTTCTTTTTGGAACAGGATCCTACTATGTAACCTTGGATGTCCTGGATCTTGATATGTAGGCCAGGCTGTCTCAGGTTCACAGAAATAGCCTGTCTTTGCCTCAGTGCTGGGATTAAAGGTGTATAGCAGTAGTAGGTAAAACTTAGAATAAAAAACCAAAAATAAAAAAATTTACAACAGGTAAGTATGCTAACCCAAAGTAAAACATTTTTGAGATATATATATATATATATATATATATATATATATATATATATATACACAAAGTCACCAAAGAAACAGAGAGCCTTTTAAAATCCACACTTTAGGCTTACTTGGTCTTCCTAGTTTTCTTCAGAAGTTCACTATGTAAGTAATTACTTGAAAAAGGAAAAGCATAAGAAATCTAAAATTATATGCTATTCTATAAAATCTATAATCCTAGGTTGTACCTACAATATTCATTTAGAAAAATACCCTAAAATATTATCAATTAGACAAGTATTTATACTTATACCTATACCCTACTGTGATCCATTAACACAAAGATTTAAAGCAGGTCCTGGGGATGTAACTTCGTTGGTAGACTACTGGCCTACTAGCCACAAAATCCTAGGTTTGACTCTGCACTGCATACTAGAGGGCATGGCGGCACAGCTTGTAATCCCAGCACTTGGGAGATGGAGTTGGAAGATCAGAAGTTAAGATCATCCACAGCTACACAGTAAGTGAGAACGCAGCCTGGGTACAGGAGACCCAATCTCCAAACCAACCAACCAAATCCTCACACATTTTTCTTTCTTTCTCTTTCTCTCTTTCTTTCTTCCTTCCTTCCTTCCTTTCTCTCTCTCTCTCTCTCTCTCTCTCTCTCTCTTCTTTCTCTTTCTTTCTCTCTCTCCCTCTCCCCCCCCTCCCTCTCTCCCTCCCTTTCTTTTTTTTTTTAAAGCAAATGAATATAATTATTCTTGAGCTGGGGAGATAGGGGTTCATAATGTGACCCCAGCACTCAGAAGATGGAGGCAGGCAGAGGATGAGTTCAAGACCACCTTAGGCGATGAAGTAAGAGACTAACTCAAAAAATAGAAAGAAGAAAAAAAGAACATTCATTCTTAAGATACAAAGAAAACAAAGATAATACAGATTACAAGTAACATGTTCTTACTGGAACAGTGATTAAGTCAAACTCTGAAACCTTCAAAGGAAGTAAATTACCTACCCCAAAACAGGTAATCCATAATTTTTTAAGATATTGTCAACTAGCATTTCATCGCAATAAAATGAGGGCTATTTACCTAGAAAGATGGCACTATATTTTTTGTTATTTTTAATTATGTGTATGTATGTCTATGAATAGCATGCAGGTGCCTACAGAGGCCAAAATTATTGGATGCCCTTCAGAGCTGGAGTTACAAGTGGTTGTAAGCCTATCTGATGTGGCTACCAGGAACTGGACTCAGGTCCTCTGGAATACCAGTATGTACCTTTAATTACTGAGCCATCTCTCTAGCCCCAGAATGCTGGCACTCTTGCCAATGAATGTGAAGGATTAAGGTAAATTTACAAGGGAATAAGCTCTACAATGTTAGGAGACATTAAATTACCAAAGTATCTGGACAAATCTTCCTAATTTTTGGAAAATATGAATGCCAAGATACTTGGATTAAAATACTTCTATTAAAGATATCAACAGGGTCTTACCTACTTCTGAACCTCCAGATGTATAAATTTTGCCTTCTGCAGCACAGGCAGCAAGGCTGTCTCGAGGTGTTGGAGGGCCCAGTTTGGAATACCAGCTATCCTTTACAACATTGTAGCAATCCATTCGCTTTATGGGGAAAAGCTGAGAACCACCCAAAATGTATACTACATTGTCCCAAAACACACAAGCTGCATCTCTTCGTTTTTCAAAGGGGCAGCGTATGTCTGTCCAGCCGTAATCCTGAAACAAGACAGAACAGGAAGCTTTCAGAAATGGAAACCGGAAACGACAAGACACAGATAAAGAAAGATAATACAAAGATCATGTGTGTGTTTACTTATTAGACTGCACATTAAAATGTTTAGGCTTAGACTATCATCAGTTTAAACTGAATGAGTTGAAGACTAGATAGTTATAGTTGTTTACCAGACGCAGAAAAGAAGCTCACTAAAGAGGTGTAAAGTATATAAGGTTGAGAGGTATCAAAAGACAGCTTTGGACAGTAATACAAGTTATAATAGAAAGTAAATTAGGTACAAGACTTTGGACTCACCAAGATAGGATAGATAATGGAGTATTTTATCTGAATTTGTCAAATGCAAATGACTAGACATTGTTGATGTACTTATTGCCTGTATATATTATATATAGTTACTGTACTTAATGTATATAGGTTTTCTTATATTAGTTATAGTCTTTTTTATTTTAGACAAAAGGGGAAATGTGGTTTTTTTGTGTTTTAATAAATAATCTTGCCTGAAGATTAGAGTGCAGAGTTAAGCCACTAGAGCCAGGAGTGGTGGCACACACCTTTAATCCCAGAACTGAAGGCCACCCTGGGCTACGTGAGATTGAATCTCTCTAAAAAGAGAAATAGAACTCATACAAAGTGATCCATGCACTTGGGATCCCATGTCTTTAATCCCAGCACCAGGGAGGTAGAAATGGGAGTGATATGGCTGGGAGGAGAAAGGAATATAAGGAGAAGGAGACAAGAGCTCATTGGAGTCTGAGGTTTGGTGGAGACACAGTGCAGTCTAGGTAGCCTGAGGATTGTCCTTTGGTCTGAGCATTGGTAGAGGTATACGGTCTCTCTAGAGGCTTACTGCTCTGCTTCTCTGATCTTCAGCTTTAATCCCTATATCTGATTCTGGGTTTTGATTAGTTAAGACCAACTAGAATTTGTGCTACAAAGCCATGCTTTTCACTTTGTTTTGTGTTATCCAAGGATGTGTCTACCCACCTACCATGTATGTGCATAGGTAATGTCGACAAAGGTATAATATACTGACATTTGTTCCTGCTGCTTTCTAAAATAATTTAAAATTATCAGGATCAGGCAAGAATTAAAACAATTCCCAATCTCACTGAGCAAAGCACTGCATATAAATGTTACTGCTGAGGTCCCTATAAGAATATCAAACTGATATTTATATCTTGCTAGCATCTGTTGTGTCAAATGTTCATTAGATTAGAACATATCCTAAGAATAGAAGGGCTGATATCTTAGGAAAGAAAGTGCATTTGCAGGGACTTTAAACTCTTAATGATAAACGTTTTTCAATAAGGAAAACAGAGCATTAGTTACTCAGGTTTTTAACCTTAAGTCAGGATCTTTGTCTCCTTGGGTTACTGGGTGGCATACCTACTGGCAGGCAAACAACTATAAGCTAAGTATGACATTTTTGATGTGGGATTCCCCTCTGTATGCTGTGAATATGTTTTATTACCATTGGTTAATAAAGAAGCTGCTTTGGGCCTAGGACAGGGCAGAATAAAGCCAGGCAGGAAATCCGAAGAGATATAGAAAGTAGGTGGAGTCGAAGAGACACCATGTAGCTACTGAAAGTGACAGACGCTGGAACTTCACCCAGTTGTGGCGATACACAGAATAATAGAAATGGGTTAATTTAAGATGTAAGAGTTAATTAATAAGAAGCCTAAGCTAATAGCCCAAGCAGTGTTTTTAATTAATATAGTTCCTGTGTGACTACTTTGAGTTTGGGCAGCTGGGAAACGAACAAGCAGTCTCTGTCTACACATTTTGAAGCTTTAGTCTTATCCAATGGACACAGAAAGCCTAGGGATAAATACTTTTACATATTTATTAGATAAAACTGTATACTACAGAACAAAGTAATTACCATATATTCTATAGGGAGCAATTCTTTAAAGGCAATCTAAATGATTCTCATATATTGTACAAATCCACTAAGCAGAGAAATACAACTTAACTACATTAACTCAGTTAATCTTAGGTCTCACCATGACTATTCACACAATTTACTGAACACTATATGGGAAATTCTCTGTAATTTTAAAAGATACCGGTTACTTTATCCTTCTATGACCTTCACTTAAATTTAGGCTGAAAAGACTAGTCATTTATTCTTTTAAATGATCTCCAACACCTTTTATTTTTGAAATTAAAATAACTGCCCAGGGCCTGGGGAGATTGGCTTAGCAGTTAAGAGCATATACCGCTCTTGCAAAGGACCCAGGTTAGTTTCCCAGCACCAATGTTGGGTGGCTCACAGCTGCTTTGTACTTCAGGCTCCAGGGGAATCTGTGATGACTATTCTTGGTTGTCAACTTGACCACATTTGGAATTAACTAAAACCCAAGTAGCTAGAGATACCTGTGAGGAAGTTTTCTTTTTGGCTTTTTAAAGACAGGGTTCTCTGTGCCAACAGTCCTGGTTGTCTTGAAACTCGCTTTGTAGACCAGGCTGGCCTTGAACTCACTGAAATACATCTGCCTGCCTCTGCTTCCCAAGTGTTGGAATTAAAGGCATGTGCCACCACAGTTCAGCTGAGGAATTTTTCTTAAATAATTTGAAGTGGGAAGACTCACTTTTAATCCAGATCTTTTGAGGTTGGAAGATCTACCTTTTATCTGGGCTACACCTTCTCCTGGCATTGTGTAGGAGTTCCTTCTGTTTCTGTGTTGCTTTCATTGGTTAATAAATAAATAAACTGCCTTGGCTTAGTTGATAGGGCAGAACTTAGGTAGGCGGAGAAAATAGAACTGAATGCCGGGAGGAAGAAGGGCAGAGAGAGAGAAGCCATGGATCATCTGCCTAAGATGGACGCTGGTTAGAATCTCTGGTAAGCTACTGCCACGTGGCGATACACAGATTAATGGAGATGGGCTAAATCAAGATGTAAGAGTTAGCCAATAAAAGTTAGAGCTAATGGGCAAGGCAGTTTTTAAATTAATACAGTTTCTCTGTGGTTATTTCAGGTGTAAGCTAGCTGGGTGGCCAGGACAAACAAGGGGCCGCACTCCTTGCAACACTGGCAGACTATGTAACGGACATGGACCAAGGAAACTTGCCCTCTTTGCTTGCTCTTGCTGGGTAATTTGTTCCTTCACTGGGAGTAGAGCCCACTTCAGGATTCTGGTGTATTTTGAAGACCAACTGAGATATTCAGTGTTGGGGAAATATTATTTTAAGATGTGTTGCTTTTGTTTAAACTGCATTTGTTTAACTCTGTGAAGCTGTGATTCTTTGCTTGTCTAAAACACCTGATGGGCTAACAAAGAGCTGAACAGCCAATAGTGAGGCAGGAGCAAGGACAAGCAGGGACTGCAGACAATATAAATAGGAGGAGCAATGAAGGAACAAGAACAGGAGGACACCAGGGGCCAGCCATCCAGCTATCCAGCCAGCCATGGAGTAAGAGTGAAAGTAAGATACACAGAAGAAAAGAAAAAGCCTAAGATGGACAGGATAATTTAAAATTAAGAAAAGTAGACTAGAAATAAGACCAGCTAAGGCCAGACGTTTATAACTAAGAATAAGCCTCCATGTGTGATTTATTTGGGAGCTAAATGGTGTCCCTCCCAAAGCCAAAAGAGTAAAACATGCAACAATTTGGCATCATGGGCTTAACAATTACTGGATTCTTGTACCTTCCATTGGTAAACAGTAGTTGTTGGACTAGCTGAACTCCAGCTTGTAAGCCGTTCTAGTAAAACTTATCCCCTACTCTCAGTTCTGTGTCTCCAGAGCAGTGTTCTTAACCTGTGGGTTATGACCCCTTTGGGAATTGAACAACCCTTCCATAGGGATCACTTAAGACCACTGGAAAATTATATAATGTAATATATTTATAATATAATCTGTAACAGTAGCAAAACCACAGTTATGAAGAAGCAACAAAAATAATTTTATGGCTGGGGGTGACCACAACATGAGGAACTGAATATTAAAGGGTTGCAGAATTAGGAAAGTTGAGAACCATTGCTCTAGAGACCCTGACTAACACAGATTTTGGTATCAGGAGTGAGGTAACCCTAATACAGTATCTGACACCCTCTTTTGACCTTCACGGCTAGACTCATGTGAGCCTTACTCACAGCCACACATAAGCTCATACTCCTAATTAAAAAATAAATCTTAACATGTGTCCCAGGGTCTTCCTACATTCCAAATTTAAGAATGAAAATAACTTTAGGGGTAGCAAGGTAATTCAGAGAGTAGAGATGCTTGTCAAAGTTGAAGACCTGAGTTCAATCCTGGAGACCTATAATTTATGCTATTTCTTAAAAATCTTCCAAGTTTTCTTAGTTTTGAATCAAGACCTTGCTATGTTGTAGAGTCACATCTCAAACTCTTTGTCTCAAGTGGGACTAGAGGCACATAACACCATGCCCAATTCTTGTTCTCTTTAACATATTTAATGATAGTTAATCTTAAACTCAATTGTTATTGTATATGTCAGACACTATGTTTAGTAACCATTAGCTACATAAAATATTGTAATGGTTACCATCTTTTAAGAAGTTAACCAAAATGTCCTTTGTAAACATTTCTACTAAGAATACAAATTACTCATGTTAGCTACTATTTAGTGCCTTACAATTCAGTCATTTAAAAGATCTGTTTGAAGCCTGGTGGTGGTGGTTCACCTTTGATTCTAGCACTTGGGAGTCAGAGGCAAGCAAGTATCTTTGAGTTCAAGACCAGCCTGGCCTATTGAGTGAATTCCAGTAAAGTCAAGGCTACACAGAGAAACCCGTCTTGGGAAAACCAACAACAAAACCAAACCAAAACTTTAAATCAGTTAAGTTTTACTGAATATGCCACTGCAAATATGTGCTTAGGTGTTGAGAAAATAGGAAGCTAGGGCTAGAGAAATGGCTCAGTGGTTAAGAGCTCTGGCTGCTCTTCCAGAGGTCCACAGTTTAATTTCCAGCACCCATACGGCAGCTCACACCTGTCTGTAACTCCAGTTTCAGGGAACACAACACCCATGGCAAATCACCAATGCATAAATAAATAAATAAATAAATAAATAAATAAATAAATAAATATTAAACAAATAAACAAATATTTAAAAAAGAAAATAGGAGAACTGGAAAGGTATGAAGGGCAGGATGTAAGTTTTCACACACTACCATGCCACCATATATGTATACACACTGAAACTGGATGTCCTTTCTTCCTTGGTCCTACTCAGCTTTTCTTGCCACAGACTATAATTCTTTTTAATAATTTATTTAAATTTATGTGTGTGAAGGTGTCAGATCCCCTGGCCCTGGAGTTACAGACAGCTGTGAGCTGCCATGTGGGTGCTGAGAATTGAACCCAGGTCCTCTGGACCATCTCTCCAGGCCCAGACATAATTTTTCAAGAACAAAAGTCCTTTCCTTCAGTAGGCTTCACTGAGTCCCTTCTATGAATCCTGCCCATGTAGAGTCCAGATGGAGAATTGAGCCCTCTCATCCCCACTCCCCTACAGCCCATAAAGGCTCCACACACAGATTCCATTCTTCTTACTTACAGCCTTTACCATACACCTGAAACTATTTTGACTTTCTCCAAATCTTTGCATGATCTGCCAATTTACCATGTTATCTGTGACAGACAATGAATTTGTATCCTAGTTTTGTCAAGTGGACACAGTCTTGAGGAATTACTCAGATCAGATTAGGCTTGTCTATGACGCACTGTCCTGATCATGATTTGATCTAAGAGGGCTGGCCCAACCTACTGTGGGTGTCATTTCCTTTCCTCACTGATAGACTAATCTGTAAGCAGAAATAAATACTTTCCTTCCTTAAATTGTTCTATCTTACCACAACAACAGAAAGGAAACTAGACCATCAGGCCAGTCATATTTTCACTAAAAAGCTTCTGAAAGGTGCAGTTATCACACAACACAAAGCACCATATTTCTGAAGGTAAGGATTTTAGGTGCTGGACAAAGGTGGGTGGGTGATGAGGTAAAGTCCATGACACTACAATCACTGTGTTAGGAAGATAACTAGAAAGAAACAGGAGGACCGTCAAGATGGCTCAGCTGGTTAAGGTGCTTGTTGCTGAGTCTAATGACCTGAATTTAATCCTTGGCTAAACTCACATGATGAGTTTATGTGAGTTCATGCTGGAACACACATAATGGAAAGATAGAACTAAATCTCGTAAGTTGTTCTCTGATCTCCACATGCACACATGGCATTTTCATGATCCTACCCCACCTCTCAAACATAAAGAGACTGAAACTAACATACTTAATTTTGTAAGGTCTTTAAGGAAGGCCGAGCGCTCAACAGAGAATCTGTTCAGTGTGTTCTCCACATGAAGATGAAAGTAATGTGTCTGTCTACTGAAAAGATTCAGGCAGAACCTCTACTGTGAATGAGCTAAAGAGAACAATAGCTTCATACTGTTAGCTGAAGAAGCTCACGGGTGCCCATGATGATTCCTGTCACATTCCAGCAATGTCAGCTGCTGGGATCATAGCACTGTCTCTTGAGACACTGCGAATCCCTGATTGGCCTGAAACTCAGATCTACCTACCTTTGCCTCTGACTCCAGAGTCCTGGGATGAAAGGTGCACCACCCTGCCTAGCTCAAAAGTCTCAGTTTTAAAAAGGCAATGCCACTTTATTTTAAGGTCTACTCTCTAGCTTTTATACATGTTCTTTCAAAATCATACACAAGATATAACTGTCAAATTTCACTCTCACCATAGGGTAGAACTGTCTCCTTAGCCTTCAGAGAGAAGGTGGCTATCATACTATGAGATAAAAGTAAGCAGTATTTCTAATGAAAAAATGTGCTCTGGGTTGAAGATAAATTTTTTTGAGGGGGATGGGAGTGAGTTTATATTTAGATGCTACCACATAAAACCAAGTAATAAAATTCCCCAGGGAAATGTCATAAAATGTTATATTTGTTCATTCTTCCTCATACACTCATATCCTTCCTCACAACAGACCACATACTGACTTCATACTTAGTTTGAGTGAGAAAATGCACAAAGAGATTGTAATTCCAGTACTCGGGAAGGTGAGGCAGCAGGATCACTGAGTTCAAGGTCAGTTTTGGTCTATACAGTTTGCGGAGAGGGAAGGCTCAGAACAAACCTTTGAATCCCATATGACAAATGATACATTTTCTACCTTTATAATATTTGAGCTGGGTTTACCATTTGTTTGTTTTCTTGCCAGAGAAAATGCTAGATCCCTTCTTCTCTATGGTATAGTCTCCTTTTCCTTCAGTACATCAAAGTGGTTAAGTGAAGATCTTCACAGAGTTCTAGGCCCTTAACCCATCCTTTTATTAGGAATCCAAATAAAAATTGGTCAATTAAGTCAACTTTTATTTAGGCATCAGTACCATCACACATTGCCATGCTACAGTTAAACACACAAAACACATAGTTCTTTCAGCAATCACTAAGCACTTGAAAGTTGAAAACTAGGTACAAGATGGGAAAAGGGAGAAGTGTTTTTACAATTTTTGCTATCACCTTTTTATCATCAATTGATACAAGCATTTGCCTTCTGACACCAGTAATACCCAAGGAATATCAAAGAGGCTATCAGGGAGCTGACAGATATCTCAATTAACAAGCACTGTTTAAAAGTTGTCCTCTTTGAAGGAGATCAGTTCCCTGAAACTGATCATCTCTTTTGGCTTGTACAAGAGCCACACAAATGATTCCCATTAATGAGTGAGAACCATTTCTAAACATATTAAGTTAAAGAATTTTAAAGTAAACCACCTCCTCTTTGTTACTTGACTAATGATATAATTAGTCTATTACTTGACTAATGATATAATGTTCACTTGGGGTATCCCAAATAAATAACAGCTTATAATTAAATCACCTTATTTAATATTAGAAATAATTAGAACTAATTAATTTAAACACTAAAATGTTTTAATGATAACTAGCTAAAGTTTTTTCAAGATGAGTTTTTACAGCAGAAAAGATAGGAGCTAGCTCTTCTAAGAGAAACTGTAAGTACTATAGATGGATTCTAATAGTGCTTAGAATTTCAGGGAATAAAATAACAGATGGAATGACATTTTTAAATTAAGTAGGCAATTCCTCCATTATTTGAATTTTCTAAAAATTTGTGGTTGAGTACAAAAGGCAGCAATTAAGAGTGGGCCATTTTAAAGAACAAAGCAAGGCATCAAGTGAAGATTCTGGAGCTACAGTCTCAGTACCAAGGCCGTGCAGAATTTCTATCTTTTCCCAGCTGTCCAATAAAAACAACAGCAAGGAAAGTATTAGATTTACAGGCTCAAGTGTCAGAGTTATCTCATTTGTCTTATTCTAGCAATGATGCTCCTTGCCTCCCAAATGAATTCAAGATTCTCTGGCCCATCATATACACCAGCATAGTCCTTTGTTTGTTACTTATTTATTCAATTTTTCGACACAGGGTTTCTCTGTAGCTTTGGAGCCTGTCCTGGAACTTGCTCTGTAAACCAGGCTGGTCTCGAACTCACAGAGATCCTCCTGCTTCTGCCTTCTGAGTGCTGGGATTAAAGGTATGCACCACCATACCTCAGCTAGGTTTTAAGGGTGAAACTATGATTACCACCTGAAAAGCTTAGTTTGTAAAAAGTACAATTTAAACTGCTAGGATTTCAGGATATGCTTAGGAAGGGATATTTTTCCTTTCTTCACTCAAAGAAGATCCTGAAAATTTAAAAAGCAAATTATCACTTAAATTTCAACAGGCTTACCCTCATCTGGTATAAAACAGGTATTCAGGTGTGACTAGTCTTTTAAACAACTAAGAAAATTGTATTTTTTGGTTTGTATGATTTAGGCCACAATTCTCATAGCAGCCATCTGTCTTCTAATGTAAAAGAAGTTATATGTAAGCCTGTATTTTGAAGCTGGAGGGATGGTTTAAAAGTAAATTTCTGGGTGACAACAGCCCAACAGAAATTAACAAATATGATAGTGAATGTGATTTTTTTTTTTTTTGCGGGAGGTTTTTTTTTTTTTTTTTGTATCTGGCAGCATATCACTTACTTTTTGGTTTATGGTATTAAATGTTTTCAGAAGAAGCTGTTGGAGACTGAAAAAGGTACAGGAGAGTAACCACTGAGTGAGTGAGCCAGAGCCAGAAACCACTGAGGGTCTGGACGTGAATCTGGGATCTTCTAGGAAGTAGACCTAAGCCAGGACCCCTGTAGGTCCGGGCATGAGTCTAGGACCTCCCAGGAACTAGGCCTGACCAGGACCTCTGCCAGTCTGGACATGAATCTGGGACCTCTGAGGGAGTAGGCCTGAGCCAGGACCTCTGTGGGTCCGGGCATTGGTCTGGGACATCAAAAGGAATAGGCAGGAACCTGGAACCTCTGCGGGTCTGAGCATGAGTCTGGGACCTCTGAGGGAATAAGCCTGAGCCAGGTCCTCTGTAGTTCTAGGCGCACCCGAGCCTGGGAACTCCGAGGCAGTAGACAGGAGCCAGAAACCATTGCAGGACTAACTCCAAGCCAGGAACTTCTGCAGGGGGGGATCCCAGACTAGGATTTACAGAAACAATTCAAAGTCAGTAACCTAGGCCAAAATAGGCCTGAGACAGCAAACCCCAAGGGAGCAGAGCAAAGCACAGGAGCACTGAGCTATCTCCAGGAACACGAAGTAAGCAATGGGGTAACTAGAACTTTGGCACTGACTGTACCATGAGGAACAACCATCTGAGCTTTGGATACATTGACATCTAGAAGATTATTCAATAGAATCTCAGACAGCCCCAACCACACCTATTAGAGGAAAAGATGAGTAGAAAAGGTAAGATCACATGCTACACCACAAAGAGCAACACAACACCAGTAAAACCTAAAGACCCTACAAAAGCAAGACCTGAACAACCAAATATAGATGAGGTAGAAGAAAATGACCTAAAAAATAACTTCAGGAGAATGTTTGAAACTCTTAAAGAGGAAATGAGAAATTCCCTTAAAGAAATGGAGGAAATGACAAACAAAAAAATTGGAAGACATCAGGAAATCCCTCAAAGAAAACCAAGAAAAAGAAAACATATGAAAGAAACTATTCAAGACTTGAAAACTGAAATAGAGACAATAAAGAAAACACAAGCCAAGGGAATTATAGAAACAGAAACCATGAGAAAACAATCAGGAACCACAAACGCAAGATCAACAGCAGAATACGAGAGATGGAAGAGAGAATCTCAAGTGCTGAAGATACAATAGAGAAAATAGACTCACCAGTTAAAGAAAACATTAAATCTGACAAAAGCTTAACCCAAAATATCCAGGAAATATGGGACACCATGAAAAGGCCAAATCTAAGAATAATAAATATAGAAGGAGAAGAACTTAAACTCAAAAGTACAGAAAATATATTTAACAAAATCATAAAGTTTCCCAACCTAAAGAAGGAAGATATGCCTATGAAGATACAAGAAGCTTACAGATCACCAAATAGACTGGATCCAAATAAAAAGTCCTCTCGCCACTTAATCAAAACACTAAACATACAGAGTACAGAAAGAATATTAAGAGCTACAAGGGAAAAAGGCCAAGTAACATATAAAAGTGGACCTATCAGAATTACACATGACTTCTCATTGGAGACAATGAAAGCCGGAAGGTCGTGGTCAAGCATTATGCAGACATTAAGAGACCACGGATGCCAGCCCAGACTACTATACCCAGCAAAACTTTCAATCACCATAGAAGGACAAAACAAGACATTCCATGACAAAACTAGATTTCACCAATACCTAGCTACAAACCCAGCCCTACACAAAATACTAGAAGGAAGTTGGCTACACAAATAAAAACACAGACAATTGATGGTCTCATAGCAGCAGATCCCGAAGAAGGGAAAAAACACACAAGTTAACATCACCAACAATGAAAACTAAATTAACTGGAGATAGCAATCACCGGTCATTAATATCCCTTAATGTAAATGGACTCAACTCACCTATAAAAAGGCACAGACTAACAAACTGGATATGAAAACAGAATCCATCCTTCTTCTGCATACAAGAAACGCATCTCAACCTCAAAGACAGACACTGTCTCAGAGTAAAGGGTTGGGAAAAAATATATCAATCAAATGGACCTAAGAAGCAAGTGGGTGTAGCTATCCTAATATCTAACAAAATAGACTTCAAGCTAAAATCAGTCAAAAGAGACAAAGAAGGTCATTTCATATTAGTCACAGGAAAAACCCATCAAGAGGAAATCTCAATACTGAACATCTATGCCCCAAATACAAGGGCACCCTCATATGTAAAATAAACACCTTTTAACCAGTTAGCTATCCAATAACAGACTATCACACTGGGACACATCCATTTGTAAGAAGACAATGCTTGCCTTTCTAGGAACTGAAACAATACAGATTTGGACTGTCCATTTCTGTCTTGATATCCCTATGCTTTTATTACATGGATGTCTTGAAGGACCAACTTTACATAGAAAAAGGTACCAGACAAGTATCCTAATGGCAATAGGATGCTCTGGTCTCAAGTACTAACCATTAATAGAAAAGGGGGGCTTTTAAGAGAAAGTTATCCTATTATGTTGGAATTCAGCATGGGTTATGGATACCTTATAGCAAATTCTGGGTGTTATCATTTATGATTTTGGTACTTGCTCTGCTCCAGCAATGCATGCAGTATCAGAAAAATATTGTATGTCCGCACCTCTAGAAACAAGTATAAGACACAAGGAGAAATATGAATGAACCATATCGAGGCTGTAACCAAACACTGACATATTTTAAAAAATTGTGTTCCTAGACCTATGTCTCATAATCTGCTCTTCCAATTGTTATTAAATGTACTGGAAAACAGACTAAAAGTGTTAATTGTTTCTAGATAGTTGGATAAATATGTGACTAAATTTTTCCAAATTTTCTAGAATGGCAATGTACTATAATTATTAAAGAAAGAAAATACATCTAGCCTAAGAAGCTAATTTTCACTGAAGATTATCACCTAATGAAAGCAAGGACATGAGAATGAGTGCATAGACTTGCTAACAAAGACTGAACTTTGGCTCTTCTGTAGTGGTTTCCTTTTAAAGCACTCCAGAGTAGTTATGGAGGACCTTTGAAATCTAATTCTCAATTTCCTTACCCTATAAAACAACAATAACTAGGCAATCAATTACTACTTACCACATGAGATATGTGTCTTTGTGTACTCAGTCCCTTCAAAATAAAAATCAGAAAAAACTCAGTTACCTTTGGGTTGAAATATCTACAGGACTGTGGCTGGGAGCCTCCAAACAGAGCGATGCGGTAGTCATGCTTCTTTCTCCTAGGCCGGGTGCCGCCTGCAAGTTCCTCTCGATCCTCAGGAGACAGCAGGTGGTACCTCATTCCACCTGCACAAAATACATGGTTACTCTTCAAGAGCTTCAGGTACTACTAAGTCAGTGATGTGAAAAGTAAAGTAGGGGCTGGAGAGCTGGCTCAGAGAGGGTAAGAGCATTGACTGTTCTTCCAGAGGTCCTGAGTTCAATTCCTAGCAACCACACGGTGGCTCACAACCATCTGTAATGAGATCTGAAACCCTCTTCTGGCGTGCAAGGAAACATGCAGAAGAACATCCTCTTTTGGCATGTAGGCAAACGAGCAGACAGAACAATGCATAAATAATACATCTTTTTAAAAAAGTAGTTCTTTTTTATTTTAGTCCCTCACCCCGTAACTTAATTTTTTGATCCTTCTAGTGTTTAGGAAGAAAGGAGACAGAGGCAGGATAATGTCTAAGAATTCTCATCTTAATTTACCACCCTCAGCAATCAATATTACTAAGACTATGTCACTTACTATGTACCAATGAATTATCTGGTTACTTAAGAGTAGTTGTCAAAATAGTAAGTACTGAAATCTAGATCTCTTAACCTAGTAATCTCTATCTTTTTTTATGAAATAAGATTTTACTATGTAACACAGGAAGCTGTACTTCAACTAGAAGCCTCTTGCCTCAATTCCTTAATGCTGAGATAACAAATGTGTGCCACTACCATCAGCTCTGTTTTCACTGTCTATACCTGGTTCCTACCACAGTTCACTTAAAATCTCTAGTGCAGGCACCAGGTATTGGTGTGTTAAAGGGTTCCATCTTGTCATTTAAATGTGGTTCAAATAGTAGCAGTTTTAGAACCTGGAACTTTGTTAGAAATGCTGAATCCCACTACCTAAAAGCTACCAAAAGCACCATCTGTGTACTTGACAATCCCAAGTTAACTCAGATGTACATAAAACTTTGAGAAGGACTATCTGAGATCAAATGCAATGAGGATTCAAAACTACTATGGATTTTCCTTAATTTGGTTGAGTCACACATCAATAACTGTTTAAGATGTCATTTTACATTAGTGTGGGAAAAATGGATTGTCTATTAATGTTAGATAATAGAGGGGAAAAAAACTATATTCCCTATCTCATACTTTCTTCTCAACAAAAATTGAAATTTGAAAAAAATCTCACAAATGTTGGAAAGGAAAACTAGGAAAATATTCATTATATAAAATAAAATTACAAAGCTATCCTATTAGAAAGATTAAGTTTAGCAACTTCACAAAAAGTAGATTAAGTACCAAGATGCAGTTCACAAAATATAAAAATAAAGACAATTCTTCAAAATATAAAACATGCTTGAGCATTTCCCACACTCTTTTATTCAGATTTGCCGAGATCAAACAGTTGAGCACAGAGTTATGAAGGCCTAAACTAAGGTATCCAGCCTCTCCATACACAGTTCCACTTGTTAGTCTTGTAAGGACTTGCTCTTAATCAACCCATGGGCAAAACTACATACTCAAGAAGAGCTGACAAAAATAATAAGCAAGAACACTCAACGATAATACAGACAAGACAGGCAACATAGGTAAGTTCCAAACCATCAAAATGACTATCTGAGAACAGTAATGATATCACTCTCATTAAATAAGAAATCAAAGTAGGGACTCATCAAAATTAAAAATAGTGGAAATATAAAGTTTATAAAGATAAATTAAAAGTTTATAAAGATAAACTCTCAGACAATGACCAATGTGGGAATAGAACTAAGAAAGACAAAGAACCATGAGATCAATATTTAACTCTGAAGAATCACAGTATTAATAACGAAGAACATAGAAATCAAAGGCTAGAAAAAGAAAATGATCTTAAAGAAATATACACACACTACTGCCAACTTTCAAACCACCAGGATTAAATAAATCAGTACACTGATCTTACATGAGAAATTAAAAAAAAAAAGATAAAATTGGCACTAGAATTCTCAACAGCAGTACCAGCATCCTGCAGATGACAGAGCAGTGCATTCAATAGGCTAACTGCAAGGCTGTTTTCAGCATATGTGGTTTAACTAGCTTCAATTTTTATAGTGAAATATGAGATTCATCAAATCTCCAAGTATTTATCAACTATCAGGAACCCTTTATAAGATGTGTTCCATCTAACAGAAGAAAAACAAGGGGAGTCAAGAATGACAGGCCACACGTGTAATCTCAGCACTCAGGAGAGGGAAGGCAGAAGATTTTGAGTTTCTGGCCCACCTGGGCTTCACAGTGAGAGAAATTTTGTCTCAAAACAAACAAAAACAACAAAAGAGGAAAGAAAATCTTGCATTCAGAAGAGAACAGATTGAAAAGATACTCTAAAATGGTAAAGAAAGTCCCAGGACAAGAAATGTGTATCAGGCTCAACCTAGAGGGCAAGCAGCCCATGTAAGAATAGGCAGAAGAAAAGTACTGAAAGGAACATTTTAAAGAATAACGTTTTAAATAATAAATAAAAACAATGGGTTAATTTTATGAAGTGGCATTTTATGAAAGTATTTAGAACTTCTATATTGAGAAAATAAAAAACACATGAAAGAAATCAGTATATTATTAGCTCCAGGAAAATAAAGAAATGTCAAGACAGAATACTACTTGGTTAAATAAAAAGGAAACACTATGAACAAAGTACATGAATGGTACTGTGTACAAATTAGAACAGGCCCAAGATGGGGGGGAGGATCTTCATTTTTTCACTATAAACAAGGGCTGAGGACCCACACTAAGAAGACAAAGTCTTCAATGGTTTTCCCTGACAAGTGAGTGTGATCCACTGAACGCGTTTTTAGTTTATGGGAAACGGTCATGTGATCCATATATAAATGGGTATGAAGGCAACTTACTTATCACCATTTTAAGGCATTCCGGATTGTCTTGAATAAGCGGTTCAGCTTGTACTGTTTTACTTAGGAAATTCTTCGATATAAGAGGAAATCTGACTTTAGCAAGGATATCAACCATAAATGGCTGGCGATTAGGCTCATCATATTTCAGCCACCTCACTGCAGCATCATAAACCTAGGGGGAAACAGAAGAGTCAAGTTCTCAGATATCAGAAACATTCCAAACGTCAGTTCTCACTCACACTGAGGAGACAATTACTCATTCTCAGTATTTTGTTCAATACTTGTTTGCATTCCTCAAACACTTTACCTTGCATTAGTGAGCCTTATAAGCAGTATGTCTACTATAACTAACTACTAATATACATTGTGATGAAAAGGATGTTAACATTGTGATTTTAAGAAGAGATTTATGGGACTGAAGAGATGGTTCAGCTGTCAAGAACACATACTGCTCTTCTAGAGGGCCTGAGTTTGGTTCCTAGCACCCTTATCAGGCAAGGCATAATGATCTCTAACTCCAGCTCCAGGGGATCCAATGCCTGTCTTCTAAGGGCACTTGCACATAAGTGCACATATCTACACACATATACATGTAATTAAAAATAATAAAATTCTGTAAAAAGAATTATTTTCATTTATGTCTATGTATGTATGTGTCCCCATGTGTTGGTGGGTACTTTCAGAGGCCAGACGAGGTTTCATATTCTTTGCAGTTGTGACTCATCTGATATGGCTGCTGAGAACTGAATTCCTTGGGAAGAGCAGCAAGTGCTTTTAACCACTGAGCCATCTCCCTAGTCACAAAATTTGTGTGTGTTTTCTAAAACAACAAATCAGAGCTTCCTTTTCAGAAGCAGTCACATGATACCGAAAGAAATCTATTCTCAGTAGTAGCCCCAACACATGCTTAGGACTAGGAACATAGGTTACCCAAGAGGGCTTCCAATCCAGGAGCTAAGAGAGCTATTTATTTTAACCTTGTATTTCTATACTGTGAACCAACAGACTTACCTGCTTCTAGAAAATTTAAGATACAGAATTCTATATTTAATAAAATTGAATTGCTTTCATAAATAATACTGTAGCATTTATTTAACTGCATTGAACAAGTTCAAGTTCATTAATATAATTTAATTTACAAACCACTAAACAGCTGTGACAACTTATTTCACATACATATTCATCTACTACACATATGTTTGAGCTAGATAATAAATTATGGGAACTGAAATTTTAAAGAGATACCTTTTATTTACAACATATTTAGATTGTTTTTTTGATTTTTTGGCTAATATCAAGTGCAGAACAGATTTAGATTCAGTATTCTCTGCACCCAATCACTATATGAAGCATCTGTCATAACCAATTAATACCATACTATTTTTTATTTCCTTTGTGTTTATCTAGTATTATTTTCCTTCCATTACCCCATAAAGGAGATGACATTATATTAAGTCAGTAAGTCACCTATTTTTCTTAGACTGTAGAAACTTCTCAGACTTTACTTCCTTATGACAACCTGAACAGTTCTGAATTCTGGTGAGGTAAACTGTCCTTAACTTCAGTTTGTTTGATGTCTTGTCCATTAGCCTAGTGTTATGCTCTTGGGGAGGGTGACCACAGTGATTGGCTTCTATTGTTGTGATAAAACATCATGACCAAAAGCAACTTGGGGAGAAAAGGATTTATTTTAGCTTCATCTCTCAGGTCATACTCCATCACTACGTAAAATTGGGGTAGGAATTCAAGGCAGGAAACTGGAAGCAAGGGACTGAAGCAGAGACCATAGGGAACTCTGCTTATTGGTTTCTTCCTCCTGGCTTGCTTAGTATGCTTATACATATCAGGACTACCCACCTAAGGGCTGCACTGCCCAGGGAGCTGGACCACCCCCGCCCCCCGTGTCAATCATTAACCAGGATTAATGTCCCACAGACTTGCCTACAGGCCAGTCTTATAAAGACATTTTCTCAAACAAGATTCCTTCTTTCCAGATGTTTCTAGGTTTGTGTCAAGTTGACAAAACCCAACCGAACCATGATGATTTGCTGTTTTATTACATCAAGTAAGCATGCATTCAATAAGACATCACTGACGACCACCAGCAAGCAGTATCTGTCAGGTTTTCCAGTATAAAGTCACTTTTTCTTCACCTGCATACAAGTCAGTTAATTTTGATTTATTTGTATTTTATGTGCATTTTTTTAAAAAAATCTTCTTTCCTCTTGTTTCTCTTTAGACAGGTCACTTTACATTCTAACTGGTTTCAATATCTTGGGCTCAAGTAATTCTTCTTCTTTGGCATACTGCTGTGCCTGACATAGAGAACTGTTTTTCTTTTTATCTAGTCAAACCTTTCAACCTGAAAATTCTATGTTATGAACAACATAGAGCAAAAGAACATGATTTAGTGCAATCTTAATAGGATGTAAATCAAGTCATGCTGGGTTAAATCAAGTCATGCTAGGTAAAATCAAGGTCCCAGAAAGGCTACCTGGAGGCCCCATAGGATAAATTATTTCGTGACCATTTCCAGTCTCTTATCACCTATCTGTACTGTGGACCTCCTCCACCTCCAAAGCAGCAATGCCATATATATATATATATGTATATATATATGTGTGTGTGTGTGTGTGTGTGTGTGTGTGTGTGTGGTTTTAGCCTACCCATCCTCTCATCCTCATCTTGGTCACATGCTCTAAGTTCCCTACCTCATGTAAAGTAATATAAGTTCAGGAAATCTTTTGGGGGAGACACTGATGTGCCTAACATGGTACCCAATAGTTTTATCTCTACCATGCACTCTGTAGTTCAAATAGTTTTGACTTTTTCAATGGAAAAGGCTTTGTGATAATGTTATTTATTAAAGAACACATTCTTGGGCGCACACCTTTAATCCCAGCACCCAGGAGGCAGAAGTAGGCAGATCCCTGTGAGGTCAAGGCCAGCTTGATCTACAAGAGCAAGTTCCAGGACAGCAAGGCCTGTTACACAGAGAAGCCCTGTCTTGAAAAAATAAATAAATAAAAAATAAAAAACAAAACAAAAAGACCCAAAACAAAACAAAAAACAAAAAAATCAATCAAACAAAAGAAACCATTTTCCCTTAATATAAGAATTTTGTTGTCATATATTAAAGCATCATGTAGAAGAAATTGATAAAGAAATTTCTATCAAGAAATATCTAAGAAATATCGTTAGTTACCTGATCCTCTGCTCTCACAGTCAGAGTGTCCTGGCTGAGAAGCTGTGTTACTCGTTTGACATCAAGTTGTAGAAATTCATCAGTTTTATAGACCTCAGTAAAATGCTGATGAATAAAGTCATCTGCTGTTGCTTTCAGCTCGGGACAGTCCAGACACTCTGCAAGCACACTTATACCTAAGCACAGAGAGAACGGGAACAGAAGACACCAACTTTAGAAAACCAAGTATTCCCCCAGATCATGAGAAGAATATGCAGGAAAATCTCAAATTTAAGGCTAGTCTGGACTAGAGCAATAGCCTGATTAAAAAAAATGTAGTACATGTTTTAGGGGGGTGCTGGGGAGGAGATAAAGCAAGACTTGGGAAAAAAATTAAGTAGATCTCATAAATCTAGGTCTTGTTCCAAAAATTTGTCTACTTTTGTGGCAATATGAGGTTGTCTTATGCTTGACAATAAGACAGTATCAATTTTTACAAATTTCTCTTAGGCATTTTAAAATCTCTTTTATAAATAAACTTAAACTAAGTATCACATCTTTGTTCTTTTTCTTTTTTCGGTTTTTCGAGACAGGGTTTCTCTGCAGATTTTTTAGAGCCTGTCCTGGAACTAGCTCTTGTAGACCAGGCTGGTCTCGAACTCACAGAGATCCGCCTGCCTCTGCCTCCCGAGTGCTGGGATTAAAGGCGTGCGCCACCACCGCCCGGCTAAGTATCACATCTTAAAGATGAGATGATTTTTATTAGGATTGCACTCAACTTTTGGATTGCTTTGGGAGAACAGCTGCAACATTGAGGAAAAGGTCCACGTAAGCACTAGGCACTGGGCTAGGAGACAGTTCATCACATAAAAGGACTTGCTACCAAGCCTGATATTCCTGGGACCCACATGGAGGAAGGGAGTCAACTCCCATAGCTGTCTCCTGACACTGGGTGCATTTATGTACAATGCATCCAATTAAAAAAACAACTTGACATTTCAATTTATTTTGCTGTAAATTATTAACATTCAGCTTTTATTAAACCCTTTTCTTATACGTTACCGATATATTTATTTTACTCCCACATATATAATATATATATATATATTTCATATTTTCCAGAGGCTGGAGAAACAGCTCAGCAGTTACAAGCACTGGCTGATCTTCCAGGGGTCCTGAGTTCAATCCCAGCAACCACATGGCAACTCATAACCATCTGTAATGGGATCTGATTCCCTTTTCTGGTATGCATGAAGACAGGTCACTCATACACATAAAATAAATATTTAAAAAACAAGTTTTACATGTTTTCCATTCAGCCTTTCCCCAATTATTCTATTTTGTTTTAGAGGGAATTTCTCATGTTCTATATAAGAAGGCAAAGTATGTCCACAGGCCAAATGTAGTCAGTCCTCAAGCTGTCTGTGTGCCACCTTGCTAAAGTTACTGTTGTTTCATATCTAAATGCTTAAAAGAGGAAGATGAGGACAAAAAGAAGAAAGTAGTAGTCGTAGTAGTGGTGGGGGGAGGCAGGAAAGAAGAGGAGGAAAAGTGGGGAAAGACAAATGCTAACAAAGTCTAAAATATTTACTATCATTCCTTTACAGGAAAAGTTTGGCAAGCCCTCTTAGATTATTTTGGTGTATGAATTTGCAAATAAATGTCTTTTTAAATATTAACTGAGTCCCCCCGCCCCATGTTTCAACTTCATGTCGCTTATTAACATGTTACAGGCTGGGTTTTTGTTGTTTTATTTTTGTAGCCCTGGGTGCTTGGAACTTGCTACGCTGGCCTCAAACTCACACAGATCTGCCTGCTTCTGCCTTCCAAGTTCTGGGATTAAAGGCACTACTGTGTCTGGCCAGTACAGTTTTGGGGCTTTCATATTTGTAACATAACTCATTACTATCAACCAATCTGTCAGGGTAGCTGGTATCTTTCATCTCCTTTCTAAAAATGCACTGACTTGATGCCATGACATTTTCAACATTCATGGCAAAAAGCATGCTACTTCTATGTATATTTGCCTGCACCAGTGAGACAGCAAGATTTGGCCTGTGGTTTATGGTTTTACTGATTTATGAATGAGATATCAGTATGTTAGATTTGCCTTAAACTCACAATCCTTTTGCTTCAGCTTGAGTGCTAGAATATGAATGTGCCACCATAACAAGCTAAAACCTTTTTATTTTCATAATTATCACAAACAGACACTGAAAACACAGAAGTGCCTTTATTACCTACTGCTATGACTTTAAGTATGTTTAGATTTTAGCTTGTTAGTAATCTGAGACTTCTAGACAATAAAAGAGAAGGATGGAATTTCTGAGTAAACCCTCTATTATGAATAAACTTTAGAGGGTAGTTTTAGGTTTACACTAAAACTGAGAATAGAGTTCCCTTAAATTTCTTGTCATCACACACATTAATCTTCAGCATTATCATTGTTTTAAAAAATAATTTTGTGTGTGTATGTTTTGCCTGCATATATGTCTGTGCACTATGTGCAGGCAATGTCCATGAAAATCAGAGGGTGTTAAGACTTTTGGAACTAGAGAGTTACAGATAGTTGTTAGCCTTCATGTGGGTACTGGGAAACTAGGAAACTGAATCTAGGTTGGTTTATTTATTTAATTTTTTTTTGCAAGAGCAACAAGTGCCCTTAACCACTGAGCCATCTCTCCAGCCCCCATTATTATCTTGAATTGGAGAGGGGAAGAATTCTTTCTAAAAATACACTCATGGCTGGATTTGAGATAGTTTTAGCACTGAACACAATGGCGCTAAGTGAAGCTAGAGTCACATGCACATTTGTACGCGCACACATACTTGTTCTTTGCTCAAAGTTGGCAGTATGGGAATATTTCTGGGACGTGTCTACCCTTTTTTACTGATCTAAAATTTAAATAATAAAAATTAATCTCAACTTTCTGCGTGTACTAGCACTAACTCATAAAGAACTAACTCATAAAGACATCACACTTGGGACCTTTCCAGACATCTGAGGTTATTGTTTCGGGCTCTCTGCTTCTGAAGACAGCTTGGTCTTGCCTTTTGCTTTCCTAGTTACAGATCCAATTCTGATGCTGTTCTTTGAGCTTTCTTTCTTAATCAGACTTGGAAAGGTTTTCTTACCTCTTTGAGCAGAGTCCTTAAATCAAGAAAACTAAAAATAAATTTCTTTCTAAAAAATGCTTTGGTTACATTTCAAAGATTTTATTTGTTGTGTTATTATCATTCTAAAAGCCTGAAATTTAGTTTTTAATACTTCTTTACAACTATTCAGTTAAGTCTCCAGGTGCTGAAATGGTGCTGGAGGAGACAGGTGCCCTCTGACGCTCATTTCTCGCCTCCCTGCACTGCTGGGGGCAGGCCCTATGCTTCTTTCCTTCTCAGTTCTATGCTTTTGGTTGCTGGTGATCAGCATTTGTAAACACTCCAGGGGAATGAACTTGTACTCAGTCTCTGATCACAGTACAAAACATTCTGTGGTATCTATCTAAACAAGTTTGTTACTCAAATCCTACTTTTTCTAAGCCCAACTTTTGAGGTATGGGCAATTTTATAAGTTATGTATCGTGGTCTCTCAAATTCCCTTTCTGTTTAAAACAAGCAGTGACCTTATTTTTCTGGGCATGGTTGCCCACATCTTTAAACCCAGCCCTCAGGAGGCAGAAGCAGATGAATTTCTGTAAGTCTGGGGGACCAGTTCTAATGTACAAATCAAGTTCCCAGGCCAGGCAAGGTATAGACCCTGTCTCACAAGACAAACAGCTCATTTTGCCACCACTAAAACAATTAACCAGGATATTCTTATTGATGAAGTTAGTAGTCTCATGATGCAATAATCTCAATAGTTGGAGACTAAATAACACAGAAGTCATTTTGTGGGACACTTCATACACAACCATAGTAGGATAGAAATAGGAGTTTGCTTGTTTTGGTAACCTATCACATTCATCTCTAAGAATTTTATGTTTTTTTGGTGGGAAATACATGTAACAAAATCTACCACCAGTCACATTTAATATACTCATGTCATCCTGGCATGATTATCATCTAGCTCCACCACTTTCATAACCTCAGACCTAAGTCCTTGATGTTTAAAGATATATCACATCTTAGTTCATGGGTGAGACTTCATACTCAGTCTCAAATTGTCTTGAAGGTACAAATGACTTTTCCTTTGCAGTTTGTTGACTGTTTTGCTTCTTTTATCTGCTCCTGGAGCTCCTGCTTCATACTAGTGCCCTGTTTCTTCCTCTAATGGCTCTTTCACCTTTCAGTAATGGCTTCTTTTTATTTGTAGTATTGTATCATGAGATAAGTTTCCCAATTGATGTTTAGTTTGAATTTTAGGGGCATTTAACTTTACTGTTCAATTTGATTAAATGTCAAGACTGGAAAAATCACCTATTCAAACATCCTGTTTTATTATTATTATTACTATTATTATTATTTTATTTTTTTTCAAGACAGTTTTTCTCTGTATAGCCTTTATTTTCCTGAAACTACCTTTGTAGACCAGGGTGGCCTTGAACTCCAGAGATCTGCCTACCTCTGTCTCCTGAGTGCTGAGGTTAAAGGTGCAAGCTGCCACCACCTGCCTATCTTTTCTATTTTTAATTTTCTTTCTATTTCTTAAATTAAATTTGTCCCCAGGAGTGTGATTTTTTTTCTGTCAAACTAATAGGTTTCCTTGAACTTTGTATGATTTTGTTTGTTATTTTGAGACCAGGTCTCACTATATAGCCCTGGTTAGCTTGAACTAGCTATATAAACCAAACTAGTCTTGAACCTCTCAGTATAGAGTTATAGGTGTGCATTATCATGACTGACTGAATTTTGCCCAATCAATCAGTTGCAATAGATTCCCTCTTAGCACTTGTGAAAGTTAGATTGGCAAGATAGTTTGAGCAAAAGAGAAGCAAAAGGAAATCTTAGGCAGAAGTTTTTTTTTAACTGGTTGTCAGTGGCAGCTACGCTCAGATCCACACAGAAAATATGCAGAAGCAGGTCCTCTCACCCTATCTTTACCAGTTACCAAGGGACTGTAAATGGCTCAGAGCCACTGTCCCCCTTTTTTGAGACAAAGCCTCATTCTGTAGCCCAGCTGGCCTTGAAACAGGGGTAACCCTCCTACTTCAGCCATCATGCCTAGTTGAAGTTACTGTCTTTGTCCCAGGCTTAGGCTCAGAAACAGGCTCTTTTCTAGGCTACTGGGGTATCCTTTCTCTCTCAGCTTTGTTACTCTCCTCCTCCCCCTAAAAAAGAATAAAAAACTATATAAATAGAGCCATAAATTATTCAGAGCTGTAAACTACAATACAGAAATGGACTCTCAATCCAGAGGATGCCTGATACATAGGACAATAACAGGCACTGTTTTTTTCCCTAATATCAGGTCTTACCATGTGGACATATGGCTAACAAAGAAATTCCATTATGTTTACTCCACAGCTACTTGTCCTCCTACTCCATCAACTGCAGTTTCTTTTCTGGATACCACACCAGTCTCATTTTTATCCCTTTTGCCTGACTTTTACTCTTTTCTGCAATTATCCTGTTTCCTTTTTGACAGCCTTCCAAGTTTTTTCCTCCCCAGGCGCACAGTATGTGTGCCAGAAGGAGTACAAAGTGCCCTGAGGGAAAAAGAATAGGAAAAATTGGGCCAGAAGAAGTCCAAAGCATCTTCAGAAGCCCTTTGCCCAGCCTTCAGTGCCCTGCCATCAGCATCCCTCCATTAGTGTTGACTAGGTTCCAGGCCCCTGTTTCCTTGATTCTACTCTTTCTCTATGTTGTCCTGGACCTTTAGGCTTCTCTTTCCCTAAAGCTTATGGATTACAGTATGTGCAGAGAAATGTAATTACAAAGAACTGAGTACTTGTTTGCTGCCAGTAAGGATCATCTCACAGTAAAATGCATACTATACTAAGAAATACCTGAGTTACTTTCTCTGTTTCTTTCAAGGACAAATTGCTTACCTGAGCAATAGCTTCAAATGAAGAGCTACAGAAGCTCCTCAACTAGTACCTTAATTTATGATTTCTCTGTTCCTTAGTACAAAACATACTTGACAATGGAGAGACAGCATCAGATTACTCAAACTCCACTTTAGTCCACTCCAGGAGGGACCACATTACTTCAGGGAAGTTCATAAACCTGACCTCAAATTTTCTCAGCACATTATGAGCCCTATAAGAGAAATGCTCATGTTTTTTCATATAAAACTACTATGAATAAATAGATGGTATTCTTGTTTGTCTTTGATAAATGAAAGCCATTATCAAAGTCATGTTACTGCTGGGCATGGTGGTGCACCTCTTTAATCTCAACGCCCAGGAGGCAGAGGCAGGTGGATATATGTAAATTTGAGGCCAGCCTGACCTGCAGAGCAGTTCCAGGACAGTCAGAGCTGTTACAGAATGAAACCCTGTCTTGAAAAACCAAACAAAAACAAAACAACAAACAAACAAGAGTCCTATTTCATTTCAGAAAATAGTTACACAGTATTTATTGAGCTAATTGCTACCCAAGCTAGTATGTGCTTTTTAAGTTCCTTTTAAATTTTATTAGTGAAAATGTTTCAATGAACAGTATCTTTAAGCCTAAATGAGGATTCTTACCAATATGTTTTTTCTTTATTTAAATACACAATGAGGACTTAAAAAAAAGCCAGGAATTTGGTATTTCTTACCAAGACAATTTGAAGCATCAACTTGTTCCTTCAAAAAATCAACACACATTTTCTTCACAGGTTCAATCTGGTACTGATTTGCTGCATCTAACAAAGACTGGACATTGTTGCTATTCACAGAAATTCTGTAAGTTAAATGGAATATTAATTTCACACTGTAGAATATGCTCTATGACATATGATCCCTCCAACTCCTCCATTACAGCTTTTTGTTCTAAGGAATCAGGAGCAAATTAATTTGTCACAACAATGCTTTTCTGTGACAGACCCCAATCTTACTCCCCCAAACAGGATGATTCCTAACTCACCTTGCAGTATAAGCAAATTCCACCAGTTGTTCAATAATATCAGGTTCAGCATCTTTGAGTTCTACTTCAAAGGACTTAGATTCAAGCATGTTAGCTGAAGGAAGAGAAGACACATAAATGACCACCAGCAGCACCCACAAGTCTAACTAGAAAGTGACACATTCCAGGTTATATTAAATACAGAAGACATTAGGACAGTATCTCTGGAGGGAAATACATGCAAATCAACTCTCTGTGTTAGTGGCACGCCTTGAATTAATCTAAGAGATTTCTCAAGCGCAAAGAGAAAGACATAAAATTAGATTTTGTTTTCTCCCATTCTAAAAGAATTCAGTGTTTCTCTTCTCTTATTTTCTCCAAATCCTCAGAGGTAGGTAGGACATCAAATACAAAACTTTCAGGCAGATATATATTGTTTAACTTGATCACAGAGCAAGAGATAGGTGTCATAATGTACGCCTATGATCTCAGCACTTGGGAGGTAGATGTAAGAGGATCACTCAAAGCTTCAGACCCCTGCCCTGGCTACATGGCAAGTTCCTGTCTCAAAATCAATACAACAAGCCTCATAAAAGAATACTAAGTAGTATAATCAGGACTTGGTTCCAGGTCTCAGCTAAAAATAAAGGATTCTTTCCACTACAATGTGCTACATTTTCTTCTCCTCTTCCTTCTTTCCCTCTAGTCCTTTCGAGGCATAAACTTGCTAGATACAATGCCAAGAGATGTATCTGTTACCCTGATTTTCTACCTCAGGTGAAGAAAACAAACCCTGGACATTCAGGCAGAAACTACCTTTATACCATCAAAGACATTGGGCTCTTGGGGCTAATGAAAGAACACTTACTTACCTTTTGATGGTCATCATATCTGACCACTTTCATTCTCTTTACTGTTCTATAGCCTTAAGTTCTAAAGAGCTTTAAAAACTGGAAAAATATTCTTATTTAAACTCTACCTAATTCTCATAGAAAAAAAAAAAACCAAACCAGTAACAGGTTTTGCCTGAAAATACTCACTTGTGAACATTAAGTTAAAAAAGTGACTGGCTGCAGCGAGGACAACACGGTGAGCAGGAATCTTCCTTTCCTGGACCATGAGGATCACGTCACACAAGGTTCTCTGGAGAGAAGGAGAAAAGCATATAAAAAGCAGCTCCCTGGTTCTTGCTCAGCAATACTAACAAAGTAGGAACCGACCAAAAGCTGCAATGCCTCTATCTACTTTCTACTTAGATTCTTCTGTCCACACACATATTTAGCAAAGACTAACAGAGTTGCTGTCAGACCATATCAAAATTTGGTACTATAATCCCAACAGTCAAGAGGAAAATAAATTAGCATATCTATCATTAAAAACAAGTCTCCCAAGCTATGTGTGATGACCCACAGCTGTCAAGAGGCTGAAGATAACAACTTTGAGGGCCAGTCTGCGCAGCACAAGGAAATTCTCTCACCTCAAAAGAAAGTTGTCTACCAATCCTTCAGGGATGTCAAAACTTTTTTTCCTAGTATAAATTCTGAGGCCTTTATTGTGAGCTTCCTGCAGGGAGGAGGATTAAATGATATGATGGCATATACAAATCATAATTTTTAAACATTGTGGTCTATATTTGATTTTCCTAAATCATCAATTCTGGTAAAATCCAGAGTAAAAGTAGCTGTCAAGAGTTCTGATGAAAACAGAAAGGATTAGGAACACAGAGTGGATGAACTGACTGCCCCTGCACTAATCTTCCCTTAAACAGCTCCTCTCACACCCTGCTGACAGGAGATGGAGGGCAGCCATTTCTAAACTCTAGGCTGCTAAAAGGAGGTACACCTACAACAACTTAAATTGCTGGAAAGAAAAAAAAAGAATACTGAAAAAATATCAAGGGTTATCATAGATGACTTTTAAAGAAAAAAATTTCTGAAGGGGCCATCAAATAATAAATTCATAACGAAGCTAAGAATTATATACAGAGCTCACAGAAAATTTGGTGCCTACCATTGGCAACCAGTGTCCTAACCACTGGGAGTAAGGCAAACAATACATTCTGAGTTTTTGTTCTGTCTTAAGTTTTAAAATGTTTATGGGTGTTTACTTGCAAGTATGTCTGTGCACCAAATGACATCTGAGGGGTTCAGATGACAGTGTCAATTCCCTGGTATTGGGATGGTTTTGAGATGCCATGTGGGTCCTGGGAAGTGAACCTGGGTCCTCTGCTGAGCCATCTTTCTAGCCCATTATTGAGTGGTTTTTAAATCTTGTTACAAATCTATAATAGTTCAGAAGTTTAGCAGATACAGTTTTTGTAAATTTTAAATATTTTTCTAAATGACAAATATTTTACTAATATAATTTTGTTTTGGACAGCTTGACATTTCCTATTGTGTATTTAGTTAGCTATTTTGTGCGTGCATACACACATAAGGCATGTGGGTCAATGTCTGTATACAGAGGCCAGAGAAGGCTAACAGGTGTTTTTCTTCCTCACCTTCCACCTAAGTTTTTTGAGTTCTCAGGACCTGACTCTCTCCACCCTCTGCTGGGGTTACAGACACATTTGGTCATGCCTGATTTTCTGTGTGTGTTAGAAACGTGAATCAGTCCTCTTGCTTTCCCAGCAAGTGTTCTTACCCATTATGCCATTCCCCTAGTACTACTTTATTTTGTGAATAAAAATCCAAGTAAGATGCTAATGCTTAGGAAAAGAGAAATGAGCTCCCAAAAGTAGACTAAAAGATTAAAAAACTTCAATTTTACAGTCTATTTCAAGATTTGGTAATAAGTTTTGTGGACCAGTGCTTAGAATCATATGCAGATTGATAGCCCCTAAAGCTATGGATGGTTCATGTCTGATCATATGTGAAGAAGGTGCAGAACAAGCACAGTCCTTAGGTGATTTGCCATATACCATACCAAAACACACAAAGTAGCAAAACCAAACCAGAGAGTCACATTTAATTACCCCACCAAAAAACAAGCTAGTTACACTGACTGGAAGCAAGGTAGGGGGCAGGATGGAAGGCAGGAATTAAAGAGGAAGACAGAACATCAAGCAAATCCATGTATCAGATAACAGAGCTCTCTCTCACAAAGGATGGATCTTTGCCAAGTGATAGGAATTTCCACAAAATGGGGATAACCCAAAATATAGAAAAACATTTCCATGAAAAAGGAATTTTAGGTTGAATGAACATTGTCTGCTGGTAGTTTCTGAGTGTGCAGCTCGGTACTACCACTATAACCCGTAGGGTGAAGAGGGAGGAGTCATTTGTCTCCCAGTGGCACATTTATTTGACTGTACTGCAATGAACTGATGTTTCTAAAGAAGATGGGTAATATGAGTTCATATCTGATACCATCAATTAATGAAGAAGTATATCCACAAACAAGACAGAGAGAGACCCAAGTCTGGAGAATATGACAGTTCTAAGTGAGCTAAAGAGAGAGAAAACTAAAATAAAACAAACCAAAACACAAAACAAAGCAAAAAAAACCCCAAAACAACAAACAAACAAACAAAAAACCAAAAAAAAAAAAAAAAAAAAAAACCAAACCACTAATGGTGTGAGAGGTCCTTCTGTCTATGTGTTTCTTGTATTGGTTAATGATTAAGAATCTATCTTGGCCTGATAGGGCAAAACTTAGGTAGATGGGAGGACTGGACTGAATGCTGGGAGAAAGAAGGGTGGAGTGAGGAGATGCCATGGAGCTGCCACCACTGGGATAGATGTGCTGAAACTTTGCTGGTAAGCCACTGCCATGTGGCAATACACAGATTAATGGAGATGGGTTAAATTAATATGAAAGAGTTAGCCAATAAGAAGTTAGAGTATGGGGCTGGAGAAATGGCTCAGTGGTTAAGAGCACTGCCTGCTTTTCTAAAGGTTCTGAGTTCAATTCCCAGCAACCATCTGTAATGAGGCCTGGTGTCCTCTTCTGGTCTACAAGCATACAGACAGACAGAACACTGTATACATAATAAATAAATCTAAAAAAAAGTTAGAGCTAATGGGGCCAAGCAGTGTTTTAATTAAAACAGTTTTCTGTGTGATTATTTCGGGGATAAGCTAGCTGGGAGGCTGGGATGAACAAGCGGTTCCTTGCAACACACTAACATTTGACAATACATATTGACTGGTTAAATAAAGGGAAAAAAAACTACCTTGTAATCTCTTCTGGTCATTGCCTCCCACATTAGTTATATTTCTGCATTTATTATTCTCAGCTTTAAAATCTTTAGTCTTTCATAAGCAGCACATGTTTCCATGTGGCTGCTATAGTTTGAATCCTTCCCTCAAATCTCATGTTGCATTTTAATCGCTATTCTGACTGGTATGAAGAGGGTACCTTTGACAACAAGGAAAATGGCAGTGGTGGTTCCATAGCAGGCATGGAATGGGGAGCTGTTGTGCAGTGAACAGCTGTCCAAGAAAGACATTATTTGCAGGATTACAATTCAGACTCATTTTGTTCATGGCATAAACTACTAGGAAACACTGAGAATGTAACTGAGATGGTTCAGAGGACCAGTTGGGTACAGTTTACAGCCATCTTTTTAAAGAAAGCATTTCAAGGGTACTGAAATATAAGCAGTGTTAGTGCAAATGAAAGCTGTGGAGCCTAATGAAGACAAACTCAGGAAAGTAAGTCTGAAGAGACCCTGGATAAGGATGTACCAATATATACATAAAATGTATATAATGCTATAAAATGGAGATAAAATCAACTTTCCCAAAAGGACGGTGCTGCTCACTGGCTAGTTTACAGGAGCACTACAGGATGAGGCTGGGCTTGCTATTAACATTCAAACATGTTCAAAGAAGAGGAAAATGCCAAGCCTTTAAATTTCCAAGATGGAAAAAGAGAGGCTATCAGAGGAAGGCAGGTAGCACTTCTGACTATGGGGAGAGGAGAAAAGCTCAGCTGGAAACTAAACAGGAAGGAATCATGGGGAGAAAGAAAGGGCAGCTGGATGCCAAAATCCACCAAACCTTGTTTTTTTAAGATGCAATTAGATACTGAGCAGTGCTTCATAGCTAATGACAACAGCAACATAACAGATCCTGTTAGTGTTATAAGCTGTGGTGCCTGGATGAGGGTGCTCACTGTAGCTTACATACTTGAAGGTTTGCTTCCCAGTTGGTGGAGTGTTTACGAAGGATTAGGAGGTCTGTCCTTGTTGGAGAAGGTGTGTCACTGGGAGTGAGCTTTGAGGTTTCAAAAGCCCACACCAGGCTCAGGCTCCCTTTTCTCTGCCCCTGCCCGTGGAAGAGGATTGTAAGCTCTCAGCTACTGTTTCAGTGCCATGTCAGCCTGTCACCATGTTCCCTGACATGATGATCATGGATTAACCCTCTGAAACTGCAAGCAAGTCCCCAATTAAATGCTGCCTTGGTTATGATGTCTCTTCACAGCCATAGATATAGGGAAGAGTAAAAATGAAGGAGTTAAAACTTGTTTACTTAATCTGAGAAATATAATCCTTTATAAGTCTCTTGAAATCTCAAATGTTTTATTAGACTGTAAAATACTAAGAATTTTTAAAAAAAATTTTCTTTCTACCTCATATTGTAAACTAAAAGGTGTAAAAAAAAAGTATGACTTGTGGGCTGGAGATGGTTCAGTGATTAAGAATACTTGCTGCTCTTCCATAGAACCCAAATTCAGTTCCTAGTAATTAACTTTAGGAAGCTCACAACCTCTTGTAACTCTTGTAAGCAAATAAACTTCCTCTTATTTATAAATTACTAGGTTTGTAGTAGTGTTTTACCACAACAGAAAGCAGACTAAAATAGTGACTTAGCTTAAATTCCCAATAACAATTTCTATAAGGCTTATTCTTTTATAGTTTCATAGTTATTCTAACATGTTATCTGATCTATGCTATCTTTAGCTCTGATATGGGTTATTGCTGTCTTAGTTACTGTTCTATTGCTGTAAAGAGATACCATGACCAAGGCAACTAAAAGAAGAAAGCACTTATTGGGAGCTTGCTTACAGCTTCAGAGGATTAGTCTTTTAGTTCTTTATGAACATGACACAGACAGGCATGGGGTTGAGAGCTTATATCCTGATCCTCAGAACTCATGCAGATGCTGGATGGGCATTGGTTTGCCTAAAATTCCAGCCATGGAAGGTAGAGACAGAGCCCCACAACAAGCTGGCTAGAGAATCTAGCAATAGTCACAAACTCAGGTTTTAATGAGAAACCCTTCCTCAAGGAGTAGGTAGAAAAGGTATTGATTGATGGAGAATGATTTCTAATGTCAATCTTGGGCCTCCACATGCACTTATCAAAATATATGTGTGCACACTCACAAAATGCAAGAAAGACACTACAGACAGTCCATTTTGTCACAAATGAGTAAGAGGAACATGTCTGCTGCTCCTTTGTTATAAAGTCTGGAAAATCCAAACATTCAAAAAAGATAAAGCTTTAGGGAAACTGCTAAAGGCGACCCTTACCTTGATGGAACCATAGGCCTTAAAGGCATCTGTTACATTCTCTAACTAATAGAGATGAAGTAAAAAGAGGGAAGACTCCTTCAAAAGATGGAGGAATTCCATCTTATAAGAGGTTAGGCTCATAAGAGACACCCAAGGTGCAGAGTAGTCAGGAGGAGCAGAGCTGTACAAGATGCAAGGCGTCAACCTGCTCGACTGCTGGCTGCAAATGAGGGTAACTGCTCTCAAGAGGGAGGGAAGCTCCATCACTAGAGAGAACTTGGACATCAGTCAGGGATACAAAGTCCAAAAAATCCACTAAGCCTCCAATATACACAGGATGAATAACAGTCAGAGAAAGGAAAGCCAGGGAACCTGGGGGGGGGGGGGCTGATTCTAACCATCTGGCAAATTTCTAACATTCTGCACAAGAAAAAAGAATGTATGTACTCATAAGTGGCTTTTAGACATAAAGCAAAGGAAAACCAGCCTACAATTGACAATCCCAGAGACCCTAGACACCAAAGGGGACTCTCTAAGAGAGATATACATAGATCTAATCTACATGGGAAGTAGAAAAAGATAAGATCTCCTGAGTAAATTGGGAGTGTGGGATCATGGAGACAGTAGAAGGTGAGGAGGAAGGAAGGGAGAGAAACAAAGAAAAATATATAGCTCAACAAAAACAAATTTAAAAAAAAGGAAAAAAATAACTGTAGCATGATTAATAAAAAACCCAGAGACAGAAATTAGGGTTCAACCTGAAGGTCCAAAAAGCAGTTACTGGCTCTTTCCTCTAACTCAGTCTGAAATGGCGATCCTGCCTCCAGGAATCTCAGAATGAGACTTTCTGAGAGCTGTCTCCTCCTGTCTTATATTCCTCTCTAGGGCTGGGATTATAGGTGTGCACCACTATTGCCTGGTTTCTATGACAAACTAGTGTGGCTAATAGAATTAAAGGTGTGTGTCACCTCTGCCTAGTCTGTAAGGCTGGTCAGTGTGTTTGGTTTACTCTCTGATCTTCAGGCAAGTTTTATTTATTAAAATACAAATATCACTACAAATAACTGACATTACCAACATTATTGTGGTGATAAATATGGTCCATCACAAACACTAGAAAGAATATTTAAAAATTTATATGCTAGAGAAGCAGCAGTGTACATGGACAAAAATCTTTTCTTTAAGAGGTAAATGGTTTCCCTGTTGGCCACTTGAAGGATAATTCTTCCCAGATGGGTTTAGTCTGACACTCTGAAGACCAGAGATGAGAGAGTATAGATGTGTGTGTGTGTGTGTGTGTGTGTGTGTGTGTGCAGCCTGTTAAAAACCAAAGCTGAAACTTTCTTTTCTCATCTTTTCTTTGAAAATGTTTGTTCTGAGATGTGGTGGGGTACATTTTTAATCCCAGAGGGAGAGGCAGGCAGATCTCTGAGTTAGAGGCCTCATTTTACTTTTTCTTCATACTGGGGGGGAGGAGGAGGGAAGAAGGAAACAGGGGTGGGGGTGGGGAACACCACGGCCACCACCAAACAAAACAAAATGCAAACAAAGCCAAAGACAACAGAACCATCAAACCACAGAAGAGTTACTTTTAGCTGGTGCTGACCCTGGCCATCAAGGAAGAGATTGTTGTTCTAGCCCATGAGCTGAGACAACTAGAATTCAAATGGTGACACTCCTGAGTATCTTCTGTTTCGGGAAGAGAGTCCTTTATGGACCTTTTGATCCTCCACATATCCTGTGACTGACAAGGAAGCAGAGTGCTCCTAATTTCTTGATGTATGCCATTTCTCAGAATTGTGTTGGCTGAGTGACAGAATCGTGTAAAAATAAATAATAAGAAGGCCTTGATACAATCTAGGACCTCAAAGAGCAAAAAGCATTTAGGAGAAGAAAAGAAACAAGAGAGAGAAAGAAGGTAAAGTATATTCCATGTACTACAGTATGTTAGGGTTTCTACTGCTGTGAAGAAACACCATGACCAAAAAGCAAGTTGGGGAGGAAAGGGTTGATTTGGGTTAACATATCCATATCACTGTTCATCATGGAAGGGAGTTGGGGGCAGAACTGAAGCAGGGCAGGAACCTGGAGGCAGGAGCTGATGCAGAGGCCATAGAGAGGTGCTGCTTGCTGGCTTGCTCAGCCTGTTTTTCTTCCCATCTGGTCCAAGGATGGAACAGCCCACAATGGACTGAACCCACCCCCATTGATCACTAAGAAAATGCCCTCCAGGCCCAGCTACAATCTGATCTTATGGAGGCATTTTCTTAGTTGAGGTCTCCCTCTTATATGACTCTTGCTGTGTAAAAGTCGACAAAAAGTTGTAAGCACATACCTGAAGTACAAGAGCTAAAAGAACAGGGATGGACAACTGGAAAAGGAGGTTGAGATCAGACAAGAACAGAGCTTGAAGGCCAGTTAAAGGTAATTATTCACTAGTAGTTTATAAGGGTGCAGAGAACGTTCAGAAACACTGCTAAACACCTTTCTTTACCCTTCAGCTTCACTATCTTCCTCTTCCATTTTAGCAGAAGGTCTCACTGCCCTCTTTTTCAGAGAAAAACAAGACTGGGTAACACCCCAATTTTCGATTTCCAAACAGACCCATCTGCCAGTCCTTTACTTCTTCTCACTTATTAGGAAGAAGAGCTGCCAGACCTTTGAGACTGACCATGCTTACTTTGTTATCAGGAATTACCAATTCCCCATCTGGTTCAGGAGAATTGTCTGTAATCTGTCAATCATGTTTTAAATAAACGCTGATTGGCCAGGCAGGAAGTATAGGCCGGAAAACCAGACAGAAAGTGGAAATGATGTAATGAGAACAGGAGAACTCTGGGAAGGATGAAGTGATTCTTCCCACTCCTGCCCAGATCACCAAAGCAGCAGGATGTGATCTGCCTCACTGAAAAGGTACTGAGCCACATGGCTAACATAGATCAGAAAAATGGGTTAATCAAGATGTGAGAGTTAGCCAAGTGAGAGGCTAGAGCTAATGGGCCAATCAGCTTTTAACTTATAGAGATCTCTGTGTTATTTCTTGGGGCTTGCCCGCCTGGGGTACCGGGCAAGACAGAAACCCCAACAAACAAGCAGGCCTGGCCCCTTCATGTTATACCCATCTGTCTCTCATACAGTCACCTCTATTTTCTATTATTTTTATTGTTTTGTTGCCTTTGGTTTGGTTTCTGTTTCATCACAGACGGCTTCCTGTAGTATGCAGCTCAGGCCATCAGTTAATTATGAGCATCCTGCATTTTGGGATTACAGGCATGAGTCACCTATCCAGCTTGCAATTCCTTTTTAAATAGATTGATTTTCCTCCCATTTAAACAAAGCCAAGCAACCTTCACTTGACTCTTGTACTTTTCTTCAGAGCCAAATTTCTCAAGACCAGCTGTTTTAATTTTTCTCATCTCTTACATACTACAGCTTACACTAATCTGATTCCCATCTGTCCCGCTAACAAAACTTTGAATCAATAAGCTTATGTAGCTATATCTAATCTGCTTCTGACTTTTCACTGGCTTTAAAACGAGGTCCTCCTTTTGAAACAATTTAATCCTTGATGTTTTCAAAATTCTTATATTTCTCCTCTCTTTTGGACACTGCTTTTTTTGCATTCTTCATGGCTCATTCCCTACCTTCATTCTAGATTCTTAAGTTGCCATAGCATCAATGAAGAAGTTATCTTCTGTAGACAGAGAAACTGATTAAATTCACACTTCTAGGGGCAGGAGAGATGGCTCCGAGTTTAAGAGCACTGGCCTGCTCTTCCAGAGGACCCGTGTTCAATTCCCAGCAACCACAAGATGGCTCACAAGTATCTACAATGACATCTGGTGCCCTCTTCAGTTATGCAGTCATACATGCAGGTAGAACACTGTGTACATAATAAATTCACACTTCTAAGCTACAACCATCCAGACCATCAGCTGATCATCTTATTGACAACCCAAAAGAAATATATCTGAAGATGCAAATTATAATCCTTGCTCCAATATTTTGAGTTTCATCTGTTATACATTCCAGAATGTTAAAAAGTCAGACTTTGTATTAAACCCCCTAAGTTCCAATCTACTACAAAGGGTAACAAAACAACTAACATTTACTTAGATGTCTGGTCCTATTTAAGTTTTTCTTATTTTGTTATCATAACCACACATGGAAGTCATTACACTGAGGTCGGCTCACAATTCAGTCTGACAGCAAACACTCTGAGATCTATTTTAATTCACATCATTTATTTTCACTCACATAAAGAAAAAGATTGTAGGCTGGGTGTGGTGGCTCACACCTTTAATTCCAGCATTCGGAGGCAGAGGCAGGTGGATCTCTGAGTTCCTGGGCTACAGAGGGACTTCCAATAAAACTGTGATAAACAATCAAACCAACAAAAACTTTTTCAAAAGAAAAACAGGTTTTCAATAAGGGCAAATTCTAACTTGAAGTAGCACACAAGCAAGCCCCTGGCTACTCCATCAGTTTCATCCCACACCATGTTCACTCCTCCAGTCAAACTGGACTTTAACCAATGCCTTGCACGTGCCATTTTCAAGTAAAGTAGGTCTCCAGCATAAGCATGTTGTCTCTGGTGAGAGGCTTTCTCCTCTGCCTGGGAAACACTCTTATGCTAGTTCTTCATTACCACTTGCTTAGAGAAACTTTCCTGAGAGTCAATATACTATGGTCTTCTCCTTAATAATAATAATAATAATAATAATAATAATAACCCACCACTATTGCAATTTTACGTTTATTTGTGTAGCTCTTAACTAATGAATATCTCACTTTCCTAGCTGGGCTGTAAACTGTACAGGAAAATGGCCCATCAGGCTTTGTTTACTATTGTAATCTAGCAGTATTTCTGGTACATAATAGGTTCTTAGTAATACCCATTTGGATAAAGGAGTTTGGAAGTCAAACTGCACCAGGACAACATATGAATTGTGAGTAAAAAGGGCAGAACTTAACTCAACTTTGGAGTTCAATAGTAAAAACGAGTTATTTCGAGAGGAATGTTAAAGTTGAGAATGGTAATGCTTGCTGGTTGATTAAAAATCAAGAAGTTAAAACATGTTTAAATACTGACAGCAAGAAGCCAACAGAATAAAAGAAGTTAAAGATGTTGAAGAAAGATGGGACTAAGAATGTAACTTTTCAGAAAGTCAGTATCAGTGAGTCAACAAGCCTCAAAAAATAGATGGCATTATGGCTTAGACATGAAGTTTACCTCCAAAAGGTCCATGTATGGAAAGCCTGGTTGTAAATGGACACCACTATTTTAGGAGATTATGCTGAAAATTTTAGAAATAAGCCAAGGTAGAA